>NW_016107328.1:7190527-7294897 GCF_001604975.1 Cebus imitator
TGACAGAGTCTCACTCTGTTGCCAGGCTGGAGTGCGGTGGCGCAATCTCCCTGATTCAAGCGATTCTCTTGCCTCAGCCTCCCGAGTAGCTGGGATTACAGGCATGTGCCACCCGGCCCAGCCAAGTTTTGTATTTTTAGTAGAGACGGGGTTTCACCGTGTTGGCCAGGATGGCCTTGATCTCTTGACCTCATGATCCACCCACCTCAGCCTCCCAAAGTGCTGGGATTACAGGTGTGAGCTACCGCGCCTGGCCCAAAAACTATAAAACAACAGAAGGAATTAGGTTGTCTGGTTCCTCAATTTGCACTATACCCTGGAAAGATGAGATCCTTTAGGTCTGGGAAGGAAGTGAGAATTGAGAATAATTGCCTCCCATGAAAAACACATTTTTAATATGCTAGCTATTAAGTTTATTATTCTCATTATAACTTAAATAAAGGCCACCAAGAAGAGACTACTTAAGATACATTCTGAATCATAACAGATTGTGCTCATAGCATTTGTGACATAATCTTTTTGAAGATTTTAAGTATCTAAAATTAGTATTTGATGCTGTTTAAGCATTAGGTGATTTTTCTAAGATAACTGCCTGCCTCAAGCAGCTAGGAATGAGAAAGAATGAACTTAGGGAATACATAGCAATAGCAGATAAAGAAGGGAATGGAGTATTTTGAAGGACTGAAGAATTAAAGGTTGTGATATTAGTGAGACAAGCATAAAAATGAGTGTTTCATTTATTCATCAATTTTTAATTAGGCACATCCTATGAGCTAGGTACTTTGCAAGATACAGGGTTTGGAGTCTCATGTAATTTATAGACCAGTGGGAAAGACATAAATTATATGAAGTATTAATTGCTACCTGATATTAATGATCTTTGGATGTCCAATGAGACAGAAAAGTATGGCTTCAATCTAATCTGGGTGGAAGGAGTGGCCCATCTTCTCTTGGATGATGAGAGTTAGTTAAACAGATAGCAGGGAAAAGGATAGAAGTATGGAAAGGGAGATTTCTTCAGCCAGAAAGAAAAGTACATGTGGAAGCCCTAAGACCAGGTTGGCAGATTCAGGGAAGTGTTAGCAGACTGTGTCCAGAACAGAGTGAATGAAAATCTGCAAGAGAGACACAAAGTGAGGGTTGAGAGATAGGCAGGGCTGTTCAGGCCTTGGTAGATTTGCCTCAAAAACATACCAGTCAATGAATTTTGTTTGTTTGTTTGTTTCTGAGATGGAGTCTGGCTCTATCGCCCAGGCTGGAGTGCAATGGTGTGATCTCAGCTCACTGCAACTTCCACATTCCAGGTTCAAGTGACTCTCCTGCCTCAGCCTCCCTAGTAGCTGGGATTACAGGCATGCACCACCACGCCCTAATTTTTTGTATTTTTAATAGAGACAGAGTTTCACCGTGTTAGTCAGGATGGTCTTGATTTCCTGACCTCATGATCTGCCTGCCTGGGATTACGGCCATGAGCAACCATGTGGGACCTAAGATTTTTACGTGAGTAACATGGTTACATATTCAGAGTTAAAGTATCATTTTAGTACTATAGATTGAAAGGAGAGGAGGTGTATGCGTGCATGTGTGTGTGTTTGTTTAATTCTTTCTCTTTTGCGTGAACTTGTGCAAGTGTCTTCAAGTAGCTGAGCCTTGGTATATGCATTGGCAAAAAAAAAAAAAAAAAGGATGAAACTAGTAATTTCGAATATGTCTCAGCTCTTTAAATCTGTGCCCTGAATTGCCCTGACAGTCTTACTTTGTTCCTTTGCCTCGACAAATTTGATTTCCTTTAACTGACAGCAATAAGTCCTACACCTGCTCTTAAGATAATTTGCTTTTTGAGAACCATGTCTTAAAAGTATGAATGTCAAATGCAGCTATGAATTGGAAGGAGGGAACAAGATTATCATTTATGCAGATGACGGGATTGTCTCCAGACATTCTAAGCATCACTTTAAAATAAAAGCTATAAAGAGAGCTTAGGAAGAAGGCTAGGTGCAAATAAATCTTCAAATCATTAAGAAATTTTCTGCATGCCAGTAATGACTAAAAAGCAAACAGACCAAAGCAATTTGCAACAGCAAAATACATCTGTAGTTGATTGACAATGATTCCCCAAAAGTTATGTCCACCCAGAATCTGTGAATGTGGCCTTATTTAGATTAAAAAGTGACTTGGCAAATAAATCTCAGGATGAATTTTCTCTAAATTACTTGGATAGACTCTAAATACAATGGCGAGTGTCCTAATAAAAGACTAAATAAGTCCCGGTGCAGTGGCTCATGCCTGTAATCCCAGCACTTTGGGAGGCTGAGGCCAGCCGATCACTTGAGGTCAGGAGTTTTAGACCAGCCTGGCCAACATGGAGAAACCCTGTCTCTACTAAAAGTGCAAAAAGAAAAAATCAGCCAGGCATGTTGGTGCATACCTGTAGTCCCAGCTACTCAGGAGGCTGAGGCAGTAGAATCATTTAAACCCTGGAGGAGTTGGAGGCTGCAGTGAGACAAGATTGCACCACTGCACTTCAGCCTGGGCAGCAGAAGGAGACTCCATCTCAAAGAAAAAAAAATACTAAAGAGGAGAAGACACAAATAGAGGAAACTCAGTAAGGATAGAGATAGAAACTGGAGCAATGCAGCCATAAGTCAAGGAACACCTGGAGCCATCAGAAGCTGGAAGAGACCAAGAAGGAATGATAAGAGAATAGAATGGTGAGAGAATAGATTTTTTTGCATGAACCCCTCAGGGTTGTGGAACTTTGTTACACTGGCCACAAGAAACAAATACAGCATCTAAGGCCCCTCATTACTCTCTTCCTGTGTCTTGGTGCAGAGCAAAATCATCCCTTTGAGCATGGCATTAGCTAGTTTCTACCTCTTTGCTTCAGAAACTGAATGAAACAATGTGCAGTCAAAATTATTCTTTCCTCAAAATCTGATGCAAAGGGTTTTGCATTGCAGGATAGTTAACAGTAAGCTAAAATAAGGAAAATTGCTTTTCAAATATGAAGCCACTCTTTAAGAGCCATTGTATAGCCCTTGAATTTGGAACTTTGAGCCTCTACTTGCTGTGTTCGCACCATTTCATTTGGATAAGGACTCGTGGGAGGAAAGAGGCTATCTATATATGACCCTAACGAAACAGGACTTTTAAACATTTTCTTTGTGTATAACAGAACAATAAAGAATTTGGAATCAGAAGACTTGCTGTAAAGTCCTGTCTCTGCTACCTGTTTGCTTCATTCCTTGCAATGTTTACTCTGCTTTCTTCAGCTTCAAGTTGTTCATTTATGTGGTGGAGTTAATTAATATTCACTTCAATTTATCTTATGAAGTTATTTTTAAAGATCAAGGGAATTAATGCAATTGAACATTGTTTAGTAAACTATGTAATGGTAATAAATCCCAGGGAATATTCGTTAGCATTTATTTCTAATATTACTTCAATTATTGTTGATCAAATAAATTGCATGAAAAAGTAATGAAATAGGAGTGTGGCTGTGTTAGTCTGTTTTCATTCTGCTGATAAAGATATGCCCAAGACTGGGTAATTTACAAAAGAAAGAGATTTACTGGATTTACAGTTCCACATGGTTAGCAAGGCCTCACAATCATGGCAGAAGGTGTGGAGGAGCAGGTCACATCTTTTGTGGATGGCAGCAGACAAAAAGACAGCTTTTGCAGGGAAACTCCTATTTTCATGGTTAGATTTCATGAGACCCATTTACTATCACAAGAATAGTGCAGGAAAGACCCACCCCCATAATAGAATCTCCTCCCACTGGGTTCCTCCCATACACATGGGAATTGTGGGAGTTACAATTCAAAATAAGATTTGAGTGAGCCATATCAGTGGCTTTGGAAAGAGTTTGTAATAGCTAGCCTTCATGTCTTTATGTTGCTTGCTGTCTGAGAGGATTGTGTTAGATCTGTGCTTCTCCAGCTAGCTGACCATCAAAATCATCCAGGGAGCCCTGAAAAACCAACCCAGGAAAACCCAGTGATAATTCCTAGAACAGAGTGTACACATAGGTATTTTTAACAGCTCTCCAGGTGGTACTAATGTGAGCAGGCAGCACTGAGAAGCATCATGCTGTAACCATGAAGGCCTCTGCAACTCTAAACTTCAAGGTTGTCTTGGCTGTTCACTATTAATATTATTCCTGTCCTTTCTGATTTGGTATTACAAAAATGGATTGCCTTCACTAAATTCCAAAATCACCTAAACTAAGAGTAGAAAGATGGAGTTACTCTGAATGCTCTGTTTTATATGATTTTAAACATGCAGATATTCTCAAATATCTAGATGTTTGTCTTGTGGTTGACAAGACCTCTAATTATCTGCATGATATTTTTCTCATTTTTTATCTGAAATAAGAAAAAGTGTGAAAAAATTGCATCTCTTATGTTTCAAGGATTATCCAAGATATTTTATGGGTGCTATGATGCACATTCTCAGAACTATCCTGTTGACAGTATTAGACTCATTTTATAGAGAAAGAACTGAGGCTAAGTGAGCTTAAAAAATTTAGCCAGGTAATTCAGTCAATAAGTCATTAAATCAAGAGTCAATTTGAGCACTGTCAGCTCCAAATAATGTACATATTTCTTTTTTACCATACTGTTTTGGTAGTGGCACTGCAAGATTTTTTATCCATAATGGCAGCCTGAGAATTAACAAACCCCAGTTTACTTGAAGTATTTCAACATGCTTAGCATTCAGATATCTATTTCTTTATCATTTATGTTATGCTTACCTCCAAAAATGATGAGCAGCATGGTCCCCTTCTATATCTGCACTCCTGATATTTTTGAGAAGAAAGAAAATGATATAATTGTATTGGCATTGTAACATTCTGGGACAATCACAGGCAGTATCTTTAAATTAACCACATATGTAGGTCAACGTTTAAATTAACCACATCTCCAAGATGGCCTCCAGTGGTCTCTATCACCTGCCTATGCTTAGATTGTCCTTCAAGGAATAAGGTTGACTTGAATAACCAGTAGGATATGACAGAAAGGACGGTGCATGACTTACAGCCTAGGTCATAAAAGACATTGTGGGTTTCTCCTTGTTCTCTTTTGTCTGATCACTTCCTTTGTGGAGAAGCCAACAGGTATATAATGAGGACTCTTAAGTGGCACTGTTGGGAGATCCTTACAATGAAGAACTGGTAACTGACACCTGCTTGGTAGCCGTGTGAATCAGGCATCCTGCAGGTGGGTCTTCCAGCCACAGCCAAGCCTTCAAATGACTACATCTCCAACTGATATTTGGACTTGAGAAAGCTGAGCCAGACTGCAAGTCAGCTTCTGAATCCCTGAATCATAGATTATGAGAAAATAAATGTTTATTATTTTAGATACTAAATTTTGGAGTAACTTGTAATACTTTAATAGATAAGTGGCATTAATTTCTTTCCTTTTATCCTCTCTTTCTGTATTAGTTTGTTTTCAAACTGCTATAAAGAACTTCTCTGAGGCTGAGTAATTTATAAAGAAAAGAAGTTTAACTGACTCACAGTTCCATGTGGTTAGGGAGGCCTCAGGAAACTTACACTCATGGCAGAAGGTGCAGGGGTAGCAAGCACCTTCTTCACAAGGCTGCAGGAGACAGAATAACAAGCAAGGGGGCAAGAACCCCTTAAAAACCATCAGACCTCGTGAGAACTCACTAATTATTATGAGAACAGCATGGGGGAAACTTCCCCCTTAATCCAATCATCTCCCTCCCTCCACATGTCAGGATTACGGGTCCCTCCCTTGACATGTGGGAATTTCAAATTTAGATGAGATTTGGGTGGGGACACAGAGCCAAAGCATATCACTTACCCTCTGCTCCTTCCATCCTGTTTTGCTTCTTTTTTTTTTCTTTTGTCCCTTCTTCTTTCTTTTCCAGACTTTCCCTCATTAGCCCTCTTGTTGCCCTCTCAACCTTTCTCCCTTTCCTCTTTCCTCCTCCCGACATCTTTTCCTACCTGCCACAGAGTTATAATGGGTGCTTACTTAATGCTTGGTGCCAGAGCTGTGATAATTTAAAAAATACAATCCTGCTGTCAGAGAACAACTTCGTTGTGACTGGGCAATGAGCCAAAAATAAACCCCATATGTTATAATGTAGTTTTGGAAAATATCTGATTAATTCGGGAAGTGGAAGCATACCAGAAAAAGGGTCTCATCCTCTCTGGGGAAGTCAGGGAAGATTCAGCAGATGGATTAAAAGGGACAGTGGAGGAATCCAGGGAAGTCTTTTCCAACAGAGGTAAAAACATTTACAAAGATGATGCGGGCATGAGAGACAAGGACCAATTCAAGGAACAGCTAGCAGTTCCAATTTTGCCCAAGCGTGTGTAGATTTGGGCTACTCCAAGGGTAGTCCAAATTGTGTAGATTTGGACTACTCACATCAAGCTCTCTTAGCCGTTGCTTCTTTATGTATAAAACACAACACAGTACTTACCTAGTAAACTTGTGTAATGATTTAAGAAAACATAGTATAGGATGCCTTACACATTGTAGGCGCTCAATCAGTGTGGCCCTTCCTCTAGGCCATGGTCATACCTTTAACATTTTAGGTCCCAAATTGTCCTCTAACTTCCATCTTCAATCAAAATGTGTCAAAAGATCCACACTCTATGAGAGGTAGGATAATTAAGCATCAAGAGTTATTTCACCCTCAGAATATATTAAAATGTATATTCTCTCCCTCTTAACATTCCTAATTGGGTAATTAGGCAGAAGAGCTCTTTGTATCATTTGACTTTAGGGAGAAAATGGCTAGAAGATGGGAGGGAAACAAATGGTATTTCTGAGAAGCCTTGGAACCACAAGCCATGCTCCAAGGGTTTCCTTTTCTGAGAACAGTGATCCTGGATCTTTCTACATTTTAGTGCATCCAGAATCTTCATGCTGAAAGCATTTCCTCTGGATAGTAATGCCCGTGAGAGGAGTGAGTTCCAGGTCAATACATCCTTATTTGTTAGAATTTACTGAAGTTGCATTTGAAGTTCACTGTGACAATCTAGCCTTTTGAACTTTTCAGAATAGGGTGTGTTGAAAAAATACAGCATTTAAAAAAGGTTTCTATATGAGATGTCTATTTGTGCAGAAGAGTTTATACATGTGTCTCATCCTTTCTTTGGATGCCGTATCCAACTCTTATTTTAAACATGTTTTTACCCCAGAGTTTTCCAGATCTGTCTTCTCCGTCTTATGTCTGCTTAACATTTTATTTTTCTGGCTATTAGCCACTGAGTCTCATTTGAAAGGAATCTAAAAACTCTGTATGTTTCCCAATCAGGTTTAGAGTTAATGTGCTGAAGATTTCCTTAGATTGCGTTTGTTTTCCTCATATCCCTTATGGGTAAGGACATATGGAAAATGTTAGCTGAGGTTTACATATTAGGTTTTGGGGAGACCCCAATGTGACATTTGTCACCTTATGGTTGCCAGGCTTGATTCAGCTGTTTGGCTGGCTGGAGGGATGGGTAACAAGGATAGGAGTGGGGTTGTATTTCTTCAGCATTGACTTACACAATTTGAATCAAGCGTTCATAGACTGTCTGAGGGAGAAGCAATATGAAAGATAATTACGTCCAATTAACTTATTGCAGACATAAGAAAATTGAGACCAACGAAACTGGGTAATGTTATCCAAAGCTCTACATAGAAGATAGCAGAGAGAGAATACAATTATTGGTTACATCAATTCCTGTTTTGGTTTGATAGAAAGAAAATAGATTTTGCAACTAGACAAGCATGGCTTTGAATTCCACTGTGGAATTCAAAGTGATGTCTAACTGCAAAATCCACATCATTTCTGGTGATGTGACCTTGTTAAAGTGGCCTTGTTGACAGGGCTGTTGCATAGATTGTAGATAATTTATGTAAAACACCTCACACATTGGAGGCCCTCAATGTAAGTTAGTTTAACTATTGACTGGAGAATAATGTCTGGAGAAGAATTTCATGAGCCATACAATGCAAAACCAATATGAGTAATGATAATCCACTTTGTTAGCTGATTAACAGAGTTATGTCTGGAAGCTTTATAAATGCTTGCTGGAAGACCATCTGTGTTTTTTTTAATGTCCAAAGTGAAAGGAGTTTATTGCTTGCCTGGCCTGCATTTCCATTTAAAAGAAAAAAAATCAGGTTGAACTATGTATGCTCTTTGAATTATTTTAAAAGAGAAAGATCCTGAAATCTTGAATAGAGCCGAGACTTTTTTTTTTTTCTTTCTCTTTAAAGACCAAGTCTGGCTACAACAAAAATTTGGGGGTTAAGAGTAACTTCTTGAGTTATTGAGATCTTGTAGTTCTTTCTGCAAACGACTTGCTATTGTATCACCTAGGAAAAAGGGAGGAAAATACATTCCTCTTTTCTTCATTCTCTACAAATCCTAAGAATTAACCTTTGTATAAGACCCTTACAGTTTATGAAGCACTTTAATGTTAATAGGTTTGTTTTTGATTCTCAAAATAATCTTGTGAAGTAGGCAGAGGAAAAATGATTATCTTCCCCATTTCAAAAATAAGAAAATTCATAAGTAAACATCAGTATACTCCGATGTTCCTTTCACCCTCAATGAATACTTTTCAATATTGTTTGTTATACAATCATGAGTGCGAGCCCAAAAATTTGGTCACGTTTCTATGATGTAAATCTTATCTCCCTCTTTGCCTCATGTTCTGCATCTCCTCACTCTCATTTCACAAAGTAACATGATCCAATTTTTGGAGTTGATCTCAAGCCACTCTGCAGCTGAGCTGTTGTGTGGATTAAAAGAATTATATATGTTAAAATGCTAAAGAGAGTGGCCAGCATGCAGTTAGATTATACAAAGTGTTACCTTTTATTACTTTGTTCATGTTCACGTAGATGTTTCCTCTATCTAGAAAGGAAGTCCTTTTGACCTTCCTTTTCCTAACTCTTAGACATCCAACAAGCCACCTTCTGTGTCACTTCCTTTTGCAAACCATTTAGTTACCTTATACAAACTAGGTTGTCTGGCCTTGTCTGTTTTCACACCATTTCTTCTTTATTGCAATACAAGTACTTGTAACACTGTCTTGTCAATCTGTGATCATCTCCCCATCTTTTTCTGGATTCTATAAAGACCTGTCTTAATCTGTGTCCAGTTGAGGCTCATATACTTGTGTTTCATTCAAGTTATACCCCCGTAACTAGCCTAGGGCCTCTCAGGAAATGCTGAACAGAAACTCTTTGGCTTCAATCAACTATCTTTTTTTTTTTTTTTTTTTTTCACCAACTGAATTGGCGAGGCAATGAGAAAGAAACCATGTTTTGTTATCTTTAAACTCACCAAGGCTCCTCTAGCACAGGGCCTTGAGTTATTGGGCACTTGCAAGTTCCTGGTGTTCAGGCCTTCTATCACAGCAACCCCTAAGATTCACATAGCTCATGTTAGACCCAGGCTTCTGTGCTCCTTTCCTCAGTCAAGTAGAGGTCATGACCATGGATCTTCTGTAAAAGGAACTAAATGCCTCCACTTCCCTTCCAACTGAGAGGCAGAAAGTTGATGGGATCTGTGTTCTGTCTTCTTTGCTTTCTTCATTGGGAGAAAGGGGTATGCCCAAGGCTTCTGCTGCCATAGTACCACTTCTCACTCTTGTCACTGTTTAAGTTACTTTACTTCCTCTGAAAAAGATTAATTAGCCATGAAGCCAGCCTCTACCTAGGCTCCCTGATTTGGGTTCAGTCATGGTATTTTGAGACTAACTGAAGTCAATGCAATTGATTTAGAACATATGTAGATTTCTCAGGAAATCCTCTGTAGAAGTCATCAATAATAATAATTAAAAAACTCTCTACTTGCAGTTGACATAAATATAATTATGTGAGTGAGTTCAGCTTTAAACATGAATGTGCTTCCTGTAGGGGATCCTAAAACAATCTGTGAGCTATTCATCTAATTATTTCTTGTGAAAGATGTCAGGAACTATAAAATACTTCACACATGTTTATGAAAAGGCTTGGACTTCAAGAAGTATGAAGAGTAAATGTATGTTTACATATTTCTTTCCCCAAAAACTATCAAAAGGAAGCAAAAGTGAGAAAAAGACAAAAAAAGAAAAAGAAAACATTAACTTTGAGCTTCAGGAATGCTCACCTCCAGATGACTAGCCCTAAAGAATACTTTCCAGATGTAGTATCATTTGAACCAAACAGAATAGGGACATCACCTATTAAAGTTAGCAAAATAGCAAAGTTGACTTCTAGTTCGCTATTATTTAGCTTTGTTCCAAAGAGTCATAGTAAATGACACTTGTCAAGAAGAAGAAATCATTTAAAGACTGTAAAAAAAGATGGAATTGTCATTATTTGTATATGAAATAATGGTAGACTTAGAAAAAAATAAAAATAACTTTTAAAAAATAGAAGCAGAGAAATTAGTAAGGGAGCTGATGTATTGAAAACGATTTACACAAGCTTTTTTTTAAACAGACTCAGTGATATAAAGCTGTCAGTTCTCTAATAATACACTAATGTAATAATCTATAAGTTTAATGTGTGGCCAATAAAATATGTTAATTTTTTTCTTTATTACTTGGGACTGGGTGGAAAAATGAGAATGGATAACAAAATGCAGCAGAATGGGAAAAGAGAGAATCTAATCCTAACAAATATTTGGGTGGGTTACAATGCTGTAACAAATTTAAATGTTTCATTCTGGTTCATGAATAGAGAGACAGTTGTTAGTCACTTGAAACAGGACTCTATAAATAGATCACTTTTGTCAATAAAAGTATGAAAGTTATGAGTCTTAAAAGCTACTCAGCTTCACCTAACAACTGTTAGTTAGCTCCCACTTTTTAGAACCAAATTGGCAAAGATCAAATAATTTAACAGTGTACCACATTGGTTAGTAATATGGTTAGGCTCTGTGTCTCCACCCAAATCTTATCTTGAATTGTAATTCCCATAATGTCCAAGTGTAAGTAAGTTACTTTTGATTTTATAGGATCATAGGTGAAAGGAACTTGCCTTGTTTCAGATAAGACTTTGAACTGTGGACTTTTGAGTTAATGCTGGAACCAGGTAAGACTCCGAGGGATTGTTGGGAAAGCATGATTGTGTTTTGACATGTGAGGACATGAGATTTGGGAGGGGCCATAGGAGGAATGATGTGGTTTTGCTGTATCCCCACCAAAATCTCATCTTGAATTGTAATCTCCATTATCCCCACATGTTATGGAAGGGACCTAGTGGGAGGTTATTGAATCATGGGTATAGTTTCCCCCATGCTGTTCTTATGATAGTGAGTTCTCATTGTGTATGATGGTTTTATAAGCATCTGGCATTTCGTCAGCTAGGACTCATTCTCTCTCCTGCTGCCTTGTGAAGAGGGGCCTTTTGCCATGATTTTAAGTTTTTTGAAGCCTCCCCAGTGATGGGGAATTGTGAAACCTTTTTTCTTCATAAATTACCCAGTCTCTGGTATTTCTTCATAGCAGTGTGAGAATGGACTAATACAGTAGGAATTGTTACATATCCTGTTCATAAAAGTGTAAATTGATACAGCTTCTTATGAAGGCAGATTTGTGTTACCTTAAAAACTAAATACAGTTTGATCAAGCAGGGTAACCTACAGGAATGGATTCTACAAGTTAAATGTATTTGAATTTGATTAATATAAAATAATGTACCTTTCATTCTGTTTGTATATTAGTTATGAAGATCCTGTCTTAATTAGATAAACTACTAAATCAACCCATAAATCATAATCAAACTTACTATAAACTTATTAATCGAACTTATTACAATCAAAATTTATTTCTCAGTCAGGTCTACATGTTCTCATTTGTCAGGGACACCCTTCCAAATAATAATTTAAGGACGTGGCCTTATTCCATTGTGTACTAGCAGCCATTATTGTTATTGGACTTCTAAGGTTTCTAAAGGAGGGAAAAAGAATGTAGTTGTACATTACATGTGCAGGAAGAGGCTCATGTAAATTTCACCTACTTTCTATTGATCAGATATCAGTCACTTGGGTGTACTTACAAGGAAATTAAGAAAACAGATTTGATAAATGACTTTCTATTTTGTTCCATAGCTAATAATAGGAGACTAGTTAAATAGATTATATCACACCTCTAAAATAAATGATGATGTATCTATAAAAATGAACAAGCTATATTTGCAATGTCCCAATATAGAATAAAATATGTTTCAACAAAAACAAGGTAAAAGGAGTACGAAGGATTAAAGAAAACGAGTTCTTCAAAAATGATTACCAAAATAGATACATTGTTCTGTTTAACTTCTCAATCTGGTAGATGACAAAGAGTTAGATGAAAACTATGCAATAATAAGAATGACAAGATTAAAGTTATTATAAGAATATACTTCATGAGACTCCATAACACTTTTATAAATCTAGGGGAAATTACTAAAACTATCCCCAGTACGTAAAAAAATTTCACAGACCCACGATCAAGAAAGCAAGATGATTCAAAGTGTACACAGGAGAAAGATGTACCAGAGCAAGGCAATTTCATAGTTGAGCTCTAACTAACCTTTAAAAAACAAACGCTGCTAAAGTTATTTAAACAAAAACAAAAAGCTCAGAACAGTGTTTGTATTATAATTCCATTGGTTAAATACATTTCTGGATTAATACACAAAATACTTTTTAGAAAGAGGATGCTTATGAAGTTGGAGATGATGGATCTGAATAGAAAAGAAAAAAAAATATTTTCTATGCATACCATTTTAGACTCTCAGAATTCTTATCCTTATTTTTGAAACAATTTGCATGTGTTTTTTTTTAATGCAAAAGAAAACGAAAAGGAGAATGTGAATAGGTGAATCCATTCTTCCTATTTTAAGTACAGGGTTATGTGCTGTAGCAGCTGGGTAAGTCCAGAAGACACAGATATTGATATGTATGGAAGGCTCTATCAGCTACCTTCTGACAACCATTCCACATTCTTCTTTAGTTATGCAAGCTTCACTTACAGCTGGTCATATTACTACCTAGCTAAAAAGACTGCATTTTCCAGTCTTCCTTAAAGCAAGTCATGGCCATGTAACTAAGATCTCTCCATTGAAATGCAAGTGAAATGTTTTGTGTCACTTTGAGGGATTCTTCTTAAAAGGAGGAGTGAGTTTCTCTTCCCCTTTCTTCATTTTGCTGCTGGCAAGGTGGATATGATGGTGCTAACTCAAGCAGCCATCTTGAATTATGAGGTTGTAACACTACCTAAGGAGGGAAGATGGAAGAAGCCTAGCCCCTGATATCGTGGAGTTGACACTAAAACCTTCTAGAATGCCAGCTGTACTTCTCTATGGAGGGAAAAATGGATTTGATTTAAGCCACTCTTGTGTTTTTTGTTTGTTTGTTTTATGTAGCTGAACTTTATGCTTATTGGCATGCCTTGCAAAGGGTTCATTCTCCTCCTGCACCACCAATAGGGTGGTCATGCTAAGCCAGAAATCATTTGGCCATACTATTTTTTGTTCTCCAATCCAGAGTTCAAAACCAAGATTAAGGCATGGAAAGTGAGACTACATCAGGCCAGAATTGAAAAGCAATAACTTAGGAGTCAGTTTTGTAACTCCAATCTATTTTACCAAGCGGAGAATGCGTGTTCTGTGAAAACCTCTCACCAGCTAACTGGCTTACTCTTGAAGTGAGAAGTGAAGGATTCAGAAAGCCTGAAACCTGCCATCTCCTCAAAATATAGGTGGTCTGATTGAAAAAAAGGATTTACATGTTCTTTTTTTAAAAAAGATTTCTTTCCACATCAGATATCTGACTGAAGCAGGTATGAAAAGCACCAATGGCCAGCCTTCTATCCTAAATTCTAAAGGAAATTTCAAGTAAAGATTAGGGAAAGAGGGTGTGTGCAATAAATTACTGAAATTAATTTAATAGTTAAGGCCATTATCCTCAGCAAACTAACACAGGAATAGAAAGTGAAATACCTCATGTTCTCACTTATAAGTGGGAACTAAATGATGAGAACACATGGACACATAGAGGGGAACAACACACACTGGGACCTTTCAGAGGGTGGATGGTGGGAAGAGGGAGAAGATCAGGAAAAATAACAAATGGATACTACACTTAATGCATGGTGAAGAAACAATTTGTACCACAAACCCCCGTGACACAAGCTTACCCATGTAACAAACCTGTGCTTATACCCCTGAACTTAAAATAAAAGTTAAAAAAAAATCAGTTTTCATTTCTTCCTCGTACTGATAACATTATTATTCACAATAGTAAATTCTGAACTTTTCTAAGTTCCAGAAACTATGCTGAGTGCTTGACCTATCTTATTTAGTTCACATAATTCTAGAAGTTAGATCTAAATATTATTACCTTTATTTAGATGCAAGATCCTGTGATACAGAGATGGGCTAGAGACCTAGGCCAAATCATACAGCAGATATGTAGCAAGAACGGAATTTAAGATAAACACAACCCCAATTATTCACCTTTACACTGTATTGACACTCACAAAGTCTGTGAATAATCTGGAGAAGTTTAAGTAAAGTTGGAAAAGTAGGCAAAGTTCATGGACACAGATATATAATTCCCAAAGAAAATATTATCAAATTGAATCTCTTATAAAAAGGCTGATTACAATAATTCAAATTCAGTGGAAGCTTAGGTTAACATTGCACAATCAAAGTGATATTTTATACGAATAGGATAAAGGAATAAAACCAACACAACATCTTAAAAGACACAGAAAATATAAATATGATAAAATTTATACCAATCTATAATTTAAAAATGAACAAGTTATCTGTAAACTGCTTTGTTAGTTTCACATGGCTGTTGTAATAAATTACCACATACCTTATGGTTAAAATAATACAAATTTATTACCTTACATTTCTAGAGGTCAGAAGTTGAAAATGGATCTCACCAAGATAAATAAATGTGTCAGTAGGGCTGCTTTACTTCAGATAGCTCTAGGGAAAAGTTAAATTTCTTGCCTTCTTTAGCTTGTAGATTCTGCTCACATTCCTTGGCTTGTGGCTCCCTTCCATCTTCAAAGCCAGAAATAATTTGATCTTTCTCATACTGCATTTACTCTGACCCTGTTACTTACTCCTTTCACTTACAAGTACCCTTATGATTATACTGCGGACACCAAAATAATCCAGGATAATCTCACATCTCAAAATCAGATGATTGGCGGCCATATTTCCAACTGTGATTGCAATCCCTCACTCCCATCCCCTGCCACATAACATAACATACTCACAGGTTCCTGGAATTAGGAGATGGATATCTTTGTAGAGTCCATTATTCTGCCTACTACAGCTAGGAAAAAAAAAAAACAAAAAACTATTTTAATCTATTGTATATGTCTTAGCATTGGAATTAGCTGTAGCCTATAAAACATTGTAATATTCTTCTTTCTATCAGAAATTTACAAATTCTTTAAACCAAAATAGTTGTTTAATAATTAGCCTCACCAGCAAAGAAAGATATAGGAATTATCCCCTGTTTAACCTGGTTGGCGTAACAACTTTGTGACAGATTAGTGTTAGGAAACATAGAAAAAATATAGGCTGAGAGATTGCAGTGTGGATATAAAAGTGTTCATTCTAAAATACTTTAAGTGTTCAATGCCAGGTGCATGGATCTTTCCAAAGCCAAGTCTATAGTCCAAGCTGCATAAAAACACATTTTATGCAATCTCAAGCTTAGGCTCAGCAAAGCCAGATCAATCAAAAGCCATGTGGAAAGTACTTCATAAATATTTGTCAAATAAATGAGTGAATGAATGAATGAAGGTGAGAATAGATGAAACCTTATGACTGGACCAATGAATCGTCCTTGTTTTCTACATGTATGAATATTATAAGCAATAACTGGGCCTCTTGGGAATTAGCCACTCATAAGCCAATATTGTGTACACTACAGATTTATTTATGCCTTATAAGGCCAAAAGGTAGTTATTGGAATATGGCTGATATTTTTGTGGGCCTATGATTTATTGTGGCCGGAAATATTTGTTGTAGGTAGACACTGCTTCATGGAAATTTTCCTGAAATATTGGCAAAACTATTCTAACTCTGAGGATCTAGTCCAGAAAAGTTGGTCTCCTGTCAAATTAAATCATATGTTAAATGTTGAACCAAACATAGACACATATGCACACAAATACACGTGTAATTTTATAGGCAAGTAGAGTGGCTTCTGCAATGGCATAAGAATAATACAATGTGAAAGGAATTACCGTATTCTCTAAAATGAAAAAGGCAAAGTAGAAAACAATCATTTGTATGTGAGAGATATTTAAATGTTTATAAAATGTTTATAATGTTTAGTATGATTTGGGTAGATTTTATCTTCTTTTTGTTTATTTTTACTTTATAATTTAAAAAATTAACATGTTTGATGTAAACAAAATCTTATTACATTAAAAGAAAATAATTACTTTTTTTCTAAGGATCGCTTTGCATTCAGAAGTTGTCATCCAAAAAGCTTAGGGAATCACTAAATCCATTTATAAAATAGTCTATATAAAGCCATATGCCTTCTATGCTTTCTTTGGCCAATTCCTTCCTTTCCATTGTTCCAAAGGTCATCACATACTTCTATGAGCTTCTCATATTGAAATGAAATGTTCATACAATTAGATGAGGTCTTTAACAGCAGAATTATACTATTTTTTCTCTGCTTAGCACTTAAAGCCATACCTTCATCATAGTAGGAATTAATACTTGCCTATTTTAAAGTATGAAAAAAAACTGCTTCATCTTGCCTGTAGGCACCAAGTGAGCACCTGCCTGATTGCTGTCTTCACCTCCTAAGAGGTAGCATAGCTTCTAGGGCCAAACTATTAGCTGCATTTCTGCTCTGCTTACAGGATCACTTGGAAGAGTGACCCTGTCTATAGGTGCTTTGGAATGAGGTCTCTTGATTTCACTGCACTTTGTTGGATTTCTAATTTAGAGCTAAGGTGGATCTTAGAGATGATATTTTAATAATTATCACACTGTGTATGTTTTACATACTTACTAAGTCTGTAATACTGAGCTAAATTGTGTACATGCTCTTTTTCTCAATATTATGTCAGAAATAACCACTGTACATGACTTGTAAAATGTTCTGAAGTTAGCTTGTAGCATAACCAGTGCTCTAATCCACATTTTCTAATGCATAGGTAAGGATGTTTCTAATTTTGCCTATATTATATAATGCATTCCCCATTGCTTTTAGAGACCATGCCAGATTTCAGGTTCCATAAGCCCCTTTTTGGTTAATTTCCTCTGCCACATGGTGAAATCTGGGCTATATATTCACAAAATATCTTATGTTTAAGTAGGAGTTTATCCATTTCAAAATATTGGGGGTCTAGGCATAGAGTCACACATACATAGTCAAATTATTTTTTTACAAAGATGTGAAGGCAATTTGATAGAAAAGATGAGTCTTTTCAAGTGGAACATTTCTATATCCATGTGCAAAAACACAACTTGCATCCTATACAAAAATTACTTCAAAGTAAGCCATACCTCTAAGTGTAAAACTGTAAAATTTCTAAGAGAAAACTTATAAGAAAATTCTTGTGAGCTAAAATTAGGCAAATATTTCTTTAATAGGACAGAAAGAGTCACAATCCATTAAAAAAAAAAATAGGCCTGGCGTGGTGGCTCACGCCTGTAATCCCAGCACTTTGTGAGGCCAAGGTGGGCAGATCACGAGGCCAAGAGATCGAGACCATCCTGGCCAACATGGTGAAAACCCGTCTCTACCAAAAATACAAAAAGTTAGCTCTGGCATGGTGGCACGTGCCTGTGGTCCCAGCTACTAGGGAGGCTGAGGCAGAAGAATTGCTTGAACCCAGGAGGCAGAAGTTGCAGTGAGCTGAGATTGCGCCACTGCGCTCCAGCCTGGAGACAGAGCAAGACTCCATCTCAAAAAAAGAAAAATTAATAAATTTGACTTGATCAAAATTAAGAACTTTTGCTTTTCTAAATATACTGTAAGAGAATGAAAAGGAAAGCCTCAGAGTAGGAGATAATGTTTACAAATTCCATATCTGATAAAGGACTTGAATATATAAAGAACTCTTAAAGTCCAATAAGGAGATAACAAACCAATAAAAGATAGGCAGAAGATCTGAATGGACATAAATACATAAAAGTGTTTTATCTCATCAGTTATTAGAGAACTGCACATTAGATCCACAATGAGATACTATTATATATGTATTAAAATGGCAAGACAAACAAGGAAAAAAATACAAATAGACAATGCCAAGGATACAAGGATACAGAGCCACAGAACCTCTAATACATTGCAGATATGAATGCAAAAGAGCACATCTGCTTTGAATAACACTTTAGCAGTTTCCTATAAAGTTAAACACATACTACACAACATACAGCAATCCGACTGCCAGGTAAATAACTAAGTGAAATGGAAACTATGTTCACACAAAACCCTGTAAGTGGGTGCTTGTAACAGTTTTAATCTTCCTGATTATCAGAAGCCAGAAACAACCCAAATGGCTACCAGCTAGTGGATGAATGAAAAAACTGTGGTATATCCATATATTGGAACACTACTCAGCAGCAAACAAGAAATAACTACTGATACACATAATAGCATAGATGAATCTCAAAAAGCATTATACTGAATGAAAGAAGTCATATTTAAAAATCAACACACTGTATCATTCCATTTACATGCCATTCTTGCAAAGGCGAAACTATAGGAAAACACATTGGTGGTTGCCAGGAACTAAGGGCTGATGGCAAGTAGTCACAGGGAAATGTTTTTGGATATTGAAACTGTTCTATATCTTGATGGTAGTGGTGTTCATATGACAGCAGCCATTTGTTAGATTTGCATGACTTGCTGTGCGCAGTGGCTTATGCCTGTAAATACCAGCACTTTGGGAGGCCGAAGCAGGTGGATCACTTGAGGTCAGGAGTTCAAAACCAGCCTGGCCAACATGGTGAAACCCGGTCTCTACTAAAAATTAAAAAATTATCTGGTTGTGGTTCTGTGCACCTGTAATCCCAGCTACTCGGGAAGCTGAGGCAGGAGAATCACTTGAACCCAGGAGATGGAGCTTTCAGTGAGTTGAGATCATGCCACTGCACTCCAGCCTGGGTGACAAAGACTCTGTCTCCAAAAAAATTAAAAAAAAAAACAACACAACAAAAAAAGAAATGAAATAGAAAGGAACAGAATAAAAGTTGAGATCAGAGGCCTTTGAAAGATTCCTATGAGGATTCCTGGTAAGAAATACCCTGCCTACCCTTACGCCCCCAGCTTTAAGGCAGCCTGATGAGCCAGTCTAGCTTTGAAATCTGTGATGATCAGAACTTGGATGTCCCACTGAGTTCCTTTAGGGGACATTTCCAGGAGTTGGGGCGAGGGCGGTGCTGGTCCTCTAGCTCTGCCTACTCATTGTAATTATCCTTCCTCCTGTGCTACACTTAGGCATTGAGTTTCAAGGGAAAGTTTTATTAACAGAAAGCCATCTATGGCTCAAAAATAGTTTGAGAACTACTGATTTCATAAAATTATTTTCTATTTTTAGAAAGACTGAGACATTTGCCTATGCTTCTTTGCTAGTTAATAGCAGAGCTAGCTCTGGAATGGAGTACCAAACTTGACTATCAACAGGAAAAGATAACCTCTATAAGGAAAGTAGGCAGGGAAAACACTGTGGCAAACAGGGTGTCCCTTCTTCTCCAGGGCCCTGACCACCACCATGCAGGTGTGTATGTCCAGAGATACCAGATCTTTCCGTTTTCTTTCAAAAGGAGCTCGGATCTGGATTGTCATATAAAATATCCTGATTTTTATTTTAATTTTTTGAGATAGAGTCTCGCACTGTTGCATGGGCTGGAGTGCAGTGGCATGATCTCAGCTCACTGCAACCTCCACCTCCCAGGTTCAAGTGATTCTCCTGCCTCAGCCTCCCAAGAAACTGGGATTACAGGTGCCCGCCACCACCCATGGCTAATGTTTTTGTATTTTCAGCAGAGACAGGGTTTCATTATGTTGGCCAGGCTGGTCTCTAACTCCTGACCTCCTGAACCACCCGCCTCGGCCTCCCAAAGTGCAGGGATTACAGGCGTGAGCCACCACACCCGGCCAAAATCTCCTGATTTTTTAAAGCTTTTACTCATCTCCCTTTTTGTTCACACATTTTCCTGATAAAACAGAAGCCATTCGTCTGTGGGCTGGAAGTGGTCACAGGCCCCTGGTTTGTGATCCCTGGCCTGAGTGGGACTATCAAGCCCATGCTTTGTTCTTATGGTCATCTGCTTCACTCAAGCTGTGAGCTCACAAACCACAGGAGCTGTCTTGCATCCTCAGAACTATCTCGTCAAATGACAGAGCTTCTGGACACAAGAAATCCCTCCCTGCAGGCCCTTTATCCAGACATGCTTGAAGTCGTTTGTTTCTTCCATCCACCCTCAAGACAAATCCTGCACGCTTTACCAGGCAGCCTGCTCTGGGTTGAGATGGCAACATTCTTACATACAGAGACTGGAAATTATGTTTTAATGGCAAATCAGGTCAGTGTAAAAGACACATGCTTGAGAGTGAGACAACCACACACTAAGCTACATAACCTTGGGCAAAGTCCTTAAAAATCTCGAGGCCCCATTTTCAACTATAAAATGAAAATGGCAGTACCTAAAGGATAGAATTGTTGTAAAAATTAAGCCATATAATGTGTTGAGCAAAGTGGCTGGCCACTTAGTTTTCTTGTTATCAATATCATTATTATTACTGTAAACATTATTAATACTTAGGGCAGAGTTGGAGCGCTGTTACTAGCTAGCCCAGCAAAGGTGAGCAAGCCATAGAATCTCTCTGAGTTTGTTCCCTTTTCCAAAAATACAATAAAACACCTAGATCACAAAGCTCTTGTTCATTTTTGTCAGTAATGACATATCAAGGGGGACTAGCAAAATTTGTGGCCTACTGTAGCTCTCCATTAAATAATTTTTATGAATAGATCATTGCTATAGATATATCTTTATCAAGCCCACTCAACGGTGTCAATGATGTGCTCATGGTTACTTTTCTGCAAAGTATCAAGCTGTGCAAGCTTTTCTGAGGAAGTTAGGATGATGTCCAAGCATTCATTTTCCAAATAAGAGATGCGCTGGCACTGTGCCTGGACATCCAACCTGCAGTGGATGTCAGCTGATGATCACTTTGGAGCACCTGTCTCTTTAATTTTGAAATGGAGCCAGTGCGTTTTTCTCTACCAAGATTCTGGGACTAGTAGGGAGGCCCTTAGAGGCTCCTTAATCTCTTAAAGATACTAAACTGAATCCTTGCATAGATATTCAACTGAAATCTGAGGTTGGGATAAAGTCCATTTAAACTTTTAAAACTCTCTCTATGGGACCGGACAAAGCTCTTAAACATTTTATGGACCCCTAGGCAGCTACTTAAAGCAACCATGGCTCCTTGAGAGCCAGGCACAGCAGTGAGCTGTGAAAACACAGCTTGAGAGGTTCCATCCATTCACTTAACACTTAATCTACCACAGGCTCATGTCATCTCCTGTATTGTTTCTTTACATTTCTGTTTGACTTTTCATGAGACTGCATCTGGCCTCTCCAATCAAAGTGAGGGGCCCCAGAAGTAAAACCATGACTTCAATGTCACAACAATTACTGACGCATATTGAGGAGGTAAAATTTTTCAAATACATGTGCTATCCATTTTCCACCTTGATTTTTGCTACCGTTCATACATTGAACACATTGATTATTATTAATCATTATTATTGTTTTGTCTTCTACTTATAGATGAGGAAACTCAAGCTCAGAAAAATTAAGTGACTTTCCAGAAAACACTATTTGAGAAAGTGGCAGGGCTAAGTTTTGACACAAACCAGCCTGTATCAAAGCCAGTGCTTAAGTTACTGGATAAGACAACACCGCATAAGATGTGTCTTAGTCAATTGTGTATTGCTATAAATTAATACCACAGACTGGGTAACTTACAATGAACAGAAATTTATTTGGCTGATGGAGCTGGGAAGTTCAAGAGTATGGTGCCAACATCTGGCAAGGGCCTTCATTCTGTGTCATCCCATGGCAGAAGGTGGAAGGGCAAGTGAGTCCACAAGACAGAGAGAGGATGGAGGCTGAGGTTGCCCTTTTGTCAGGTGCCTACTCCTGTGATAACCCACTCCCCGATAGTAGCATTAATTTATTCATAAGCGCTGAGCCCTCATGACCTAACCATCTTTTAAATGCCCCACCTCTCCACACTGTTGCATTGGGCATTAAGTTTCCATTGCATGCACTTTGGGGGACATATTTAAATCATGTTTCAGGAAGATTTTTTGTGTAATATTGAGGTAGCTTGGATGTAGTTTATTAGTTATCTGATATCTGCGATGGAGCCTTTGTTGGGACTCAAACCTGCAGCAGCATGTGTTAAAGTGGTTTAATCTCCAGGACTAGCCTAAGGGGAACTGGTCCTCTGGCTTTCATAGCCTTCCCTTTGCTAGATTTCTTTTTATAATTGCAAACATCACTAACATTTTGATATTCACAGACTCATCCATAGAGGATATGAGTCTCAGGTAAATGCAATTGTAGATCTGTCTCTGAAGGTAGATTCTTATATAAAATCACAGAAACTAATTATTAATAAGGCTAGACAATTACAAAGGTAGAAAAATCCCACATGTATTTAGAAGGTAATAGATGGTATGGACCGAGGCTAGTCTTCTTATGTTGATGGAGCCACTCAGTTGAGTGCCTATATGAGCTACTAGTGTGTGTATGTGTGTGTGTGTGTGGTGTGTGTGTGTCTGTTTTGCCACAGTTGAAGGAGTTTCTTCCATCTGACCCCTACTTCCTGTCTCTCATGATTCCTCAACAGCCTTAGTTGTAACAGATTAGGAAGCCTCAGGTTTATCCATTTAATTAATTCTGTGAACTGTGGGTAAGGCATTTGCCTGAAACTGGAAATCTAGAAATATAAAGATAAATGAGTTGGGAAGTCTCTGTCCACACAAAGTTTCAAACTGAAAGTCATAATTAGCTTGATTACGGTAATCATTTCACAATGTGTATATGAAATTATGTTGTATATCTTAAATATGTATCTTTTTTGTCAACTACACTTCAATGAAGCTGGAGAAAAGTTTCTAGTCAATTAGGATTGTTATAAGTTTGTACACTATTGACCACGTACAAGCAGGGTAATAAAATATTACAGATGGGGAGACTTAAGCTCAGGGAAAAGAAGAGCTATCCCATGGCCACATCGTTTTTTTTTTGTTGTTGTTTCAATTATTAGCCTTTTAAGTTTTTTTGAGTTATTATTCTTTAAGTTTTGTGGTACATGTGCAGAATGTGCAGGTTTGTTACATAGGTATACATGTGCCATTGTGGTTTGCTGCACCCATCAACCCGTCATTTATGAATGTGAATTCAAGTCACCCTCGACATCCAATGGCATTTTCATCATGCCATGCTGTCTCTTAGCTATTCAATAAAGATCTTTTGGAAGAATGCGTGGGCTTAGCAGCTGAGAAGTGTGGAGGCAGAGGCAAGAGAAGACATGAGGGAAGTGAAGTCATCTAAGCTTTTGAAGCTGAGGTTCACTGGTGCTGAAACCCAATGCATCAGGAAGCTACCGGACATATGTCAAGAATGTGATGTGGTTTTAAAGGCAGAGGGTGGAGCTCCTCTTCTGCACACAACTGTACCTTTGAACAGTATCTTTTCCATATATTTCCCCAATTAACTTTTCAGAAGTGAGAATGTGCATTAATGAAACTGCAAGTCTACACTTCCCACTAGCAGAAGGAAATTTGAAGAACTGGATAATAAACCCTTTGAGAGCTACTAAAATGCACACATGAAGAGAATGGGAGAGATTGACAGAGGTTAGGAGAGATAATCTTTCTAATTTCCTCTGTACTGGGCACTCAAACATTTCCTGAATGAATCATTTGGCTCCAGGAGATTTGGAAGGATGTCTACATCCCAGAGCTGTGCCAGTTCCGTGACCACCTCTTTTCATCTTGCAAGGAAAAAATGTCGTAGCACCTCATTGAGAGTGCAGTGTTGCTATTAAAGGAGGAACTGACAAGCCATTGAGTGAAGAACACTGAAGAGTTGGCTCAGCTCCCGCAGAGTTCAAGCAAGCATTCAAAAGGAGGTGGCTGAATAGATTACTCAGTATCTATATCCTTAGACTAGAAGCATCCCAGAGATTGTGGGGGATGATGTTGTACCACTGTGTTTTATACTTGAATTAATTAATGTCTTAGTCTTTCCCTGACACTAGACAATAGCATCCAGAACTCTAAGGGACCTTACAGATCAACTGTTAATGCTCTTTGTTTTATACACTCAAAAACAGAGGCAGTATGTAGAGAAAGCACTATCTTACTTTTGGATATTCACCAAGTTCTTGGTAGATTTAGAACTGGAATAAAGGTTTCCTCACTTATGTTGCAATAAACTGTATTTTTACCAATATACTTTTATATTTTCTCTGCTTTCCATTGGACTTACCACAGTGTACAATACATAGCAAACTCTTCTAAAATAACTCAAATAATAGAAACACTAATGTCCAAATTTTTTTTGTTTGAAAGAAAATTCCAGAGATTATCTAATGCAACCCCTTTAATTTTCACATGATTGTATAAAGGTCTGGAAAGTAGAAATAGCTTGTAGAGAGCCCTACAGTCAATTAATAGGAGAGTTCTGCCTTACAGTTAGAATGTAGTATCCTGATCTTAAAGCAAGTGTTAGCTGATGGATAATGTTTTCCTTCACCATAACACAAATGCTGGCATATGATGTGTTTATTTTACCATAGTTGTTTAATAGAGAAAACGAGACATATCAAATCCAAAGACTTTGATTTGCCTCTTCAATGATAATATCCTCTTATAAAAGTCTCTGAATATGTCAGACAATAGTTTCTGCTAGTAAATCACGTTCTTCATGCAGAATCTAGAGGTATTCCAAAGTCAGTTACATGGTATAGTAGAAATATTATAGAAGAAGAAATAAGATTATGAGGTGATAGTGTATTAAATGTTGGATGCCCAGTTTGGAATATGCAAATGGAGATACACAGAAAGAAAAAAAAATATGGGCTGAAAAATATATTCTGCAGTAATCAACATATAAATAATATTATGAATCTTCATCTTAGTGTATAAAGAATGAGATGAATCAGATGACATGAGCCAAATTCTAGTCTTAAAGAAGAAAGCAAAAATCTTTTACTAAAATGAAAAGAGATTGTAATAGACATCATGTAAAGGTTGGAGAAAATTTGAGAAAATTGGTTGGGGGACATGGGAGAAGAAGCTGAACAGAAACACACGAAGGAATCCCCATGATGAAATGCTTAGTCAATTTCATTGGAGACTGTAAGACTGTGTAATGCTGATCCTTGTGTCTGGGGCACCTTTTGTGGGATTGCATGATACCTAGGTGGACAAGTGGAAAAGTAGCCTAAGGACATTAAGGATCCTCTGGAGATCTGAGACCAGTGGCCAGTTGTCTTCCATCTTTGCTTCGAGTTCCAAATGCAATGTTTGCTGAGGAGTTATATGATTCTGCGGAAAAAGTAGCCTGAGAACCCACTCGAAGTGGCCAGAAGTGACCATGAACCTGGAGGAGAGTTAAGAGAGGGTATTCAGTGGCTGCTGATGTGGTTCCATTCCATGTTTTTTTGTTTTTGTTTTTGTTTTTGAGACGGAGATTCAGGCTGGAGTGCAGTGGTGTGATCTCGGCTCACTGCAACTTCCACCTCCTGGGTTCAAGCAATTCTCCTGCCTCAGACTACTGAGTATCTGGGATTACAGTCTTATACCACCATGCCTGGCTAATTTTTTGTGTTTTTAGTAGAGACAGGATGTCACCATGTTCGCCAGCCTAGTCTTGAACCCCTGACCTCAAGTGATCGGCTCTCCTTGGCCTCCCAAAGTGCTGGGATTACAGGCGTGAGCCACCATGCTTGGCCCTTTCCATGGTATTTTCAGGGGGCTTGTGGTGGCCTGAGACCCAAGTGCTCATCTGGTGGCCCTACATATCTGGATTACATCAATTAGAGAGAATGATAATGTTTAGTGTTGGTCTTCTCCTAAATTCTAAGTTTCAGGTGAACAGAGGCAGCTCCTTTCTTTTTCCTTGTGTTTTAAATATAGTAGATGCTCAAAAAATTGCCTGTAGTTAGTTGAATAAATAAGAATGCAAATAAGTATAATGATTAATTACCTTTATTGAACCTTTTCTATGCATCCAGAGGTCTTCTAAGTATTTACACTCATTAACTCAATTAATATTCACAATGATCCTCAATGAATACATGTTAATCATAAGCATTTATATGAGTTTACTTTATTAGAGGAAATTTTACTTTGAAATAAAGATGCTGGTTTGTTGTGAGAAAAACTTTATGCACACAATTGTGTGTGATTCACGTATGTATTCATTATCATGTTTTGGATTTTTTGTATATTTATAAATCTAGAAAGAAAGAAATATACTTACTAAATAGCTGAGAGGTAGTTGATATAATTTTCTATTTTTGCCTAAATATTAGAACTGGAACTTGATTTGTTTTCACAATGTGAAAAATCATTTGTGCAATACACTGTGATTCTTGTGCCTGTAACCCTGTTTTATTCTTCATAGTAAATAGGTATGCCAAAGGAACCTTGGGGAGTTTTGAGGAGTCTTTCCTACTGGGATGACACTAGTACTGGGTGGAAGAGCCAAGATCCATAGCTAGGCTGAGGAAGTGGCTGTTCTCTGTCATGTCTATGCAAGGGCACAGCTTGGCCATTACCAGCACACAGCTTCTGTGTGGGAGCGCATGTATCCTTTATTTATGTTGAATGTATTTTTGCCCTATTTGATGAAACAATTGACTTATTAATCCTCACTTCTCTGTACCAGCCACAAAGAGGATACTATAAAAACAGATAAACATATTCTATTAATTATGAACTGTGTTTGTTGTTCAACTCTGCTATCTAGGTACTGACTTAGGGGTGTTAGATTGGGGCAGAATGTTGTGAAGGAGGCACATGATACTGATTTTAAGGTGCATTTGTTATCTGGAGTTTAGTCTTTCCTTTTTTGCAAATGTGCTTTCCCCTCTAAACATCTCCATCCTTGAGACGTGCTTGAAATGAAAGTCAGTTCTTGCTATACTTTCAAAATTGCAGTACAAGTGGGCACAGCCCCTGGGAGAGGCCATCTCATCCATCAGGCCCACTGGCTTTTGAAAGGAGAGGCCTGTGAGTAGTCAGGATGATGAATCCCAACGGCTGGCAGCAGCCAGGTTATGTACACTGGAGGATGCCAGTACATACTGTGGTAACGCTTGGCATACACAGCAGTGCCAGGATCCTTTGAGAGATCAGCTCTGCTTGATATTGAAGTAATCACACACGGATAGGGTACAGACTGTGCTCTGCATCCCTAGGCAGATCACAACACCCAAATGCAGAAAAACAAAAGTGGGGAAGGCATGTGGGAGGCCAGGTATTTAAATAAGCAAAATACTGAGTTTCTCTGCTATTGAGTTATTCCCATAGCAGAGATACTTAGCATTAGAAAGATCTTTGTGCTAACCTCCTCCATCTCCTCCGCTTGTGATCCAAGTCAACCCACTGATTCAATTGGATAAATTTACAGAGCACCTGGTATGTGGCAGGCACTGGGCTTACTGCTGGGGCTAAACCATGAGCAAGACAGTCTCTCTTATCAGGCTTGAAATATACAAAGAAAAATTTACAATGTAGTGTAATGATTATTATGAGATCCCTGAACTGGACAGCCAAAGAAACATAGCTGAGTAAATGCAACCTGCTTGCCTCTAGCTGCATGGCTGTCTGGTCACTAAATTTCACTCCCGGCTTGTATTCATTTGCTAGAGCTGTTGTAATAATGACCCCAAACTGGATGACTAAATTCAACAAAGATACTATCTCAGCTGAGCGCGGTGGTTCACGCCTATAATCCCAGAACTCTGGAAGGCCAAGGAGGGTGGATCACGAGGTCAGGAGATCGAGACCATCCTGGTCAACAAGGTGAAACCCCGTCTCTACTAAAAATACAAAAATTAGCTGGGCATGGTGGTACGTGCCTGTAGTCCCAGCTACTAGGGAGGTTGAGGAGGGAGAATTGCTTGAACCTAGGAGGCGGAAGTTGCGGTGAGCTGAGATCGTGTCATTGCACTCCAGTCTGGGTAACAACAGCGAAACTCTGTCTCAAAAAAAAAAAAAAAAAAAAAAAAAAAAAAAAAAAAAAAAAAATAAAAAAAAAAAAAAAAAAAAAAAAAAACTATCTCAAAAAAAAAAAAAAAAAAAAAAAAACTATCTCACATTTTTGGAGGTCAAAGTTCTGAAATCAAGATGTTGGCAGGACTATGTTTTCTCTGGAGGTTTTAGGGAAAACCTTTCCCTGCCTATTCCAGCTTCTGCTGGCTCTGGGCATTCATTGGCTTGTGGCAGTGCAACTCTAATTCCTGGCAGTGTCTTCACACGACCTCTCTCTGTGTTCAATTCTTTGTGTGTCCGGTCTCCTTTTCTTATAAGAACAACAGTCACTGGATATAGGGCCCACTCTAATGCAGTATGACCACATCTTAACTTAATTACATCTACAAACACCCTATTTCCAAATACTGTCCCATTTTGAGGTTCCCAGGATTTAAATTTGAACATTTCTTTTTAGGGGACACAATTCAACCCATTATGCACAGTAAGATTTTTGACATTTTACAGTTGCCTTTTTCTAGCCCTGGCTATCCCTTTGGGCAACTGACCTGCTTGATGCTCAACCCTTTTGAAATGTTTGGAACTCGGCTTGCAAATACCTATGTCTCTTGGTGCTTTGAGTTGCTCTGTGTGAATGAATTCTTTCATTCTCAAAGGTGATTAGTGGCTCATCTGATGTGAGGGCTGGAGGCAGGTCCACCTCAGACCCTGATGGGGGAGAAAACCCAAGCAGAGGTAGGGATAAGGGAAACTGACAGGCTCATGTGGCCTTAAGAAGCAAAATATAGTGAGAAGCTGTCCTCTGAGGAGGAGGACCTTTTGGAAGGACTCTATCTCTACTCCCTTTGAAAGTGCCCCTATTTTACCTAAAAACCCATAATACACAATGCGTTATAAACTCCTGATTATTTCAAAATTTCCAAAATTTTTTAGGAATTGACTCTTTTTCATTTGGTGGAGATGGCAAGCCACTAACTGTAGCAACAAAATCTCCGAATGTTACTATGGTACTGCAAGGAAGAAAACAACATGTTTGCCTGATAAACCAGGCTGAAGCCAGTCAGAACGTTGCTTTTTTAGAATTAATTTCTACAAACCCTCAAATTTACAAAGCTTAGGGATGTCCAAAATCTTCTCCAAGATTTTAGCAAATGTCCAAGAACTAACATCATATTTTTATATCCTAACTCCAAATAGGTGCCATGTAAACCTAAAATCAGAACTAAGCCCCTGTACCACTTTCTAAAAGAAACCTAGCATCAGATTACAATTCACTGTAAGGGGTTATGGCACTGAGCACATAGAATTCCTCTTCCTTTCCCTTTGTCTTCCCCTCACTCTCTTTCTCTTTCCTTCTCACCCTCATCCTCTTTCATCTTGAGCTCCTTGCCTCCTGTAAATCAGGTGGGTGCTCTGTCTCTGAAGCCACAACATGAATCCTTTTTACATGCCTTAGGAATCACCTACTCCAAGGAGGCTTTTTTTCATGTTTTCCCAATATCAACTTGTCTTTCCGTAAGAGGAACATCCTACCAGATACTAAAAGATTAAATGCTTTCTCCCTCTCATTATCCTAAGATGGGAAGCCAGAATGATTTTAAGGGCTTAATTTGTAGGCTCTAATAATAATACTTTACCACGTATTACTATCTTTCCTCTAACAAGTCGTTGCTCTCTTTTTACGAGGAATAGGAGTTTTAAAGACCTCTTTGACGTTTACTGGTATTTTGGCAATTTTGGCATTAAATGCTTAGAAAACAAGATTTTATCAGTCCCCCTTTAAACAGTCTGAAATATTAATTCAAAGTAAAGAGGCATTAGATTTCACTTATTTATTTATTTATCTACTTACTTATTTTTTAGCTGAGCTTAGAAAACACGTCTCTCAGAGTTACATTAACAGCAATGAACAGTCTTCGTGGTTCTGTTGGATTCTAGGCTTTATTTCAGTACTAGAACATATGTCAGTAACCTCTATTTAGGAATGCCAAATCTCTTATAATAAGGCAGTTCTGTTACTAGAAGAAGGGTTGATCTATTTGCCCACAGTGAGGTAGGACAGTGCAGGGCAGTCGTTCTGAATTCTAACTGCACATTCAAATCATTTGAGGGTAAGGGAGCTTTTAAGATACATTGATCTCCTTGACCCACCCGCAGAGATTCTGACTTCATCGGTCTGGGGTGGGACCCAGAATTTGGGCTTATTTTAAAACTCTCCAAGTGATTCTCATATGCAGTAAAGAAAGCCTCGTATAGCACAGTGTGTCTCACACTTGACCCTGTGCGTGATTCTGACTCAGTAGTTAGGCCTAGGGCAACCCTGACACGCTGTGTTCCTATTCAGCTCCTACACGGTGTTCATTTTTGGGGTTTTGAGGACCACACTTGGAGTAACAAGAGCAGAATAAAATTGGCATTATCTTGGATATTGGACAAACCTAAGTCTGAGAATTGACTTGTCATTTGGTTTTGTTCACGTTATTATAAAGCACTGAACTTTCATCCTGTCTTCTGTAAAGTGGAAATAAAACACGTTACATTTCAGAGTTAATGTATAGAAACAAAAGTGTTATAAGCAACTGGCAAAGGGCCTGGCACTCAGTGGCTAAACAGAAATGACTTCCATTTCACTCTGTTCCTTTCCACTTTCCCAAGCACCTCCAACCTTCAAAAAGGCAAAGTTGTTATCTAAAAAGTGGTTGTTATGGAAACGTTGTCCTTTCAAAAAAAAAGAATGGAGGGTGTTAGTAATCAACATAGCTTAGTATGGGCCGGTGTGTTGGCTCATGCCTGTAATCTCAGCACTTTGGGAGGCTGAGACAGGAGGATTGCTTGAGCCCAGGAGTTCGAGACCAGCCTGGACAATACAGCAAGACTGCATCTCTACTTAAAAAAAAAAAAAAAAAATAGCTTAGTAGCTACTAACCCAGGAGTCTGGGAAACAAAACCAAACCTGAGGTCACCGTTTTAAATGGAAATCTTTACATTTTTGAAATATAAAATCTACTCAAAGCCAAGCCAGGCTCCTTGCCTTTGATTATATTGGTCCTCTCATCTAGAATGCCCTCTTTCTGCTCCATTACAAATTAGAGCCTCTAAATCCCTACTTCTAAATTAAAATCATCATTTAAAAGTAGGGAGAATCTACCAGGCGGGCATATTAATGGGACAGAGTGCATGGGTTGTAGCAGTGGATTCTGCCACTGGGACATGCCACATCAATCTGGAAAAGATATTTGAGGCCAGAGGTTTAACACCAGGTAGAGTTGGAACCAAATGCTGTAAGCAATGGGAAGGCCTGAAGGGATTGGTAACGTAAAATAAGTGTAGCATTTCTGAAATGTTAATGTGCTTGAGTTGGGGGTGAATCAGAGGAATGAAAACGGGAGAAGAGCAGAGAAGTGATTGCTACTCATTTGGTCATATTTACTGACAGCTAATTGTGTGGGGGGCCCATGCCCAATGGAGGAAATGTATGGTCAGTAGACATGTATTTTTCTTGCTCCAGTGACATTTTCATCTACTATGAACTTCTATCCTATGACTGAGACAGAGGTTAACCAATGATTAACTAAAATTAGGACAAGTGTCTAAAGGAAAAGCTTAGAGTGCAGTGAGAATGAAGAACAAGGGAATCTGACCTCTGGAGGCCAGGGAAGTCTGCCCTTGGAAATGACTATCAAATGCTCTCAAACTGAGCCCTTATATGTTACATGTGCTCTTGAAAGGCAGGGTGGGGGTGCAGGGTCAAGTACAAGGCATATTATTTACATCCTGACTGTGCCACTTACTAAGTGAGAGAGTAGACAAGCTGTGTTTCCTCTCTTGTATCTGTGTGTGTGTGTATATATGTGTGTGTGTGTGTGTGTGCGTGCGCGCATGCGTGTGTGTGTGTGTGTGCGTATATATATATGTGTGTGTGTGTGTGTGTGTGTGTGTGTGTGTATAAAGGTAGTTACACACAATTTCAAAGATTGTCGTGAGGCTAAATGAGGCAATGCATTGTTGACAGCACAGTACTTGGCACATAATGAGACTTGAAAGTGGTAGACTCCAGCCCTTGTTTTTCAGTCCTACTTACTGAGCACCTAGGTTTCTGTTGCAGAAATGGTAACCGCAGATTTATTTATTTATCTGGTGCCCCACCTTCCAGTCCCTTTTGAAGGAGCATGTGGTTGGTTCAGGTTGTAAGAAGACTGACGTGTCACTTCTGGATGGATTCACCCGCCTTTCCCCTCTGTGTTGACCATGTGGCCATGTGTTGAGATATTAGGGAATTCACTTGGGTCCCTGTATTTACTATGTGGGGCACAACCTCAAACCCCTCCACAAACCTCATTAAACATGTAGCTTGAACATGAGTAAATCTTGTTTAAGCAAGTCATTTTAAAGGGGTAGATTTCTTATCTCTGAAGAACCTAGCCTATCTTTGCTAAAAGAGTTCCCAACAACAAGAACTCTTCATATGTTTTTACTTTATAAAAATTACAAAATAAAAATTATAGAATATACTTTAATATACTACTTAAAGCCGTATAAGAATCTATTGCATTTATGCAAAGTAAGATAAATGACTGAGGAAATGAAATTTTAAGCCCATGTTAAAGGAGGTAACAGCAAGGCTTAAGAAAACAACACTTTGTTTATTGTTGCTGTTTGCGCAATAACTTTGGACCAAACACAGGAAACATTGGAAGAAAGGATAGGCAACATTTTGTGCTTTTAGAACAAACTGATTGCCTCTCATGATGGTTTTGGTCTTTGCTAAAGGTCTGCACTTCAATGTAATTTGTAGCCTCACTTGACAACTTCCCAACCTCTCCCCACTGACATGTAATCACAGACTCAGGTTTGTTCAGTTCCTTCTTTGGAAGTGGATCTGTTGATCTTCTGACAACTGAATTACCTCTTGAAGTGCTCTTGCCCTTGTCTTCAGCCATATCTCTAAAGAAAGCTTTCTGTTGCTCTTCTCTCTGGCTTCTTGATTTGCCATGGCTATAGTTCAGGACTGCAGGGGTGGTATGGGCTGTAGGATTGTGGCCATGGTGCTCAACAGGTGAAGAGAGAGTGACCACTCCTTGGGAAACATCATGTAATAGACCTATATCATTTCCTCCTCCCTCCTTCCACCCCTCCCATTGGTTGTTTGCGGTGAATACAGACATATCCTTGTCAGGTATGAGAATTCTTCTTTCTTTAGTTGATGCAAAAATCTTCAAACTGGATTTCTGTCAAGCTCCTCCATTCCACATCTCCTGAGCATTGTGAAACCAGCTTCAGCATCAACTCATGCTCAGAGAATAGTGTTTTGATGAGCTTCTGATAGTGTGTTATATAAATACTAAGCATTTTCTAAGTATCTTCTTCAGTGAAAAGATATCTTCTCCAGCATCAAAAAAAAAAAAAGGAAAAAAAAGAAAGAAAAGAAAAGAAAAAAGTATTCATCACCTCTTAACTTGAATATAAGTAAAAAGTAGCTTAACTTTTGATGTTGGTACACTGCAGTTATTTTCTTTGAAATTATATTTAGTGGCTAGGTTGTAAAAGAAAAGAAGCTGAGTGATAGAGGACTGGCTGGATGCTAATCCTGGCTTGGCCACCAAGTAAGATATCATCATCTATTTGTTCACTCATTCTTTTAACCTGAACACTGATGATGTCTCAGACAGATCTAAGTGTCAGGAATACCACAGCAAACAGAAAATGTACCTGCTTCGGGAATCTTTCATTCCCTGGTGGAGACAAACTGTAAACCAGGGTTTCTCAACTTTAATAAGAATCCAAATCACCTGCAGGTGACTATTAAAACACATTTCCTACCTCTGGGGTGGGGTCCAATAATTTGCATTTCAAAAAGGTTTTTAGGTGATGGCCATGCCCCATAAAACACCCTCGGAGAACAACTGATATAAACAAATAAATGGGAAAATACATAAAATAATGCCAGCTAGTGGTGAGTGTTATTGTTAGGTTCAGGGTCAGGTTCCAGCCCATGCTGAGGTCTGAAGGGAGTGGATAGAGGACTGGCAGACAGCTGAAGAACACTCAGAGCAGGGGGTTGTAGGTAGGTGAAATACAGCTTTATTCAGCAGCTGTCTCCTCAGCAGCTCTCTTACATTATCTGCTGTTTCTCAGCTGCTTGCCCTAGCTGCTCCCACACACATCTGCATAGCAGCCTGTCCTTTCAGGGTCAGCAGCTTAACTCTTTCTCTCTCTGGGCACAAGTGTATCTGTACAGTGTCAGCAGGGCAATTATGCCTTTTACAGACAATAGGAGCTTATGGCCAAGGGTGGCCTTCCCATGTTATGACTACATGACTGTAATAACAGGCGGAGCTACGCACCTGCACTCTAAACTCGCTGAGTCACACAGGACGTTTATCTTGGCCTGTGCCCTCTTGGCCCCAGCACAGCCATGTTCCTTACACTCCACACCCTAGGCCAAGGGAGACATAGGCCTTGGATACACAGGTTATACACATAAGCTTTGGGTACCTAGGCTTGATATACACACAAAGGCTTTATACATAAGTTTCGAGCACATAGATTTTATTTACAGGCTTGGCACACAGGCCTTACAGTTATGAAGCCAAATAGTTCCAGGAAAGGGAACAGAGGATGATGCAGTGCAGTGTATGCTGCTATTTCAGGATGAAGCTTCAGAAGAGGCCTATCTCCTGACTGAAGTGAGGGAACAAGGTTCTCGGATCTGGGAAGACAATTGCAAGAAGAGCAGAACCGCATGAGGGAGCCTTGGCATGGAGCCGCCGAGCCTGGCTGCTGCCATCCTGGTGGTCTCTATGCACTCAGGATGCTGTATATGTGTACCACTGCATTTAACCTGTTGGATGGTTGGATTTGTTTTGTGTTTTAGAGGTCTATAGCAGGGATAGTGCCATTTTCATACTTGAATCTCAAAAACCTTCGTACCAAGAAGTAGCTCATTAAATGACCCAGGCTCTATTTGAATCACTTTACACCAAATAAATTCATTTAATCTTCATAAAAGACACAAAACATATGTACTGCTGTCATCCCCATTTTACAGGCCAGGGAACTGAGGCACAAAGAGTTTAAGTAACTTGCTGAGGATCATAAAGATAGGAAATGGCAAGAACCAGGATTTGAACCCATCTCTCCTAAAGATTGGGTAGATGAATGGATAGACGGATGAATGAGATGTTGAAATTGAGCCAAGAAGAGTTATCAACTGGCTTCTATATTTCAAGAGGCGATTTGTAACACAATTGGAACCAAGAGATGGTTGTTTGTCCTGCAGAGGAGGAGGAATGTCTGGGTGGTCGAGTCCAGGTGAGAAGAGGCATGAGGGGTCAGGTCTAGAAGGAATGAGACCAGGTATGTGGCCAAGTGGCTTGCCTGGGCAGGTAACAAGCTCCCCCTGCATGAAAACAGTACATGCCTTTGGAAGCTATAGGGCAAGAGAATACAAATTCAGTAAACCCCTTCCTCTCGAAGGACCCTGACATGTTGTGTTTTAATCTAATTAATATGTTCAGGAAGTTGGACCAAGAGGAATGTGACTATTTAATTGTTTTGTTCAAAGGGTACAAAGCAAGCTATTAGTCTGGGGTCATGACTCCAAGGTTCATATCAGATTATTACCAAGGAGGGTTTTGGAACAAGAGTGGCTGATTGATTCTTTCCCGATGTTATCCTCATTAATTTACGAACATTCATTGTGTCAGTGCTAATTTGCAGAGTCTGGAACAAAATGTAAAACAGACTAAGGCTGATAAGAATTGTTTTGTATCTGTAATTCTATCATGTTCCTTCCCCTACGTTTTCCCTTCCAAAGATTTTCAGGTACATGAATTTCCAGTCTGATTACAATGAACTCTTTTTCCACATGACAAAAGTTGTCTCTAATGATTAAGCTACAAGCAGGAAGTATATACTTGGCATTTTATTTCCAGCACAGCAAAAATGTGGCTCTTCCATTACTTTCCCTATGACCCAGGAAAAATCATTTAACTTTTATTGCTCAGATTCCCTTTCTGGAAAATCAGGATAATGTAAATCTAAACACCTTATACCCACCTCCCCATTAAAATTTTTACATCACTCCCATGACCTGCAAGACAATATTCAAGCTTGATGTTTCCAAACCCTTGATGATTGTCCTCAACTTCTCTAGACTCAAATTCTGCCACTGTTCAGCAAGTATTTTCTGTTCTATTGTATCAAACAATGCCTGGTGTTTATTCTTTCTTTGGAAAGCCTTCCCTCACCTTTGGATATTTGCCAAATTTCTTTTCACCTTTAACTTGTCATTACTTTCATGAACATTTTCCAGCTCCCACAGGCAAATTAGTCAATGGCTTATAGATCTTTTCTTGGTCTCTTCATTAATGCTTGCCACATTTTATCATAATTATTTGTCTAAATACATATTTTATTGTAGGTATGTATGTGTGTGTGTGTATCCCACACTTGACTGTGAACTTCTGAGGGCAGGGCAGTAGATCACATCTTAATCAGGTCTGCATGCCAAATTGCTAACAACCTGGCCAGCAACAACAGGAACTTATGTATTGATTGAGTAAATAAAGGAAAGAATGTCTGGCTTGCTTGACACCTAAGATAATAATGAGCAAATCATATGTTAAATGCTAAAGCTCTTTATAAGCCAAAACAACACAATAGTGTGCTGATGTTAGGAAACATGTCTTTATTGAAGTACTCTAAAAACATTTTCTAACTCCATCTTCATCATGAAGCTTTAATTCTTTCTTTCTCTATAAAATGCAGTCATTCACTCATTCTGTCTTGATCACAGAGTATTAAATATTTTGTTTTTTGTCAGAAGCAGTCATTTATTCATTCAGTCATCTTTCATGTAATCAACACGAAAAATGCCTCATCATCAACAACATCAACAATGCCTGCCAAACAATGTGCAAGGCACTGGCGATAGAATGAAAAGTTAGAGAAAGTGGCTGCAGGCCTCATGGATCTCATAGAAGCACCATAGATGAGGCATGAGTAATTCCATCAGGGTTTCGGCTGGTCAAACTCTTCCCAGTTTGGGCTGCCACCTCCTGTGCACTGACCTAGGTGGTATCCTATCACCTGGGCCCTTTATTTATCATAATGCTTTGATCCTTGGTTGGTTGAACCTTGCATTTGAACATGCTCCTTTTTTGTTTAGTAAGGATGGATCCATGTTATTGGAGATGCCCCAGGGTGCTCAGCAGCCAGTTTTTTGGGCTGGTCCACCAGATTCTTGCTGCCATGAACTGCAAGGAAAAATGCAAATGAACCAGTTCTTGGGAGGATTTGGCCTAGGGCCTGGACTTCAGTGTCTAGGGCCATGGTTTGGCTTTCAGCCTTTTTTAACCTTTCAGTCTCCAAACAGCATCAAAACAGAATCAGACTATTGACACACAATGTCTGAACTTTGATAAATAGGCGCAGTGAGAAAAGCAGCCTAAACCTAATTTTTCTTCCCAGCCTGTTTTTTCTTATCAGAAACAAATACTTTCCTTCTATAATTATTAGTAATAGCTATGAATTTCTTCACGCAAAATTGTCCAGTTCAGCACCTCACTGTATTTAACTATTCTTGGTGGCCTCTGGCTGACACCAACTATTTTCTGATGATCATTTTCTTGAAAAGTGACTTGTCCTTTCCTTGCCTGAGCCTGTCCCCCTGGCTCTCTTATAGCCTCTATCAGGAGGTTAGCTAAGAAGGTGGTGGAGACGGACAAGAGGTCAAATCTGTTACTTTTTATAGAGGCAGAGTGAAAATAATTTCCTGTGAAAGCGAGGACATTCCTCCATTTGGCTTCCTGCTCTGTATCTTATATGCTGGGTAAATTTTTTCTTGCTTTTGGAACTTCTATGGGCCAACTTCCCATGCCTGTGGCTGCTGAGAGAGATTTACAGACTCAGCTTACTACACAGCAGTGAGACAAGGATGGTGATGAATGAACAGAAGAGAGATGCCCAAGCCATTTCTCAATGTTCTGAACATGAGTTCAAAGAAGCCTCCAAGAGGTGTCCTGGAAAGCAGTCACCAGTAGAATTTAGGGTTAAGAAAGACCCAGTGGGGGAAATATATTCCACCTCCCTGTCCCTTTGATCTCAATGTTAATTCTTCCCAAATTGATCTATCATACATTAGTCAATGTAGACTTGTTGAGAGCCAATTGTGTGTTTCACATTGCTCTAAATGCTGGATGAATCACACAATGGCCAAAAATACAACTCAAAGAGGCTGAAGTAGAAATGTATTATGGTTCAATCAATCAAGCTAGACTACTATTATTTCTTTCAAAAGCATGACATAACTTATCCATCTGATGCACAGGAGTGATTCAATTTGATATTACAGGTTGGCCTGATTTTGTGGCACCTTATCAAGGCCTGAGAGAAGAAACCAGTATGAGGTCAAAATTGCATAGAGGTGATAAAGTGATGAGAGTAAAAGATGCCAGATGCCATTACACACATCCATATTCACGCTTACTCTGGACACTTACACCACTCTAAAGAAATTACCTATAGCCTTTCTTAACCTTTTGATAAAAAATTATACATTTTGCAAAATATAAAACCCTGGATAATTTTATTTGACTATACTTGTTTATTTTTTTAGTGATGACAGAGAAAGATCAATTCACATTTTCATCTGTACCATGCCGTAATCGCCTTCAACAGAGAAACATCGTCAGTGGTGTAGAGGAAGCAAGGAGGGTTGCGTGAATGATACCATGAATTTCTGAACGTGATGTCCATTCACCTCATGAGGCCAATTCTTTCTACTTAATATACTTCTGGCAGTATCAGACTAGTAATAAAATTTTATTCCATTTTTCATGTCACAAATATTTGGCCAGAAAACAAAAGATTTAGTCACAGAGCAGGCAAAGTCAAATTCATAAATAATGTTATTTAAAAGTCATGCTACCCCTATTCTACTCAAATGGCAGATCTTTGCATTATTCATATTTGAGTTGATCTTTTCTGAATTTTTAATTTTCCTCTGTGTTGGGGAGAAAATCTTTTCTTAAAAACCTGTCTTGCTTAAAAGGCAACATTCTGATTTCTTTGAGAATCTACACTGTGTGGTATTATGACGTTTTGAAAGACAGACTCAAATAATATGTCAACTAACTTTCCTTACTTGCCCTCCTAATGGTTACTAGGCATGCTGTATAAATAAATTTGTAGTTCTCATGTGAAAATACTAGAAGAAGAAGATAGGGAATTCAGATTTCATCTTTAAGATGATAATTCTAGGAAAAAGAAACATTGAAAATTCCTCAAGTCCAAAACTATAATTACTGGCCTAAATTCTACTTTTAAATTCATAGACTCAGCAGCTTTTGTTGATTTTGGAGGGGGAGGGGAGCAGAAATATTTAAACTACTAAAAACAATTTGCATTCTCTTCATTCCCGGCTACCTCAAGTTAGTGAGAAAGACAGAACAAGGGTACCAAAAATGCGTGGAAACCTGAGGAAGGGCAGAGAGGTGAGAGACTGTTGAGAAGAATGAATTGCTTAGTGATGAAGCTATATAAAGAATAGCTGAAAATCTGAAACCTGGTGTCTTAGAAGAGAGAGTCTGAAACTAAGTGACAAAAGAGGTGAATTTCTAGCTGAATGTTAATATTCATTAGCTCTGTGATACAACCCTCAGTTTCTGTACATATTTAACACATATGCATAAAGGGAAGACTTTCCATATCTGTTATACCCACTTCACCAGATGAGTGACAAATAAAATCCTGATCATGTCTTGTAAACTCTAATGTGTGGGATGGCATTGATATGGAGCATTTAAAAACAGTCTGGGCAAGTACAGTGCCTCAGGCAAAATGACCAGCATAAGACTTGGGAATAGTGAAAAGCAGATAGAAAGGAGGGGTTTTTGAAGATAACAGAGCAAACATAGAAAATGCTAAATCCTACAAATTACAGTCAGCATTGTGAGGAAGGCCAGATGGGGACTGCACATAACCTTCTTAAAGGAGGAAACCACTCCTCAATCCCTGGCTGTCACTACCATTTAAGAATCTCAACCAGAATTTCCAGCTTTTTCAATTATCATGAAATGCTCTAAACACAGACATTCATGTGTTATAAACCAATTTTAAAATATAACATTGCAAGAGACATGGGAATAGGAAATTACTAGTGGTTAGAAAAGGTAGAGAGAATGGGCATAAATTACCTGTTCTATAAAAAGGGGCAGACTGAACCTTGAGGGAAAAATGAGATATTCAGTTTAAACATATTATACTTGCATCTATTTACCCAGCAAGTATTATCGAGTACTTGTGTGTCCCATGTATATTGTATCAAAAACTGAATAATAATAACAAAATACGCTATCTTGAATTCCTTTTAAGACCTATTCCATACATGACTCCTAGTCAATACACATCTTCCTCTTGTCCATGCTTCCTGTGTTTCTGCCATATTAAACTTCTAAATATTGCTTCTACATAGCAGGCTTTTCATAGTTCCTTACTTTCTTAAATTCTGTTTCTTTCGAATAAAGTTCTTTTCTGAATATATCATAACAGACCCAAGAATTTTTATCTAAAATCCAACTCAAATGTAACTGCCTCTATCATCCATGTTATGCCTTCTGTATGGATCTGTTCACTGTGTTCTGTACTTCCATAGTTGTTTGCTCTATATTTCCTTATTAGCATTTACCAAGTTGGATTAATTTTTTTTTTTTAAAGATGGGGTTTCACCATGATGGCCAGGTTAGTCTTGAGCTCCTGACTTCAGGTGATCCACCCACTTGGGCCTCCCAAAGTGCTAGAATTACAGGCGTGAGCCACCGTGCCCGGCCTGGATTAAAATATTAAATATATTTGCCAAATCTATGAGTTTCTTGAAGTGAGGACCTGGATTTTTAACTTGTTACACTAGTACAAAGAGTGCTTATTGAAACAACATGTGTTCTCCAGAAATATTTATTAAAAGCATAAATGAGAGAGTTTCTGTTTCCACCTAAAATATGAAATCTGGGAAGAGTATTTATTGTTCAGCCTACTTTAATAAAAAGGAATCTGTCTCTTTCTGTGTTCTCTCACTACTAAATTCTTGTGTTAGCCTTATTATCATATAATCTTTTCCTATTCAATCACGAGATGGCCACAGGCAACTTCAGGCTTATATATACATTGTACAGGACAAAATACAAAATAATAACTTTTCTCCAAGCCAGTAAAACATGTCAGAGGTCAGCAACATAGATTAAAATACAAGGAAAGACAAATTCTCCTACTGACAGGTGAGCCTCAAACACTTGTTCATTAGTGGCAAGGTATGAGATAAAAGACGTGGAGCATCATACAAGTGGCTTAGGCAGAATTCAGCTAAGATTTTTAAACAAATAAAAATCAAAGTGTATGTTATAATCAAAGTTAGTGTAAGTATACAAAAACTCCCTGGAAACCAAAAGTAAAGAAAATACTATTAACTTACGGTTAACAATGTCCTAAACACAAAGTATATTTACTCAAAACTTGAAAGGTATATAATAAAGCCAAAAAATAAAATATCAAGAGACAAAACAACAGAATCAGATTCAGAAATGATCCAGATGTTGAAATCTTCCAACAGGTAATTTAAAATAATAGTAATTAAAATGTTAAAATTTCTAGAGGAAAAGATAAACAGCATGCATAAACAGATTGAAAACTTCAAGAGTCATGGAAACTATAATCTTTTGCCAAATGAAAATCCTAAGAAACAAACAAACAAATAAACAAAGCAGTAGAGATGAAAAAAACACATCTGATGGGCTCATCTGTAGATTCGGTATGGCCAGGGGAAAAAAAAAATCAGTTAACCCAAAGATAAATCAGTAGAAATAATGCACACTGAAGCATAAAGAAGAGAGAGGGAGAGAGAGAGAAAGGGAGAGAGAGGGAGAAACAAAAAAGATCAAAGAACCCAAGACCAGTGGGAAAATTTGAAAAGGTCTAAGACAGAAGTTGGAATTCCAGAAGGAGAAGAGAAAATGAGGGTGATACATATTTTCTAAAGCTAACAAAATACTTCAAATCAGAGATCTAAGAGACTAAGATTATATCAAGCAAGATAATACCAAAAAAGAAAAAAGAACACTTGTAGACACCACATTAAAACTTTTGGAAACCAGATATAAAGACAAAAACTTGACGGAAGCTAGAGAAAGAGAGAAAAAAAAAAGACACAATGAATACAAAGAAATAAATAGATGAATTACAGCAGACTTAGCATTAAAGCTGTGAAACACAGAAGACAATGGAGTGGCGTCTTTAAAGTACTTTAGGGAAGAAAAAATATAAATAACATGTCTATGTCATGTGTATATATATATATATATATATATATATACACACACTATATATATAAAACACATAATTTAATATGTATTTTTATACACATTTATATAAAATTTTCTACAAATATGCTTTAAAAGCCTTTACATAAAATAACTTTAAAACACTAAAGCTAAGAGAAATCATTACTAGTAACTTCCACTGAAAGAGATATTTTTAAAAAATTTCTTTAGGCAAATGACATACAAGCTCAGACAAAAAAAAAATCAAACGTACATAATGTTACAAATATGTTAAGAAATGTTAAAGTGATGGTAAATATGAAAGATATTTTATCTAATTTTTAATTATTTTAAAATAAAATTAACTAAAGTGAAAATAGCAATGTATTGTGTGTAGCAATCCCTGCCCCTCTTCATCATTGGTAAGGGGAGCTCCATCCTTTAAAATCTAGAGGGAGACAGCCATAGCTCCATGAGTTGTGCAGCAGCAGAAATGGTACCATATGAATGCAGTCAAAAGCCTGTGTCTTCTTAAGGAGCAACCACTGTGGCCCGCTTGGTACCTGGACCTGTCAAAGCCACAGCCTGGGGGGCTGAGGAGCATGGGACCAGCATGCAAGGAGCAGAGCCTTTGCTGTGAGGTGCTGATGCATGGTGGTCCCTCAGGCACAAGTGGCTTCTCTGGTAATCTCTGAATTGCCTTGGGGCAGGGGTGAGGGGGAAAGGCTTTTTCCATAGTCTTAGACAAGAGCTCCCGGCTTCCATTTGGATGATTGAATAATCTCATTTGAAGGTCCTTTGGCCATACATTTTGTGTTTTCTCCTGAGCAGGCTTTCTTATTCCTTTCAATATTGGTATGCTGAGGATTTTCCAAATATTTGCCTTGCTTCTCTTTTGATGAACAATTTCAAATGTAAATCATTCATCTTTTCTCACACATTACTATGAACAGTCCAGAGAAACCAGTCACCTTATCAACGCTTTGTATAAATATTTTTTTAGGTAAATATTCAATTTTATAACTAGCATATTCTGCCTACCATGAAACACCACAGCACCAGCATAATTCAGCACATTTATTTGCTACTTTATCAGAAGGGTGGCCCCTCCTTTGTTGTCCAGTAACATGCTTCTATCTGAGATCTATCAGAATGGTCTTTACTATCCATATTTCCACCAAAAGTTCTACTCAAGATGACCTGGGTATTCTTTTTTTGTTTGTTTGTTTGTTTTTTGAGACACGATCTCACTCTGTCACCCAGGCTGGAGTGTAAAGGTGTGATCTCGGCTCACTGCAGCCTTCACCTCCTGGGTTCAAGCCATTCTTCTGCCTCAGCCTCCCTAGTAGCTGGGACTACAGGCATGTGCCAACATGCCTAGCAATTTTTTTTTTTTTCGGTAGAGATGAGGTTTTACAATATTGGCCAGGCTGATCTTGAACTCCTGACCTCAAGTGATTCCCCCTCCTCGGCCTTCCAAACTGCTGGGATTATAGGTTTGAGCCACTGCATCCAGCCTGCTTAGATACTCTAAATGAAGATTGACATTTTCTCTGCAAGCTCTCCTTTATTTTTTTTTCCCTCAAGACTCACCAGGATTGCCTTTAAAGTCCCTTCATGCTGATGTAAGCTTTTTCTAGCATGCAACTCGAAACTCTTCTAGTCTGTACCCATCACCCTGTTCCCAAACCAATTCCACATTTTTAGATATTTGTTGCATCAGCACACCACTTCCTGTACCAATTTTCTGTCTTAGATTGTTCAGGTTGCTGTAATAGAATACCATAGACTGAGTGGTTAATAAATAACAAATATTATTTCTCATAGTTCTGGAGGCTAGGAAGTCCAAGATATAGGTGTAAGCAAATTTGGCGTCTGACGAGGGCCCACTTCATCATAGATGCTGTCTTCTCGTTGTAACTTCATTTGGTGGAAGGTGTGAGAGGTCTCTCTGGGATCTCTTTTATAAGAGTACTAATTGTATTCATGAAGTTTCCATCATCATGACGTAATCACCTCTCAAAGGGCGTCTAATATGATCACTTGGAATTTGGTTTCAACTTATGAATTTGGGGGAGACATAGAAAGGCAATTCAGACTCAGCTTGGATTGAAAAAATTATTGTGTAGTATACTGTGTCTGGCCAGTCCTGATACACAGGTCCACTCCGGAAATGAAGAGAGTGAGAGTAACTGCCTTATAGTAAGTATATGAGACTGGGAATTAGAACTTCACAGAATTAACAGAAAGAAAGACAGAAAGAAGGAAGGAAGGCAGGAAGGAGAGAGACAAAGAAAGGAAGCAGAAAGAAAAAGAGAGAAAGAAAAAAAAAGAGAAGGGCAGATATGCACTAAGGTGGTGGTGCTTATATTAAATTTCGATAAGATTTTTCTATAGCCCTAAACTGTAATGAATTTACATATTCTTAACTATTTGCGTATTTTCTTCTTTTCCTTTTATTCCTTGTTGTTGTTGTTGTTTTGTGCCTTCACATAATTTGCTTGTTCTGAAATTTCCTTATATGTCTTTTAATATTATTAACTTGTGCTTGTCCTTTTAGGGCCAAGATCAGGATTCTCTTCCTCCCAGAAACCTTAATTAGTCTTTCCAGGCTGGAATGAGTGCTCCTTGTCTTTGTTCCCATTATATTCAGGAAACATCTTTGTCAGAGTATTTATCACAGTGCTTAATAATTGTCTATTTATTCATCTGTCATACAACTAGGCTCTAAAGATTTTTGAGATATGATAGATATCATATGTTATGTATTGCCATTTGCCTTCTTTACCTTGCTTTTTTTTCCTCATTATTATGTGTCTGTTTCACACTGCTAAGAAGATACCACCAAAGGCTGCATAATCTAGAAATAAGAGGTTTAATTGAGTCACAGTTCCAAATGGCTGAGGAGGCGTCAGGAAACTTGCAATCATGGTGGAAGGCGAAGGGAAAGCAAGGCACATCTTACATTGCAGCAGGAGAGAGAGAGAGAGAGAGAGAGAGAGAAAGAAAGAGAGAGGGGGAGAGAGAGAGAGAGAGAGAGAGAGAGAGAGAGAGAGAGAGATAGCAAAGGGGCAACTGGCAAACACTTTTAAAACCACCAGCTCCCATGATAACTCCCTCAGTATCTTGAGAACAGCATGGGGGAAACTGTCCCCATGATCCAGTCACCTCCCACCAAGCCCCTCCCCTGACATGTGGGGATTACAATTTGAGATGAGATTTGGGTGGTGACACAGAACCAAACCATATCATTATGTATCATCCTCTATATGCTGATGTATGTCTCCTTCTCTACCTATCAGAATTCTGCGAGTGCAGAGGTACTCTTTTTTATTTTACATTGCTACTTTCATGAGAGCTTAAAACAGTGCTTGGGCACAAAACTCAGTATTTTTGGGTGTTTGATAAATTGAATAAATATATTGGACTAAAGTGGTCAGAGTACAAGTTATATCTTAGAGCAGAAACAATATATGGAGAATAGACAAGTTTAGTTGGTAAATATTATCAGTGTGAGGTCAAGCAAATTCAAAAGATAAACATTACATTAACTCTACAGAATAGCATAGGGAGAAGAAAGAGGAGCCAGAGAGGATAAAGCAGAGGAGAAGAAAAAAAAAAGACAAGAAAAAGAAAGAGGAGAAGAAGCAAGAGGAAGCAGTAGGAGAGGGAGGAAGATGGGGGAGGAGGAAGAGGAGAAAGCTGAGAAAGCAGAACGATGACAAATGATAATTACATTAGAAGCTCACACTTACTAAGCATTCTGTATCTATTATTCTTTTAGCCTCACACCTAAATACTAAGGGAGGTATTTTTATCTCTATTTTACTGTGAAGAAACGGAAACTTAGTGAGTTATATTGCTGATTAGTAACGATAGCCACATTCTAATCTAATATGTAATATTGTTCACCAAGAGGAAGAAAAAAGAGAGACAAGGTATAGAAGTTGGGATATAGGTATCAGAAAATCTAAATTTCCAAAGACCATATCTGTTCTCATTGCTCCAAAGGTGAAGGTTCACATAATATCTTAAGGGGTATACATGTAAGAAAATCACAAGAGATAATTTTAAAACAATTTTTAAAAATTTTAAAAAAGAAAAAAAAAAAAGAGACATTTTAAAGGGACAGTATCCTATTCTTGGTCCTGAAACTTCCTTTTTTTTGAGCTTATGGCTATTATGATGAAAGTCATTTCAAAGAGATAGAGGGTTTCTTAGTCTGTTTTCTGTAATAAAATACCATAAACTGAGTGGATTACAAAAAAAAAAAAATTGTTTCTCAGAGATCTGGATGTTGGGAAGTCCAAAATCAGGGCTCAGAAGATGTGATGTCTGATGAGGACCCACTTTCTGATTTGGAGGTGACACTGTATCCTCATGTGGTGGAGTAGAAATTCACTTTACTGAGGCTTCAATTTTAAGGACACAAAACCCAATCCCGAGGGCTTCACTCGACCTAATCACCTCCGAAAGGCCCTATCTTCAAATACCATCACCTTGGGAATTAGGATTTCAACATACGAATTTTGAGGAAACACAAATATTCAGACCATATCAGAGAGTAAGAAAGAGCGACAGGAATAGCAATAAAATTGAATGCCCGTTTTCAAAGGGAGTATGTGTAGGAGAAAGCAGCTGCCAAAGAAAAAAGAATCAAAGGTTAAGAAAAAGACATGAGGTGAGCTTAAAGAAATATTCAGTTTAGCCCTCAGAGTATAATAGTGGAATTCATGCAATGGGAGTTCACACCTTCCTGTGACACACGGACAACAGCAGGAAGCAAAGGGATTGATAGGGGAAGAGAAAGATGTAGCAATTCAGACCTTAGAACTGAGTCTAACCTGGCCATCTGTGCCCAGAAAAGGTTTAATTCTAGAAGATGGGGATGTGAAGGACAAAGCTAAATTCACACTCTCATAGCATCTTTAAAACAAGTGTATGGGGTATAATTTGAACATTTTTAATAACTTAAACGTCAAGAACAGTGTGTCTAGAACTTATGTAGTAGGTCCTTAGCTGACAACAAAGGTTTTGATCTTAAAATTGAATTTGAGGAAATTAGAGGGAATACACCTAAAATATCTCCTGAACTAAGGCAGTGTGCCTGCACACACAGGCACGTGCACACATGGACACGACTGATGTTCATTAAGGGCACGTTTTACAGCTGTACCACATATTTACACATTGCAGCCATTCCAGTTGTCAGAAATACATTCTGTTTCTTTGTACCTATAACATTCTGTTTGATAAATGTTTTAAATGATAATCATTGTGCACATGTTTGCACTCACACCACTACCTGCTTGTACAAATGGGTTCTGTTTTCCCAGAGAGAAAGAATAGAATGAGGAACATTCATAGGTTTTGGAGTCAGGTAAATGACTCTAGGATCTGATATTTACTAATCATATGAGCTTGGTGAAGCTTCTGAGAACACTCTTTATTCTCATACCTAAAATGAGAATAATAATTTCACCAACTGCATTATATTTTATTGAAGCCAAAATTATCGTTTATGCCAGAATAGAATAAAAAGCAGTGCCCCGTTTTTTCAGTGAGACAGTTCAAAGAATGTTTTGGGGCAAATACATAAATTTCAGTGATATATTTTCAAAAGTCTAATGTCTATTTATAAAATTTAATTTAATATTTTATTACACATAAATATTAATATGACATATATGAAATAATATACTAATTTGGAATTATTGGGTTTTTTCACTCCTCTTGTTCTTTTAAAATTTACACAAACTCTTAACAAGAGTCTTTGACATCAGTACCTTCACAATCTTTAAGGACAGTTAAAGTCATTTAACAGTTTTCCAGAGCATACGGCCTTCTCTTCTAAATGGTTTAAGATATAGTATACCATGTTTGAATCTGCAAAGCATGCTTTTATTGTGTATTTTATACCATGTTGAAGATAATCTAGTCATACAAAATTGAGAGAATTGTTCATTTATACTGTAGATACATGTTTAAAATCTTTAAAAAGTAGCTGTCTCTTTTTATTTATTTGTGAATGATCTTTAAAAGGCTTATTTATGATATTATTCAAAACTTAAAATTGCAAAATGGAATACTACTTTCTCTTTTTGCTGATTTTTTAGGTGGATTCTGCATAATAACCTTTCCTAATTGGTAGTATTGAATGCAACATAACATAATTGAGAGATAATCATATAATATGACTTCTATCTTCACTAGGAATATAGACAGACGTATACTTGGGAGGGAGTGTTTCTCCTTACATTAAGACATGTATAGCTGTGTTTTAAGAGACTGACACACAGTAAAATGTTAGTTGTCTTCTTGTCTGTTTTTGTTAACTATTTAGTAAACACTTTAGTGTCATTCCATAAATGGAATAGTTCCATTTTTCTCAACCAGTCCCTTTAGTTGAGTTTATAATATACTGTCATTGGGATGTGTAGAAGAGTTCAAACATTCCAGATATTGTTAAGTGGAAGAATCTTGCTTTGTAAGATCAATTTACATTCAAGTTTCTGATGCTGTTAGTGTGAAGATTGGGGAGTTTCAGTAGGCAATGTTTGCATTAAGCTTTTTTCCCATCTTGTGCACTGCATATTAATAGAGGACAACTGAGCAATACTCATAACTAGTGATTAGAGTGAAATAATATGCATCTGCGTAGTAAGCAGATATGTATAGTAAGTGACTGGAATGAAGTCAGTTTGGTCAAGACGGGCAAATTTCTATTATTTTAATTGATCTTTTCAAGACAGTGGGTTGGCAAGGCACACCCAAAACTTTCTCCCACTAAATGTCTTTCCAAATACCTTTGTCTTTTCTCTCCTGCACACACCTTTTACTCTAACTTAACTGAATTTCCAACTATTTTCCAGAAAGCTTTATTCCTGTCTACCTTCAAGCTTTTCTTAATGCAATTCCGTCACCTATAATAAAAACGCATATATCCTTGGAATGACTCGCCGTACAACGCTGATTAGTTAAAAGCTATTTGTTTCTGCAATAGTTTTTTTTATACATAGTATCTCAACATGCTACAGTATGTGTTAGTATTTATTTTATTTACTTCTGCTTTCAGCCAGTTAGCTGGGGCAATGGGTTTTGGTGAGCCACGTTATAAATAGCCTCAGGCAATGATGTTCTACCACGTTAATGTGAATTGAGGATGTTCTGCAATACGTAACACATATTATTCATTTTACTATGAGCTTCACTTTCTCCACTTATATGCTGGATATTTTTTAAGTTATGAGGCTGACAAAAGATGTGTAAGAGATAATGTGGATGTGTTACAGAGTGGCTAAAGGAGTATCAGGTTGCATGTTAACTTATATTTCAAGTATATGGTGGAGGAAATAGATCAGAGGGCAATTAGAATTGGTACAAGTCCTTTGACCATGTGAAATGTCAGAGTAGGTGTTTAGGTAGACATAAGCAGGGCAGGACAGGGCCCTCCATCATCCCTAGGAATGTCAGGTAACCATCAGGTGATGGCCAGGTGGTTGTCAAGCCATTTCTCTGAAATAATAATTGGTTGCAGCTGGCACCAGGGAACAGGCAGTCTCCTAATGGACAGAAAACCCCTGAAGCTGGTGATTGGCAGCTTCCCAATAAGATCTTGGGAGATGGGTGAGTGGGTTCAAGCATTTGCGGTAAGAGGCAAATCGGTGGAGTTTAACTGGTATGTGACCTTCTAGGAACACTTGACTGGTAAGGGAAGAATGCCTCGAATGAGCATGCGTACAATGTCAGTAAACACACTGCATGTGGCCCCTCGCAAGTGCTAGCAGGTCACCACACATGCAGACAGGAAGAGTCCGGGAGCAGGGACGGAACCCCCTGTAAGCATGCCAACACATAAGACCCCAAGTCAAAAATCAAACCATGCACTTGATCTCTTGAGTTGCTCATTTGCCCCTTTCCAAGTGTACTTACTTCCTTTTGTTCCTGCTCTAAAACATTTCAGTAAATATTCACTCCTGCTCTAAAACTTCCCTTGCTCTCTCCCTTTGCCTTATGCCCCTCAGCTGAATTCTTCTTCTGAGGAGACAAGATCGAGGTTGCTGTAGACTCATATGGATTCGCTGCTGCTAACAGAAAGATATTATGACATCACTACAGTGTTACAGAGTGTACAATTGTTTGAACAGTAGTTGGCAGCAACATTGGCTAGAGGTATGCTTCAAGGGACTTCAGAAAACTGAAGAGAGTAATTTCTAATCTATAGTACTAGTACTAGAATCATGAACTCTCCCATTCTCTGAAATGTATCCTGTCTCTCCTACATTCTTCAAATTGGCCATGTGTGTATTCATTGAATGAATGCTCTAATAATAAATTAATGCCTGGATTATGAATGAGTAAATAATTATTAAAAATAGTGAGTGGCCATTGAAGACTAAGATTATATATTTAATCTTTGTAGCTTGTTGTTTGTGTGGCATGACTTTTAAGTCCTGATGTGAAGCTGTCTATTTAATAGAATAGAGCAACATTAGATTCTGTCTCATTGACTAGTCAGTTATTCATGGTGAGTTCAATTCTGGTTTTCTGGCTTCTTTGCGCAATTGCTTTTAAGGCCACACCTGCAAGAATTTATGTTCGTGTGTTACCTGAACTTCTGATTCCCAAACAATGGTTTCCCGGAATGATGATTCCTCAACTTTTGCCACTTATCATATACTGGGAAAGATTCTTCTAATTGAAAGTGCAAAAACATACAAATCAAAGGGAGAGAGAGAGGGAGAAAGGGAGCAGAGAAGGAGAGAGAGAGTTACATTATTCTCTAATGTAACTGTTGGGGAAATTCTAAAGACAGAATTTCATAAATTTCATAGAACTTTCCCATTCCTCATTTACTGGCCTTATTATCAGACAGATTCTCCCCATTTGTTGTGAGAATGTTACAGTATATTATCCAAAATGAAAAGGATCTTTATCTCAGAACTAGTATACATTATAATATACATGCTATATATTATAATAATGTTATATTAGCTTAGGGGTGTTTCTGATTGGTCCTGTTTTGTCACCTGCCCTTCTCCAGGCTAACTAGTGATGCCAGGGAGATGTCATACCCTGACTGATCAATGTTGAATCCTGTGCCCATCATCTGTAGAATGCAAATATGACTCTTTTTTAAGTTATGAGGCTGACAAAAGATGTGTAAGAGATAATGTGGGTGTGTTACAGAGTGGCTAAAGGAGTATCAGGTTGCATGTTAACTTATCTTTCAAGTATATGTTGGAGGAAATAGATGGTAAAGATCAGAGGGCAATTAGAATTGGTACAAGTCCTTTGACCATGTGAAATGTCAGAGTAGGTGGTTAGGTAGACATGAGCAGGGCATTTTCTTGTTGAGAGCTCCTCATGAACTCCTTTAAGGTGAAGGGAAAAATAGTTGGCCAAAAAAGAGATGAATAACATAGAATCAGAACAGTGTATACATCTCTCTAGCCATGTGCCTCCGAGAGCTCAAGAAATAACTTGAGTGATATTAAAAGTACATTTTCTTATGTTGTTTGCTCCAATTTGACTCCTTTCTAAGAAAAACTAACTCACACACACACACACACACACACAAAACTCTCTTGATCCCATACCAATCCATTTTAAATCTCCATGAAACTCCTAGGTTGGAATGAACTACTCTTTCCTCTGAAATACTAAAGAACTTTTAATTTAAATCACATTTCTATTTCAAAGAAATTCACCAAATATTTCTTGTACTCGCATTATAATGTAAGACATTCTGCTAGGGATGTACAGAACTGAAATGGTTCCTATTATTAGGGTACCACTCATTTAAATAACATGAGTGAGATTGTTGTGCACGTGATCAACTAAAGGTAATGCTGTTTTTGCAAATACACTCTCAAAGATATCATGTACTTTCCTGTCTTCATCAGTGCTAGTTCTTCTATTTGTAATGCCCAATCACCAATCTTCCTTTCATATACAGGACAAATATAATTTCCTCGGAAAATCCAAGAACAAAATAACCCTCACAGTGATATTTTTTTCCTGTAAATACTAGACTTATAATTGTGTGTGTGTGTGTGTGTGTGTGTGTATGTTTATTCCACTGCAAGGGTCTGAAAGGTAAGGGGTACATTTATTTAATCTTTGTTTCCCTACACCTAGCATATTACTTATAGAATAAGCCCTTATTAAATAGAGAATAAACCTATGTCTTGCTTCTTATGAATTTCAGGTCCTTTAGGAGCCACAGCATGGAAGGTAGTGTACTATGGAAGAAATCATAAATGTTTCATAATCTCAGATGTCTTTGTACTGTTTTACAGATGCAAAAACTGAGGCACAAAAGTGAAATACTTTGGCCAAAGTCCTGGGAATTGCTAGTGGCAGGGCTATGATTTGAACTGGGCAGTGCAGTTTCAGAGGTAGGGCTCTTCACCATTTTAAACTGCCTTTCAAAGATACTATCATATATTTTAAATGCATACTAGATTCCTGGGGTTTGGCAACTATTTTTCCATTTTCTGTCCCTTTTTAAATATTGACTTTACTCCCTGCCTTAACTGGACAGAGAATGGTAACACAGTGCTCATGGTAGTGCAGATATCTTGCTAAGATAACACTCTTCCAAAGTAAATAAATAAATAAGAGGTCTGTTGTTGAGGAACTTGCCTACATCTTTTGAAAAAATGCTGGACTCTTAATTCTCTCAGTCTACTTTACAGCATTCTGGAGGTAGCATTTTCATTTAACCACATGCGAATTTCATTGAAATATCAAACATCCAAATGAAAGTGTAGCTCAGAGACATTCACTTATACAGAAAATAGAAAGAAATCAGCAAATGCCAAGTGACATAATCAGAGGTCTCTGGCTCAGACCCCCATGGCGCTTTCATCTGCTGGAAGCATGTCACTCATCATGGCATTTTGCGGGGAACCACAACTAAAGGGCCAAGGCACATTCCCATAAAATGGTTATCAGGCGCAAGTCTGCAGTTTCTCAAAGAGCACCCTGTGGTTTCAAATTAGTAGTTCACCACAGAGCTGAAGACAATTCCAGCAGCCTCCTTTTCCAGTTCTCTCCAGAAAAAGGAAATTAGTCAAACATAACGGTGGAGATAAGTAGCTTATTTCATGTAATCATCAGCTACATAGATTTACCAGAAGTATTGTGTTAGAAATGAAGATAACAGAACTACATGTGTGAACTAGACAGTTATTGGACAATCTTTAGCTTCCAGTGACATTCGCGATCTAAACACAAAATTCGCGGAGAACTGGAAGAGACTAAAGAGACAAATAGCTATGCTTTGCCTTCATTTACAAATAAGAAAATGTAGGCCCAGCAAAATGACTTGCTTTGCTAAGATCACATAGGCCTTATAAATAAGCATACCTCAAACATGGTGCTTCAAACCCAATGTTTCTTCTACAACACATTGAAGTTTGATACACTCATCACCGATCTTTGACAACAATGGGAGGGTCCTTTAACTTCTTAGAACCTTAGTTTTCTCATCCGCAATAAAGAAAATTGTTTCGGAGGCTGTTTTATGCATTACAGATAATGCATGTGCAAAACCAAAATTGGCAATAGTCATCACTTTTATTTTACCTTCATATACTCTTTTGGAAACTGAACACAAAATAAAATCAAGTATGTTTATCAAATATGTTCACCCTGCCTTATGTTAGAGTAACCCAGAATCTAACAAATTTTTCTGCACGTACCTAACTGATGTATTATTTTGTTTCTTGGTTGGTTGGTTGGCTGGTTTTGTCTTGTTTTCTTTACTAAGCCAATAAAGAGAACTATAAAAGTTAGAGATGACTCAAGGAAAGAACTACTGGAAGTCATGGCTATGATTGGCCTAGCCATATTAGCCATACCATGATCTGAATTGACAGGAGACAGCTGTTTTGCCCAGGTTCTCAGTGTCTTTGTTCTTTGCTTTTACCTTCCTCTGACGGCCAGTATTTTAGTGCATTAATATGAAAAGAATGTAAAGCAGTAGAATTCTTGCACATTATAAAAGAGCAATGTTTCCAGTGAGAATGATAACATGTCAGTGTTGAATAACTCGGCCCTAATCAGTAACATTTGCTCAGTGCAAAAACAGGATTTGAAGTTATGCGATATCTGGATCCATCACACAGTGCGTGACTCTCTGTGGTTTCACAGCCTCAAGTGTAAAATGGAGATAATAATTGTATCTCGCTCATAGAGTAGTTGTGAGGCTGAATCACAAATGCCATGACCTTTAGGGGTAACATTGACAACCATCATTTAGGCATCATGGACCATGTGCCAGGCACTGTACTTATTGCTTTTGATGTTTCATTTTGTTTTCATGATGTCCCTCTAAGAAAGATATTACTATTTTTTCTGGTTAGCTAGAGAAAAGGTAAGCCCTGGAAGTTGAAATGATTTGCTCATGGCCACATGGTACATGGTAAAGCTGGCTTCTGTACCTGGGTCCTTTGATTCATACTTTGTATCTCTACTCTGTTTTGCCTCCTTTCCGGTATGTGATAAATGCCCAATAAGCATTTGTTTCCCCCTTCCTTTTTCTTCTGTTTCTACTAGTGCTCAATTACTTTCATTTACTTTTTACTAATTTAGCAGACTTCACAAAACTGTGAGAATCAAATGATTCTATGTACACCTTAAGAACTACAAGTAGGCCAGGCGCAGCTGCTCATGCCTATAATCCCAACACCTAGGGAGGCCGAAGTGGGCGAATCACAGGTCAGGAGTTCAAGACCAGCCTGACCAACATGGTGAAACTGCATGTCTACTAAAAATTAAAAACAAAAATTAGTGGATGTGGTGGCATGCACTTGTAATCCCAGCTACTGGAGAGGCTGAAGCAGGAGAATCACTTGAACCTGGGAAGCGGAGGTTGCAGTGAGCTGACATTGTGCCACTTCACTCCAGTCTGGGTGACAGAGCAAGGCTCCGTCTCCCAAAAAATGCAGTTTTTTTAGTGAGGTAATTTGAATACAGCGCCTAGCAGAATGAATGAGGCTCACGAAAGCTCTTCAAGAATATTGAATAAATATTAACTTTGAGGCAATGCCTGTGACATTTTGTAAGCTGTGACATTTATTTATTATGGTGTTCATTGTTCATTTCATAACTCCCTTCCAAGTCTCTTAATAGGAAAAGAAGGTACAGAGGAAACAATTTCCTGAGCTCACCCTGGGCCAAGATCTCAGGCACAGTCACCTAGTATCAGTACAGATGCTCAAGTTGCAAAGAGTAAGTTGGAGGAGTTCATAAATGAGATGATGTCATACGGGCACATTCCCCATGTGTTGGAAGGGAAGTGCGAGGAATTGCTGTTGGCCTGTGACAGAACTAGGCATTTTTCCACTTAGGGAATTAAGTTCATCCTAGATCTCTTGGATTAATGTCAGTGCATTCTCCTAACCAAAGGAATTTGCATTAGAGTAGGCAGCTGCTTTCACCTCTCCAGCTGCACCTCCTCAGTAAACTCCGTTGATATTTATGTAAAACACAAGCTCCGATTTGGGGATAATTGCTAGATTAGCTAATAACAGAGGCCCCTCCTTCCTGTTCCTATTACCCCTTGAACAGCTATTCTGATTGTTAAATCTATTTTTTATTACAAACAGAGAACAAATTTCAGCAATTAGTGAACATTTTGTAGTTCTTGACCTGTTTGTAAGAGCATGTTTCTGTTGTACACATTATTTGAAAAGTCAGTAAGTAGGGCATGCTTCATTAATTGCAGCTGTTTTATGTGTGCCAATTTTTTTTTTTTTTTTTTTTTTTTTTTTTTTTTTNTTTTTACCACATGCACTAACTTAAAATGCAGTAGCACAAAGGACAAAATTTAAAAGTATGTTTATTATTTGCAACCAAAGCTGAATAACCAAAGAAAATTATACTAAAATTCCATGTGATACTTTTGAAGAAAAAAAATAATTAACCTCAGAAATTGCTTAAGGAAAGAGAGTAGTCAACTAGAGCTTTACAAGCATTTCCAAATTGTATCAAGTCAATCATTTAATAGTGCCTCTGAATATGTTTCATTGTTGTAAGCATAACATTGTTCATTCAGTCCATTAGTTATACATTTTAATACCTATATTGAGATATAATTTACATGCCACAGAATATGATTATTGCAAGTGAACAGTTCAATAAATTTTAGTAAATTGATTCAGTTGTACAATCATCATCCAAATCCAGCTTTAGAACATTTCCATTATTGTAGTTTCCTTGTGCCCATTTGCAGTAAATCCATTCCCTCCCCTAGGCAACTACTGATAGACTTTGCGTTTCTCTAGATTTGTCTTTTTCCAGAAATTTCATGCAAATGGAACCACACATCTGTAGTCCTATGTACTGGCTTTTTTAATTAGGGTAATGTTTTTGAAGTTCATGTTGTAGCATGTATAGTACTTTGTTTCTATTCCCAAAGAGTATTCTACGGTATGAGTATAAATTTTTAAAATTCACTCTAATGGGATTGTTTCCACGTTTTGGCTACTGTGAATAATGCTGCAACCAGCAGTGTGACTCGCTTTTGTGAAATGTATTTCTTTGTAACCTTTGGTGAGCAGAAAGCACTCACTTTGCTTTGACTTTGAACTCATTCATGTGACATACCTTGGCAAAAGGACAGTAGCAGATGAGAGGAAAACATAGATGTGTTTGCTGGGCTACGGTTAGGGTTAGGCTGTCTCTTGCACCTCTGTTATTATCATAAGAAGAGTTTTCCAGGTAGCTACTGCCATTTCAGATGGGTCTAAGTATGAAAATATGTATACAAGACCTGAGTCCAGACCACAGTAAGGAGCCAAGCCCAGACTCACCCCATTCTGAAACAAAGCTGTGTAGCTGAGCTCAGTTTAGGCAGTTAATCCCAAACTTGATGGCAGAAGTATGATGGGTAACAGCTGGTGCAAGCCAGTTCAGTTTAGGGTGGTTTATTTTGCAGGCATATTGTAGCAATAGCAGATGAATAAAGAAGACATGGGTAATCTGGCTACATCTGCCTCACCAAACTTACTTCATGCTATTTTCTCTCTTCTAGTTCTAGCCACTTTGGCATTCTTGCAGACATTCAAGCTTAGCATCTGCGTGCCTTCCTCAGGTTCTTCTTCATGCATGCTATTCCCTCTACCTGGAATATTGCTCCTCTTTCCCCTTGTCTAATTAATCTCCTCTGAACCTTCACACCTCAATTTAAATATCTTTACCTTGAGGAAGCCATATTTGCCTTTTCTGAGGAACAAAATGCTCCAAAGCCCAGTAGTTTAAAACACCAACTGATTCTCATGAAACTGTAGGTCAACAATGTGGACTAGGCAGTTCTTTCGCTTAGCCCCTTGGATCACTGATGCAGTTTCAGTCACATAGAAGGTTAACTAGGAATAGGCAGTTAATGTTTCACTTCTACGGCATATGCTGGCTTTCAGCTGGGCTGTGTGTTACCAGCAGGCTAGCCTGTGATTCTTCACATGGGTACAGTGTCCCCAGCAAATCCTAATGCACAAACGATTTCCAATTGACTGCTTGCATCACGTCTCCTAAAGTTCCATTGGTGAAAATATGTCACATGGCCAAGCCCAGCGCCACTACAGGAGGGACTACCTAAGGCATGCATACAGGCAGGCAAGATGCATAAGAGGCTTGCAGTTTTCTCCTTGACTCCAGCGGTTCATTTTCCTCAAACATGCAAAATAAATCAACATCCTACAGAGAGCCCTTAATCATGGTATCAGACCCAAAACTACTAATCTCTTAATCCACATTAGGTCTAGATACAGATGAAGCTTCTTGAGTGTAGCTCCTAAGCTATGATCCCCATTGATTCAGACATGATAAATGAAAAAACAAGTTATCTACCCTCATATACATAATATACAATGATGATACAGGAACAAAAAAATCCATAGTAGACACTTTCATTCAAAAGAGGAAAGAATTGAAGGCAAATCATAAAATAAAGCCAAGTACGTGTCGTGAAGCCCCCTACTGTGGTTTTGCTCACGGGATTCATTCTATATACTACTATTTGCCTATGGTCTTTCTTTAAATAATTATTTTATTTTATTATTTTAAGTGTCAGTGTAAATGTGTAGGATGTGCAGGTTTGTTGCATAGGTAAACACGGGCCATGGTAGTTTGCTGCACCTATCTACCTGTCACCTAGGTATTCAGCCCAGCATGCATTAGCTCTTTTCCCTGATGTTCTCCTCAACCCACTGCCCTCCCCAGACAGGTCCCAGTATGTTTTGTTCCCCTCCCTTCATCCATGTGTTCTCATTGTTCAGCTCCCTCTTGTAAGTGAGAACATGTAGTGTTTGGTTTTTGTTCCTGTGTTAGTTTGCACCTCATGCTATTAAGAATTTTGTAGTGTAGTGATTATTTTTTTTTTTTCAGGCTGACTCTTATCCAAAAAAAAATTGTCATGGGGGACGGGTCCAGAGGATAGTCTCAATTTCCTTTAATCTCAGATTGTATAACTTCCTTAAAACCTTTTTGGGTTTGCTATGTATCACTTTACATCCCTTTGTCTAGTAGTCAAAATCCACAGCCAAAATTCTTTTTGGGAAGGCCTTCTCCCACCACATTTGAGAGCTATTTTGAGATTAAGCTTCTATAGAAACATGCAATTAAGAATTTTAAAAGCAAATTTATTTAGCTGAAAGAGTCTGTTAAGTACAACTTTAAATCTTTTAGGGATCTTAACAAAGAGCTATTTCAAATCATACTCTTAATTTGATCTTTAATCCGAGGTTGTTTCTTGCATAAGAAATCTTATTGCTATCCGGAGAGGCTAACACTGTGAAACAGTTTTAATTTTCAGTGCAGAAAATTCTGATTACATTACAATACCTTTGAATATCGCTTACAAACTCAAGAGTTCTCTCTTTAGCTCACTGCACTCTTCCCTAACTTTTTCATATGCAGCTAATAGAATCCAATGGTAACTTTCAAAGTTCTTCCTGGTAATATCCTTGGCCAGATCTGCAAATTCATTAGGAATATTTTCTTTCAGATGACAATTTGACACTGCTGCATAACACAAATCAACTGCTTTTCAATTTCCAAAGGCACTTTCTTTAGCACTTCTCAAGACCATAAAAAAATTGTGTTCACTATTTTACAAATGTAAATAACAGCTTTCTCATAACTTTTTCATTCTCCACCTACTGTCCATTCCCAAAGCTCATAACTTCTGTTTTAGGTTTTATGACCGCAGCACACTTCCAGATATTTTTTCTATGTCAATTAGCCTTTGCTACATAGCAAAATATCCCAAAGTTTATTGACTTAAAAGGGCAACCATTCTATTTGTTCATGACACTTTTGGTCATAATATGGGCTGAGATTGGCTGGATAAGTCTTCTGGTCTCACTTGGGATCATTTATGCAGGTGTAGTCACTGTTATCTCAGCTTCGACTGAATGATTTGATACTATGCAGCCATAAAAGAGGATGAAATCAACCCCTTTGTGTTGTTATAACAAAATACAATTGATTGGATAATTTACAAAGTATAGAAATTTGTTCGTCACACATTTCTGGAGGTGGGGAAGTTCAAGGCCAAGCTGTTAGCAGCTTCGTTGTCTGGTGAGAGTTCTGCCTCTGCCTTTGAGAGGATGCCTTGAATGCTGCTGCCATTGGCATTAGGACAAATAGTGAGAAACTCCCTCTGGCAAGCTTTTTTTAGGGGCACCCACTCCCATTCATTGAGGGTAGAGCCCTTATGACCTAATCATCTTCCAGAGGGCCCACCTTTTACTATCATCACTTTGATGATTAGATTTCAACATTAATCTTGGAGGAGATACCACATTCAATTTATAGCAGATGTTTCCTTCATATACCTGGCCATGGGTGCTAGATGCTGGCTGGGTGACATATACCCTGCAGGTCATCCTGAATTTCTTAATGTGGTAGCAGAAGAGTTCCCGAAAGCAAGAGAAGGCAAGCCCCAGTGTACAGTGCTTTTCACACCTCTGCACACTTCAGGCTTGCTTATATCTCAATGACTAAAGAAAACCACACGGCCAAGCCCATAGTCATTGCAGAAGGGGACCTCATGAGGGTATAGGTAGAACAAATATAATTCATTGATGGCCATTGCTTTAGCAGTCTACCAAAGAAACATTTGGTTCAGTCTGGGACTACAGTATGATGCCTTGTTTTATACTCTTAGTACCCTGTATTTCTCCTTTAAATAATCAATATTATTTTTAACATTTAACTGTTGACTCCTTGGCTAAATGTATGCTCTTGAGGACAATAATTATATCTTGTTCACTGCTATAGCTTTTTAAAACATTTTAATGCAGCTGTGCTTGGACCACTGCTCTATCTGTAACATAAAAAAATATGTGCATGATAAGCACTGATGAATAAATAACAGAATAAAAAAATGAATGAAAATAGTCGTAAGGGAAGCTTTACATCTATCACATTTCATTTTCTTTAGCATCTAGCATATCTGAAATACGTTGCACATTTATTTGTTTGTTACCTGTATCCTCTTCTAGAATGTAAGTTCCATAATATCAGGAACTTTGCCTTTAATGTTTACTTTAAAAATGCCCAAACAAAAACCAACAGATGTTGGCAAGGTTGAGGAGAAAAGGGAATGTTTATTCACTGCTGGCAGGATTGTAAATTAGTTCAGTCACTGTGGAAAGCAGTTTAGGGATTACTCAAAAATCTTAAAACAGAACTACCATTCAACCTAGGAATCCCATTATTGAGCATATATCCAAGAAAAAATCTTTCTACCAAAAAGATACATGCACTCATATGTGCCCATCACAGCACTATTTATAATAGCAAAGATATGGAATCAACCTAGGTGCCCATCAATGGTGAATTGGATAAAGAAAATGTAGTACATGTATACTACAGAATACTATGCAGCCATTACAAAGAATAAAATCACGTCCTTTGCAGAAACATGTATGTAGCTGAAGATCAGTATTCTAAGTGAATTAACATAGAAATAGAAAATTAAAAATTGCAAGTTCTCACTTACAATTGGGAGCTAAACAGTGGGTACTGATGAACATAATGATGGCAACAACAGACACTGGAGGCTACTAGGGCAGAGTAAGGAAGGAGGGAAAGGATTGACAAGCTAACTGTTGGTTTCTATATTCTGTACATGGGTGTTGGGCTTTATCGTGCCCCAAATCTCAGCATCATGCAATATACCCAAGTAACAACCTGCACATGTATCTCTGAATCTAAGATAAAAGTTGAGATTTAAAATATAGTAAAAAAGTAATGTTTTAGGTCTTTATATTCACTCGCTAGTCACTGACTGACTCACCCATAGCTACTTTATGGTAGGTGATCCTGTACAGGTGTATCAATTTTATCTTTTATATTGTATTTTTACTGAACATTTTCTATGTCCAGTTATTTTTAGATGCAAAAATACGTGCTATTGTATTATAATTAACTACAGTATTCAGTAGACTAACAGTATTCAGTACATTAACATGTGTACTGTTATGTGGCAATTCACTGTAGTATTCAGTATACTACAGTATCTATTACTCTCACAGTATTCAGTACACTAACATGTGTACTGTTGTGTAGCAATTCACTATAGTATTCAGTATACTACAGTATCTATTACACTCACAGTATTCAGTACCCTAACATGCTCTACAGGTTTGTAGCCCAGGAGCAATAAGCTATACCATATAGCCTAGGTATACAATAGTCTAGACCGTCTAACACTTTCTGACGTTTGCACAATGATGAACTTGCCTCGTGACACATTTCTCAGAACAATCCCCGTAGTTAAGAAATGAATGACTGTACTAGAGGTGCCTAAACAGTGCTGGAGACTTAGTACAACAATCTCCATTGTGGTAATCGAGGCAAAATGTATTTTCCTTGTTAGAGTAGGGACAGAGAAGTGCTTCCCCATCGATCTCTACTGCTGCATTGACAATCTCTTGGTCACGTCTAGAGGAGATGAAATAGCACCAGAGTGCATGGGCACCCTCTGCACAGCTTGATAAAGCTAGCTAGCCCGTACAACAGTCATGCTGGAAGGCCAGTGACTCAGTGCATCGAAAACCCGTAACGGCAGACGTTCATTTGCATTGACTGCACACTTGCAAACCTGAGTAACTGACAATTTTCAAATAGCCTGGTTTCTATACATTTGCCAATTTCCAAAGCCTTTTTAAACAAAATTATGAAAGCCCATTGTTTTGGACTGAGCTCCTACATTAGGCCCCAACAGACCAAACCAAACCAAAATGGAGTCACTCATGCTAAATACTACATAATTAAACTGAAACTTTAAGGAAACAGATAAATCCTGAAACAGACACATTTTTCTTTTTTTTTCTGAAAACCTGAAGTTCCAGTCTACCTGAGTTAGAGTAATAAGAAAGCCGCCTCTGCTTTCAAACCTACAAAAAAGTTACCTGAAGTAATCTGATGTTAGATTGTGTGTGTGTGTGTGTGTGTGTGTGTGTGTGTGTGTGTTTGTATTGTTCTGTTTCCTTGTTCACATCTTACAGATCCCACTGTTCTGCTATTGGCCAATGGGAGATCTCATTCTATTTTGTAGAATGAAGGCCACTGTGATTGATGAATTGTGAATAAATGTCAATTAAATCTGTTGTAATTTTGACTTTTGACATATTTTAATGTTAAAATTTGCACTTACTGCGCCCCCATAGTTGGACAGTCTCTATGCTAGGTACATACACTATCTGCTTATTTACCTTCACACAGCTCTGGTGGTAAGCATTATTAAACTCTAAGGCAGATAGAGAAATTGAAGCGAGGTGGGTTTAAAAAAAAATCTGCATGGTAGAAAGAATGATGGAAACTTTTCTTTCATTTCACATTATCTGAATGTCTAATATACTCCAGACCTAAGTTGGGCCTGTGCTTGAAGACAATGACTTTGCTTCCTGAATCTGAGCTCTTTCTGCTAGGTCAGTCTGGCTTGCAGAAAGGGGGGTTGGGGAGAGATGTAGGAGGGAAAGTAGGGCTGGAGAGTGTGAAAGACAAACACTCCAGATTGGCCTGTGAACAGCCCCACCCTATCTCCTTTCATTCTTGCACCCTACCCCCGCTTCCCATCCTCCCCCACTCCCTCCACCATGCCCAAATCCTCACCTCCATGACCCAGGCAGAAGTATTTTCTCGAACATCTCCCTTGAAAGGATAACAAAGTGTTTTCACTGGCGCTACTGTCATGTGATCAAAGCATAGCTCAGGAAATGGGGTCCCTCCAAAGCTGTTTATCTAAAATCTCTTATTTCACCAGTTGGAGCATTTTAGGAGAACATTCTGTGCTTTCTCTCCCAAGGGCAAATATTTCAGTTACCTGTGCAGTAGGAGCCAGGCTGAGGCCACACATACTTTTTGCAGTAAAAGAAAACACAGCCCCCCTGTCAGAGCATTCCTTTTGTGCTCATGTGCACCCCTGGCCCCCAGACCCGATTGGAGGCCATGAGGAAATCCTGATAGAGTCTCTCACAGGAAGTTTGAGTGATTCTAGGCAGGCAAAACTGAAAGACAAAAAGCTCTAAATCCCACTTTAGGTGGGAGTGTTTTTTATTACTGATAAAAAACAGAGTCCCTTTTCTTGGTTATTCAGATGAGCCCAAAGTAAATATTTACACTTTCAACTGATGGGTCTGTTTTGAGGAGTTCTGGGACTCCCAGACAACCAAGCTAATGGATCCGTTTTTGCTTCCCTCATGTGAGAGGAGGACTGGGCAAAATGATTTGGCATGGGGAGCCCTTTTCCTGTGGCCTGCTGCTTGGTATGTATGAGACATAACACCCCTCTTTGTGCCAGAATAGGGTAGTTGTGAGGGAGGGCCTGGCCGGGACCTCCCAGCTTTACCGCTTGAAATGATTTAATAGCCACGTCGTCAGTATTCCCAGAGTACAGCCGCCTGCCTCCGGGAGACGGAGAAAGATGGATACCTGGGTCTGCAGCCCCCACCTTCCCTCACGTTTGAATGTAGTGCTTTGTTCTCTGGCACTTACAGGGAATGCAGAATTCATACAACTGGGGCACCCAACACTCACTTGTCCACACTCGGGAAAATTTACATATGCGAATAAATGCGAAGGACACATGTGGACACTGCGCTGCGCTGAGCGATGTCTGAGGGTGGAGACTACTCCTCTTTCAGATTTGTATTCTCACATTGCCTAGCAATGCCTGCACAAGGTAGATGATTAATACATTCTTTGTGAATGAATACATGAATAATTATAATTGTAACCATTTAGTTAACACTTAATAGGTGCCAGGCATTGAAGGAAGTGTTCCATAAACGTTCTTTTGTTTAACCCTGAAAACAGACCATTAAATTAGGTGCTATTTCTCTCCCCATTCCACTGATATGAAGCGTGAAGGTTAGGCAAGGCCAAGTGTTTTACTTGTGGTTATACCCCTGGCCAGAGGTAGCAAAAATATCTCACGCCAGAGTTGATGCCCTTAACACTTTTCTCTACAAACTCATCTACTCAAAGTGTAAGGTAAAAATATTTCTACCTATGTCACGTACAAATAGCAGTAGTGTTATTGCCAAGGTACAAACCCCCAGCTGCAGGCCCCCAAGTATGGAGTGTCTCTGTCTCAGACGTTTCTCTCTTTTCCTTTCTCCCCATCCCCAGTTGTTAGAAACTCAGTGGAGGCATCCGCTTCAGAGTAAAGATTGTATGTTTCCAAGTGACAGGAAAATCACCCTGGGTCTAGCTCCCTTCAGTGAGTACAGATATTTTCCTGAAGGGTGAATGGACAGGTTCCTGGCTGTATTAGTGTGCTGTCACTGCCAGAATAAATGATCACTGCTTTCTCTAAGTGTTTTTATGTGTCCCTTGGCAGGGTTTTACCATGTCCATCATAGATGTCCTACCTATTCCTGGCAGAGTTGATTGTAGGCATTTTATCATTTTTTTTACCTTTTAAGTTCAGGAGGACATGTGCAAGTTTGTTGTATAGGTAAACCCATGTCATGGTGTCATGGGAGCTTGTTGTATAAATTATTTCATCATCCAAGTATTAAGCCTAAGTATCCATTAGTTATTGTCTCCGTTTCTCTCCCTCCTCCCACCCCCTTCCCTCCAGTAGGTACCAGTGTGTGTTGTTCCCCTCTGTGTGTCTCTGTGTTCTCCATGTTTGACTTGATAATTTTTCACCTTTACAGTGGTGCAGAAGTGATAGAAACCAAACCACCCAGACAACTATTCTGACTTCCACTTTCAGTACAGTAGTCAATAAATTGCATGAGCTATTTTAAAAATGATCATCGACTTAACATTGTAAAGCAACACTCACTGTTATCTCAGGGGCTGGCAGGCCAAAAGTTTCAGGCAGGCTTAGCTGGGAGTACTCACAGTTTCATGAGGCTGAAATCAAAATGCAGAGCAGCTGGACTCTTGTTCAGAGGCTTCGCGAAAGAATCTGTTCTCAAGCTCATTCAGGTTGTTGGCAGAATTTAGCTGCTTGCAGTTGCAAGACGAAAGTTCCTATTTCCTTGCTGGCTGCTATTGTTTGAATACTTGTGTCCTCTCCAAAACTCATGTTGAAACTTCATCCCTAATACAATAGTATTAAGACATGTGGCCTTTGGGGGTGATTAGGTTATGAGGACTTTCCCCTTATGAATGCATGAATGTTCTTACAAAAGGGATGGAGGGAACTAGTAGGGACCATTTTGTCTTTTCATTCCTCCCACCATGTGAGGACAGTGCTTGTCCCCTGTGGAAGAGGACACAGTGCTTGTCCCCTCTGGAAGAGGACACAGTTCTTGCCCCCTCTGGAAGAGGACACAGTGCTTGTCCCTCTGGAAGAGGACACAGTTCTTGTCCCCTCTGGAAGAGGACACAGTTCTTGCCCCCTCTGGAAGAGGACACAGTGCTTGTCCCCTCTGGAAGAGGACACAGTGCTTGTTCCTCTGGAGGAGGACACAGTGTTCAAGGCACCATCTTAGAAGTGGAGACTGGGCCCTCTCCAGATGGCAAACATGCCAGTGCCCTTATCTTGAACTTCCCAGTCGCCAGAACTATAAGAAATAAATGTACGTTGTTTATAAATTATCCAGGGTCAGGCATTTTGTTATAACAGTACAAACAGACTGAGACACTGGCTGTCAGCCAGAGACATGTTTTGCTCTTAGAGGCTGCCCACATTCCTTCTCCTCTGGTCCCTTATATCTTCAAACAGAAAAAGCACACCAATGCTTCTCATGCTCTGAATCCTTCTGTCTTCACCTCCGTAAACACCTGGATAAATTATCTTCTTTGAAAGTCTTCTGTGAACACATTAGAGCCACCAGGATACTCTCCTTTTAAGGTCAACAGTGCCATATAACATAACACAACTATAGGAGTAATTCAAAAGTTCCACAGATTAGGACCTGGGATCTTGGGGCTATTCCAGGAAATTCTCCCTGTCATACTTCCCTTGGTTATAATTGAGAGCAAGAAAAGGAGAAAGCTGTATAGGAAGTTAAAGGGGATCACCCCAGGCACACCTTGGTAGTGACCCACCACGTTAAAGACTCTGCCAAAGCAGAATGGAAGAATTGCATCAATTACTTCAAAAATAAGCAAAGTACATCAGGAGAGAACAAACGGAAAACAAAACGTCACTTAGCAGGCGCTTGCTAGATGTATATCTGCCTACCTACTGTTCCAGCTGAACTTGTAATGTTACACAGAGGAAGGAAAAGAAGAGTGAAACCTCATCACACAGTCCTTGGTTCCAGAAGAATGCTTTGCATATATTGAGTCCTTACTGTATACAAGACACAGTTTTAAGTGCTTTACATGTATTAAATGATTTGCTCTTCAGATAAAGGTATTATTACAGGTATTATCACTTTCATTTTATAGATGAGGATTAAGGAAGTTGCCAAACATTGCACAGCTATTGAGTGTTACAGACAGGGATTGAAAGCAGACAGTCTGGTACCTGAGGTTGTGCACTTACACTAGATGCATTTGGAATCATAGCCTTTTTGGGATCCAGTCATGAAAGTCTAGGTCAAAAACGGGGACACAAAATAGGGGCCTGTGACTCTGTGACACAGACTAAGGCCAGTGGGGGTCAGTGTGGTCTGGTGGAGAGACCCTGAGGCTTACAGATAAGAAGAGCTGGTATCCAGATGCAACAATTAAAGTTAAGAAGGTTGTGACATTTGGCACATCATTGCAGTTCTCTGAGCCTGATATTCTCATTTATAAGATGTGGATAATAACACCTATCTCTGTCTTTAAGGGATTGTCATGTGATTCAATGATGTGCAAATATTTTATTGGAGTATATAAATCCAAGATAATGTTGCCATCTAATATTCGTTTGTTTCTTCTAGATTTCAGTGGCCATGTGATGCCAAGAAGGGTAGCTCTTTTAGTTAAGAGCAATTTTTGTAATCTTAGGCTAAGATTCTTGTTCAACTGCAAGGTTCCTGGTGATACTTAAAGTACTGCCATTCATTCTTTCCTTTTCATAGTCTGTCTTTGTTTTCCTTCATGTAAAGCCAGTGAGTGTTAATGTCTTTGAGGAATTCCATCAGAGATGAGCAGAGGTTATTATCACGTAGAGTGAGGAGAAGATGAGAAACTGCAAGCAGGAGATGGGAGAGAGTTGGAACAAGGTCTAAATGAGACAGGAGGAGAAAAAAAGGCCGATGACCTCTTAGACCTTCACTTTTCTCTGTAGATAGGTAGAAGGGCAAGCGAACTGAAGAACTGAAGAACTCAAGGGAAAAGGTGATGTTAGAAGCAGTTGATTTGGATAAATGAAAGGGAATTGAGTAGACACATATTAAAGGATTATCAAGAAACACTTGGAGCCTGGCTGAGATGGGAAATCATACATTTGTTATGAAGTCAATTAGCATGATGATATAATTTCCATCTAATAAGCCACAGCTGGAGAATAGAAGAAAACGTTTTATGTGTCTGCATGAAACTCAGAGGGAAACTATATATTTATTGTGCATCAACAATTTATCCACTCGTTAATTTAAAAAAATTATTGAATACCTACTATGTTCCAGACACTGTTCTAGGCACTGACAATAGAACAACAAAAAGCCGGGCCAGTTTTCTGTATTGGTGGAACTTGCAATTTTACAGCAAGAAATAGAATGGTAAATAGGCAAATAAGTACATAATTTGCATAAATGCAGACTGTGATTTATCTTTTATCAACTATATAGGTAGAGACATATATATGTAAATATATATATACATGTGTAAGCCTATATATCTATATTTATATGTGTGTATATGTATATCTGCATCTATAACTATCCATATGAAATCACATAGGCTTATAACACTAGCTTGTGAAACACCATTTCTAAAATTGGTAAGGTATTAAGTATGCTTTGCTGGTTTAGTCAGTTCTCACACTGCTATAAATAAATACCAGAGACTGGGTAATTTATAAAGAAAAGGGGTTTAATTGACTTATAATTCCCTACGGCTGGGGAGGCCTGAGGAAACTTACAGTCATGGCAAAAGGCCCCTCTACACAGGACGGCAGGAGAGACAGAGTGCCCGTAGGTGAAATGCAGAGACCTATAAAATCATCTGATCTTGTTAGAACTCACTCACTGTTATGAGAACAGCGTGGGGGAAACCACCCTCATGATTCAATTACCTCCCACCAGATCCCTCCAATGACATGTGGGGATTATGGGGATTACAATTGAAGATGAGATTTGAGTGAGGACACAGCATTCTGCTTCTAGCCCCTCCCATTTCTCACATCCTCACATTTCAAAACACAATCATGCCTTCCCAATAGTCCCCCAAAGTCTTAACTCATTTCAGCATTAACCCAAAAGTCCAAGTCCGAAGTCTCATCTGAGACAAGGCAAGTCCCTTTTGCCTATAAGCCTGTAAAACCAAAAGCCAGTTAGCTCCTTCCTAGATACAGTGGGGGTACAGGTATTGAATAAATACATCCATTTCAAATGAGAGAAGTTGGCCTAAACAAAGGGGCTACAGGTTTCATGCAAGTCTGAAATCCAGTAGGGCAGTAATTAAAACTTAAAGTTCCAAAATGATCTCCTCTGACTCCATGTCTCACATCCAGGTCATGCTGATGCAAGAAATGGGCTCCTATGGCCTTTGGTAGCTCTGTCCCTGTGGCTTTGCAGGGTACAGCTTCCTCCCAGCTGCTTTCACAGTCTGGTGTTGAGTGCCTGCAGTTTTTCCAGGTGCACTGTGCAAGCTATCGGCAGATCTACCATTCTGGGGTCTCGATGATGGTGGCCCTCTTCTCCAAGATCCACTAGACAGTATCCCAGTGGAGACTCTGTGTGGGGGTTCTGACCCCACATTTCCCTTCTTCACTGCCCTAGCAGAGGTTCTTCATGAGGGCTCTACCTCTGTAGCAAACTTCTCCTTGGACATCCAGGCATTTCATTACATCCTCTGAAATCTAGGTGGAGGTTCCCAAATCTCCGTTCTTGACTTCTGTGTACTCACAGACTCAACCCCATGTAGAAGCCTTAGCAGCTTGGGGCTTGCACCTTTGTAGCAATGGCCTGAGCTATATTTTTGCCTCTTTTTTGCCAAGGCTGGAGCTGAAGCAGCTGAGACACAGGGGCACCATATCATGAGGCTACACAGAGCAGGAAGGCTGGGGAAAAGAAAAAGGCCTGGGCCCAGCTCAGGAAACCATTTATTCCCCCTAGGCCTCTGGATTTGTGATGGGAAGTGCTGCCGTAAAGCTCTCTGATATGTCCTGGGAACATTTTCCCTATTGTCTTGATGGTTAACACTTGGCTCCTCATTACGTATGCAAATTTCTCCAGCCAGTATGAATTTCTCCTCAGAAAATGGATTTTTCTTTCTATCACATGGAGGTTGCAAACTTTCCAAACTATTACATTCTACTTTGTCTTGGATGCTTTGCTGCTTAGAAATTTCTTCCACCACGTACCCTAAATCATCTCTCTCAAGTTCAAAGTTCCACAGATCTCTACGGCAGGGGCAAAATGCCACCAGTCTCTTTGCCAAAGCATAGCAAGAGTTACCTTTGCTCCAGTTCCAAAAAAGTTCCTCATCTCCATTTGAGGCCACCTCAGCCTTGACTTCATTGTCCATATCACTATCAGCATATTGGTCAAAACCATTCAACAAGTCTCTAGGAATTTCCAAACTTTCCCACATCTTCCTGTGGGAGCCCTCAAAACTATTCCAAACTCTGCCCATTATCCAGTTCCAAAGTCACTTCCACATTTTCAGTTATCTTTACAGCAGTATCCCACTACCTGGTACCAATTAACTGTATTAGTTTGTTGTCACACTGCTATAAAAAATATCAAAGACTGGGTAATTTATAGAGAAAAGAGATTTAATTGACTCACAGTTCCTAATGGTTGGGGAGGGCTCAGGAAACTCAGATTCTTGCTGAAAGGCACCTCTTCACAGGGTGGCAGGAGAGAGAATGAGTGCCAGCAGGAAATACCAGATGCTTATAAAACCATCAGATCATGCGAGAACTCCTTCTCTATCATGAGAACAGCATGGGAGACATGGCCCCCATGATTCAATTACCTCCCACCGGGTCTCACCCATGGCATTTGGGGATTATAGGGATGCAATTCAAGATGCAATTTGAGTGGGGACACAGAGCCAAACCCTATCAATTGCGTAGGCTGTTTTCCTCCTTCATTCTTCAGAGTAGGTTGTTATTAAGACTTGTATATTCTCAGTTCCTCCATGCACTAGTCTAGCCTGTTACAGGGAGGTCAGTCATTCTACAGAGAAATTGTATTGAAAATCATCATTCTGGCAATAACTCAAGCGATAGTCTCCTATCCAGCTTTATTAATAGTAAAGAGGTAAATTTGATTCCCATCTATCTGACTCTTGGATACATCTCTCAAGATAAAATCACCTTGCATTATCATGTTAGCTAGGGAAACACTGCTCCTTTTCATTTTATAGTTGAGATGTTAAATATGTTTCTCAAGGTCATATAGATATAAAGTACAGAGCCAAGATTTGAACCCAGATGCGATTGCCAAGGCCAGTGCTCATTCTAGTGCTTCACCAAGTTGTACTACTGATCTCCCTGGAGGAGTGGGGAAGTAAGAGGTACAAGGGAAAGGGATCAGTTGGTATTGATGAGAGTGATTCCAAAAGAACTAGCTAAAAGGAGCAAAAACCAAAAAAAGTAAAGCCAGAAAGGAGAGGCAAGTTCTGCCTTGGAAAATAAAGGTCAAGGGTTTGAGCTGTTTCCTGAAGATTTCCAGGATATCAAGAGAGGGGGGGTAATATAGATGGAGAGTAGACTCCGGTAAGGCTCTGAACTGGCTTCTACTGAGAAAGCATGGTTTAGCATTTCATTGTGAGTTTCTACTTTAAGATGGTGTTGGTCTTTCTTTGATAACCGGTATTGTCTTATTCCTGATTAAGTTTCTGGATCCCATCACAGTGGGGAACATATATTAAGTCCTCTATAGCTTTTAACTTCATTCATTCATTCAGTTGTGTGAAGTGCATTCGGCACATGATAAGTGCTCCAGCAAATCGTAAGAGCTCCCCAAATGCTATTACTATTGTTGTTGTTTTCCTTCTCCAAGTACACTTAAGACTGAAAAAATCCAAAAGTTCTACAGTTGCAGAAAGGGAGGAGGTTGTTTACCTTTAAGACAGGCTATTTGCTAGACTCTAAGGTATATACAATTAGAGAAGAGAGAATCCTTTTGTCGATAATAAAACTCTTGACAAGGCATTTGATGAATACACTGAGGATCATATAATGAGCTGAAACCACAGCCTCCTCAATTTTACTTCCTCTGATTTAAGGGAAGAGAAGTGTTGTTTCTTTTCCCCTCGAAGTCCTTCATGTTAACATTCCAACTTACTCAGCATCATCTGAGTCAGCATTTCCTCGTGAGTGACAGCCTAGTTCAGTGAACAAGCAAAATGGTTTATTTATCAGCCTCTTTCCCAACTGAGATCCTAGGAAAACTGCTGTTATCAAAAGTAAATAAAGATCAAGATGCCTTAATACATACTCAATGGTAAGTCTAGCGATATTTCTTTCATGATGGGCAGGTCTACAAACTCTGAACTATTCCTGGATACATTGACATAAAATTCTAGGGGCCAATGTGCTGTATTGAACTCTGCTTCTCAGCACTTTTTATCCACTGCCTGCCCAGTCGTGACACTGTCACTAGGAGGACTCTGAGGATAGCTTCTCAGCTAGTCTCCCTGCCTTCCAGCTTCCTGCCTATTCCCACTCCATCCTATTCCCTCAGGACAGATCTGAAAACCTGAGCTGCTCTCTCATAAAGCTTAATGCATCAAGCTAAGGGCCATCATTTATTGATTAGCGACCATGTACCAGACAATTTTTATTATGATTTTTGTCTCTTTTGTTTAAACATATATGTCAGTGCTTAGAATTTTAAAAATTCTGTATGTCTGCCTCAAGGATATTGGTTGAATGAAGATATTATATCATTTTGTCTTTAATATTGCCTCATTACCTTTACTCCTTTACCAAAACAGCCTGGTAACCTGAAGTTGATGATGGTCAATTAAATTATCCAAAAATGTAGGAGAGAACTCAGGTTTAAATTTCAGGCCTGTGTGATTTCAGAGCTCATTTGTTAAACCAATAGTCAATTCTGGCTCAAAACGGCATTTAAGCAACTGCCTTAAAGAACTGGAAGTGATAAGTCCAGCCCCTACTTTCCTCAAGTCCTCCAGAAGGACATACAACCTGCTATTTTCAACGTCTCACATCATAGTCTCCACTTTGTTCAAATGCTGGCTAGGTGCAGTGGATCACACCTATAATTTTAGCAATTTGGGAGGCCGAGGCGGGGAGGATCACTCGAGGTCAGGAGTTCAAGATCAGCCTGGCCAACATGGTGAAAACCCATCTCTACCAAAAATACAAAAATTAGCTTGGTACAATGGCATGTGCCTGTAGTCTCAGCTACTTAGAAGGCTGAGGCAGGAGAATCCTTTGAACCCTGGGAGCTGAGATCACACCACTGCACTCCAGTCTGGGTGACAGAGAGAAACTCTGTCTCAAAAAAAAAAAAAAAAAAAAAAAGCTAATGTACTTGAAGTCCCGTCACACTCACCATCTTCTCCAAAAAGCCAATCCAGATGGTCTTTACCATAGATTCTCCTTTGAATTCCTGCCACAAACTCACTAACACATACTTTGACGCAAACAATTTGCATGTTAAATTGTTTGTAAAGGAGTGAGAGTCTTGCTGAATGTTTATGTTCCCCAAAGGGTTTGAGAAAGCACTGGACACCAGGAAGGGTGTTAACAAATGCTTTTGAAACTAAATCATGTTAAATTCGAAATCACTCCCTGTCAATTTCCAGTTTCTCCTGTCAGCAGTAGAGAAGGGGATGTTTACTAGAAAATAAGTTCCCCAGTTTGAGAAAATGTTGCAAGCCAGAAAAAAAGTTTGGACCAATCCCCAAAAGCAAATTTTCTCATCGCTTGGATGGGGACTGAGAAAAAGAGTACTTTTTTTTTTCCTCTTGTGCTCTGGGCATGACTCCCGGCCTCCCCTAATTTTTGAAATCAAGCTTCTGGGAACACTGAGTACACATGTGCCTCTTCAGTCCCCCCCACACAGAGGCATACACCCATTCCATAGAACTTCACTACATCCAGACTACGAGCAAACATCTGAAAGTAGGAGGTAATGGGGAGAAATGAAAAGCAGAATTACCTCGTAGTAGCAGAGGTTTTGCACTACTGGAAAGCAAGGCAGGAGAGCCATCCTTACAGAGAGATGTTGTAGATATTTCTGGTGCATTGATTTGGAAATCATCAAATAGAATCCCAAATCCCAGGGCCTGGAAACCTATCTCCACTGTTCTTTTCTTTCTTTTTAAAGCGGGCAGAACTGAAAGCTGAGATAATGGAAAGGTATTTTTAGATGCATGTATTGATTTTTTTGTCCTTGGAAGCTGCTATATTCTATTATAACCCCAAAACAACAAATGAAAAAAGCCAGCTGCAGAAAAATCTCATTTAAAGCAGCAGCATAATGATAATGATATTAAAATAATATGTTTGGAAGTATCTGAAGTTGCAATACTTGGATATTTTGGTATAAAGAGCCTCTCTTGAAATATTTGCCCTCTGAATAATGACTTTTGACTGACTGTTCTACAGCGAAACTATTGGGCGAATAAAAATTTTAAGATGCAGTACACTTGCTGGGAAACATCAAACAGAACAAGACAAGGAGAGTCAATATCGATAACTGTTCCTGAAAAAAACAAACAATCAGAAAAAGCTGCACATGGTTATCTTCATTACAAAATTTCTCGCTATCCAGTCTTTCTATCTCTCTCTATAACATCATCATCCATAAATAAAGTGACTTTTCTTAAACCTTGCTGCTCTCCGCCTGTGCAATACCAGGGACTAGTCAGATTTTATGACATTGCCTGTTCTACTGAAGGTATCTACCTGTGGAAAATACTCCTCTTTTTCCTGTACATGACATCCACCAGCTAAGCTCCTTTTGTGCCCCACTTGGAATACCATAATCCTATACCTGGCTTTTCATTTATTGCTGTTTTGTGTGGGAGGAAGTATTTTCTTCTCCTTCTTGAATTTCTGTCCAGGGCCTACATGAAATAGACTCTTTGATTTGTTCTTTTGGAAGTGGCCCTTCTCTCCACTCCTGCTCTCCTTTTTTTCCCATGGGAGGAATAATTATTTAGAGAGATCCTGAAATTGGTAAGGCATTAAGTATGCCTTACCTAGGCTTCTTTCCTCCTTTATTTTTCAGAGTAAGTTGTTACTGAGACTCGTACCTTCTCTGTTCCTCCATGCACTAGTCTAGCCTGTGATGGGGAGGCCAGTCATTCCACGGAGGAATTGTCTTGAAAATCTTGATTCTAACAACAGCTCAACCTAAGTCTCCTATCCAGCTTTATTGATAGTAAACAGGTAAATTTGATCTCCATGTATCTGACTCTTGGATAAATCTTTCAAGAAAAAAATCGCATTGCATTCCTACATTAGCCTGGAAAACACTGCTCCCTTTCATTTAACAGATGCTGCTCAGAGAAGTTTAAGATCTTTCTTAAGGTTTTATAGATAAAGTTCAGAACCAAGATTTGAACCCAGTTGCTACGCCCAAGGCAGAGGCTCATTCTACTGTTTCACCAAGTTGTACTGCTGAGCTCCCTGGAGGAGTGGGGAAGAAGGGGGTACAAGGGAAAGGAATCAGTTGGTATTAATGAGAGTGATTCCAAAAGAACTAGTTAAAGAAACAACAACAACAACAAAAATAAAGCCAGAAAGCAGAGGGAGGTTCTGCCTTGGAAAATAGAGAAAGGGGTCAAGGGTTTGAACATTTTCCTGAAGATTTCCCAGATATGAAGAGAGGGGGCATGATGTAGATGGACAGTACACTCTGGTAAAGCTCTAAACTGGATTCTACTGGGAAAGTATGGTTTAGCATTTCATTGTGACTTCTACTTTAAGATGGTGTTGGTCTTTCCTTGATGACAGGTTTTCTTTTATTCCTGGTTAAGTTTCTGTGTCCCATCACAGCGAGGTACATGTAAGTTCTTTACACTTTGTTATTTGAATTCATTAATTTAGATTTGTAATATGCACCCAATAAGTGCTCCAGCAAACAGTAAGAACTCTCTAAACATTGTCTGCTATTGCTGTTATTTAAAACCTGATAGATATAGTCAGGATGCCAATCCCAAAACTTTAATTTTCCAGGTTTAATTTTGATCAGAAAACCTGCATCAATCTTTCAATCATTCTGCATACTAGAGTCTTACATTTGGGTGCAAAGTCGAGAGTTATCTTGTATACTAATTCATCTAGTAAAATAATCTAAAATCAATGAAGATAATAATGTAATTCCCAAGTCAGCACATCCAATGATTAGGATGCCATAGCTTTTATTTTTTAAATATTTTGACAAAAATTATACATAGTTATGATGCACAACATGCAGTTTTGAAATATGTATATATTGTGAAAAGGCCAAATCAAGCTAATTAGCATATGATTATCTCACATACTTATCATTTGTGTGTGTGTGTGTGTGCTTAGAACACTTATACTATCTTAAAAATTTCCCATTATTCAATGAATTATTATCTATAGTCATCATCTTATACAATAGATCTCTCGAACTTATTTCTGCTGTCTAATTGAAATTTTGTATCCATTAATCAACATCTCCCTAATCTTCCTACCACAGCCCCCAACCCCTGGTCACACCATTCCACTCTCTGTTCCTTTAAATTCAACTGTTTTAGATCCTACATAGAAGGGAGATTATGTGGTATTTATGTTTCTGTACCTGTTTGATTTCATTCAACAAAATTCCTCTAGGTTTATTCATGTTGTTGCAAATAAGAGGATTTTCTTCTCTGTTAAGGCTAAATAGTACTCATTGTGTATGTGAGCATATTTATATACATATATATGTATGCTAGCATATTTATATACATATATACATATATATGTATGGCATACATACATATATATGTATGGCATACATACATATATATGTATGGCATACATACATATATATGTATGGCAGTGTGTGATAGAATTGACCACTCCTGTCTTGATATATTTTCCTTGCTATCTTTTAGAGTATCACAGTTTCCTGGCTGGAGCTCTACTCCACTGACCACTTCTATGTATCTTTTGCTAGTTTGTTCTCATGACTCTGATTCCTCAATGTTTGAGGAAGGGCCTAAATGTCAAGGCCCTTGAACATCTCTTTTGTAGCTATGCTCTTTCCTAGCTTATCTCAACTAGCATCCTTATTTTAAATTCTATTTATTCTACATATATGTATATATATATGTATGTATGTATGTATGTGTGTGTATTTTCTTTGTCCATTCATTGATTGATGAAGTAAACCCTTATCTCACATCAAATACGAAAATAAACTCAAAATGAATTTAAGACTTAAAAGTGCAACCTGAAACTATAAATCTACAAGAAGAAAATGTAGGGGAAAGCTCCATGACATTGGTCTGGGCAATGAGTTTTTAGATGTGATTCTCAAAGCACAGGCAACAAAAGCAAAAATAAATAAATGGGATTCTATCAAACCAACAAGCTTCTGCAATGCAAAAGAAACAAGAGTGAAGAGATATTTGATAATGAGTTAATATCCAAAATATATAAGAAACTCAATAGCAAGAAACCTTATAGCCTGGTTTAAAAATGGGCAAAAAAAAATCTAAGTAGATATTTTTGACATACCAATGGCTAACAAGTTTATGAAGAAATGCTCAATATCACTAATTATTGGGAAAATGTAAGTTAAAACCACAAATAGATATTACCTCACACTTGTTGTAATGACTATTATAAAAAAGACAAGAAATTAACAAATGTTACTGAGGATTTGGAGAAAAAAGAAGCCTTGTACATTGTTGGTAGGAATGTAAATTAATACAGCCATTATAGAAAATACTATGGAGATTCCTCAAAAAACTAAAAAAGGAACCAGCGTATAATTTAGCAATATCACTACTGGTATATATTCAAAGTAAATGAAATCAGTATGTCAAAGAGATATCTGCACTCCCACGTTCCTTTCAACACAATTCACAATAGTCAAAATATGGAATTAGCCATAGCTTTTATTTTTTTGTATTCAAATTGTTAGAGGTTTCTCCATTCTGAATTGAAATCTATCTCTACATATCACTCTTTGGTATTGATTAAGATATTCTGTGAAACACAGATGGAACTCCTGTTTCCAAAGTTAAGTAAAGTGGGTGAGTTCGCATGACTGGTAGTTGGTCTGAGGCTTCAGTCCATTTCTGCTTGGCTACAATGTTTATATTCATAGCCCTATGCTGGTCCTTGTGTTGCCTTAATCCCTGAGCATACGTTTTACTGTACAGAAACTTAATGAAGGAAAGAATCACTTACTAATGAGCTTTGTCTCCCCATGATATCTGGTAAAAAAGCAGTACATAACATTTAGAAAATGTTGGTTAACTGAATGGGGTTATAACTCTGTTCCTTTTTTTTACAAAGCTTTGAACCAACCACATTCCAAATCTGTCCACATATGTTTGAATATTAATTCTGTCATTTGCCCTTTTATTCCAGTAATATCTGGGGTTAATATCTAAAACATGTATGAAACTGAATAGCAAGAAATCATATAACCTGATTTGAAAATGGGGAAAAGACCCAAAGAGAAATTTCTCAAAAGGACATACAAATGGGCAACAAGTTTCATATTTATCTGCAAGAAAGGGCAAATCTGAAAATTGGATAAGACCTGTTTATATCTTGTAAAGTAAAGAAGCACTATCACATAGTGGCTTGACACATGGATCCTGAAGTCAGATTGCCTGGGTTTAAAATCTGGCTCCTCTAATTCTTACTGTGTTAGCTTGGGCAGTAACTTAATTTATCTGTTAATAGGAAGAAAACAGAACTTTCATAGGTTCAGTGTAACAGCTATGACCCACTTTGTAGCATACACTTTCTAACATGCTCATAAGGCTATAGAAGGTGAGACTTAGTCATATATATTGCTAATATCAAGGCAATATAAGTTACACCCTTCTTCTCTTTAAATATTTTAATGAATTTATCAACCTGGGAAGTAAGGGCCTAAGTTTTTCCCAGTGAACTTATGCAGAATTTTTGGGAGCACCTTTTTGTTAGGTGTATTATATGACCACAGATACTCTGTGCCAGAATCCTTCCTGGCTAGATAAACGATATCGTCAGTTGCTTGGTTCTGTAATCTAGTTTCTTTCCCTTATTACAAATTGGAGTAACACTTCTCCACTTTCACTTTCCTAATACCTTTCATTCTACATGATTCAACAAGATGACTTGCAGTTCCTCTGTACTTATATCAGCAAGATCTTCTGGTACGTTTAGATGTCATTTGTCTGCACCTGAAAGCCTGAATTAATATAAAGAAGATAAGGCTTACTCCATATCACCTCACACTGTAGCCTTCAATTCCCCATTAATTGCATCTGTTTCATGAATTTCAGTTTGCAGATCACTCACTTTGATTTAAACAACAGGTGCATAAAAACTAAGCAGCCCTGGTTTTCTCCGCCATCTGTTAACACACCACTCGCTGTGTTCTCATTACTTGGAACTACTGATCAGGAGGTTACCTTGAGGACTCACCCATTCCGTTTGTCTCCTATTCCATTCCTATCTATCTCTGTACCATTCTAAGAAAGCGATGTTTTAATGATGTTAATGATATACAGGTTAATCCTGTTTCTGAATATCCCTAGAGAAGAAGCAGTCCCATACTTGCTTTGGTAATCCATTTCAAAATTTAGCAGCTTGAACTCTTAGGAAATAATTATTTTTTATTTTTATAGATTTAAGGGGGCGCAAGTGTGGTTTTGTTACCTGGGTGTACTGCATAGTGGTTAATGTAACCATCACTCAGTAGGGTACATTGTTAGAGAAGGTTTCTCCATTCTGAATTGAAATCTACCTCTGTATATCACTCTTTGGTATTGGTTAAGGCAACTGGTGAAACACAGATGATGCTCCTGCTTCCAAAGTTATATAAAGTGGATGAGATTTAGGGAGTGCAAGTACAGTTTTGTTACATGATATCCTGCATAGTGGCAAAATCTGGGCTTTTAGGGTAACCACCCAAAAGAGCATATTGTATACCCATTCAGTAATTTCTCGTTCCTTACCACACTTCCACGCTCCCACCTTTCTGAGTTATCAAAGTCTATGATTCCACTATCTATGTCCACATGTGCACCTTATTTAGCTCCTACTTATACCTAAGAACATGAAGAACTTGACTTTCTGTTTCTGAATTATGTTACTTAAGATAATGGTCTCTAGTTCCATCCATGTTGCTGCAAAGACATAACTTCATTTATTTTTATGGCTAAGTAGTAGTCCATGGTACATATGTACCCCATTTTCTTTATTCAATCATCTGTTGATAGACATAGGTGGATTTTTGCTATCACGAATAGTGCTGCAGTAAACATACAAATGCCAGTATGTTTTTCATATAATGATTTCTTTTACTTTAGGAAGACTGGGATTGATGGACTGAATGGTAGTTCTATTTCCTTCCTTCCTTCCTTCCTTCCTTCCTTCCTTCCTTCCTTCCTTCCTTCCTTCCTTCCCTCCTTCCCTCCTTCCTTCCCTCCCTCCCTCCTTTCTTCCTTCCTCTCTCTCTCTCTTTCTTTCTCTTTCTTTCTTTCTCTCTCTCTCTCTTTCTCTCTTTCTCTCCTTCTCTCCTTCTCTCTTTCTCTCTTTCTCTCTTTCTCTCTTTCTCTCTTTCTCTCTCTTTCCTTCCCTCTTTCTTTCTTTCTTTCTTTCTTTCTTTCTTTCTTTCTTTCTTTCTTTCTTTCTTTCTTTCTTTCTTTCTTTCTTTCTTCTTTTTCTTTCTGTCCCTCCATTGCCCAGGCTGCAGTGCAGTGGTGCAATCTCAGCTGACTGCAACCTCCACCTCCTGGTTTCAAGTGATTCTCCTGCCTCAGCCTTCCAAGTAGATGGGACTACAGGTGTGTGCCACCACACCCAGCTAGGCTTTTTTTTTTATTATTTTTTTTTTTATTTTTAGTAGAAATGGGATTTTATCACCTTGGCCAGTCTGGTCTCCAACTGACCTCGTGATCTGCCCACCTCAGCCTCCCAAAGTGCTTGGGATTATAGGCATGAGCCACGGCGCCCGGCCAGTAGTTCTATTTTTGTTCTTTGAGAAATCTTCAAACTCTTAGGAGACATTTTCTTACATTTCCCCAGCTCCTTTATGTTTCCAATGGGAATTTGAGGCTCTGTTATAATTGTGGGAAACATAGGTAGAATCATATCATTTATGATCATATGAATGTAGAAGGGTCACTATTCCAGTTATACCCATATAATTGGAGCTTTCTTGGGAAAATGGAAAATGTGTCATCCCTAGGCATAGGTGGCAGTATTGTGAAGATAGTTGAGCTTGATTTTTGAACCAGAGAGAAATCTAGGTGAAGTAAACTAGAGGTGTGGCAGATACACCAGACAGCAATAACTTAACCATACCCTGAAAATGGCCCTGTACGGCAGAGGCACCTGAATGTGTGTTTGAAATTCTGAGCTAAGGAATCTGGGAGTGACTAATGGGAGATGGATTTCTGATCTGTGAGGAGCACTTGAACCGCCTGCCTGTCCCATGGAACATGGCCATACTGAGGACTGAGGCCTTTTGTTTGAGTTAAATCAAGGTTTCCAGGTGGAGGATGTTAGAGGGAGAGTGATAAGTGAAAACACTGTATAAACTGCCTGCTTTTTAGAAGTGGCTGTGGTTCTCCTCTCCACCCTGCCTGCACTGAACCGTCCCTATGTGTAAATCCTCAATAAACCCTATGTCTCCTTCGCTGGCTTCAGGACTCTTCTTCAGCCTCTTGAAGCTGGTGCCATTCCTACTGAAGTCAGTATGAGTCCAGCACAACAACCAATTAAGATCAGTAGCTTAGAATCATGAATGACTGATTCATAGATCTAGAACATCATTAATCCTTTATTCAGATGTTATTGACTGCCTGCTGTGTGCCAACCTCTCTTCTAGGTGCTAAGGTCACAGGAACTCTATGCTCAGAAAAGCTTATTGTCCTTTAGAGGACATTGAATATGCTCTTTATCTTCAAGTGATGAGACCTGATGAGGGATTACAGTGCTGAGCCTGAACTTGGCTCCCCTAATTACCAGGTTCTTCTCTCAGAGACATGGGTACCAAAGTATTTCCTAATTGCGCATAAAAATGATGTAAGAGGCTGGGCATGGTAGCTCACACCTGTATAATCCCACTACTTTGGGAGGCCGAGGCAGGCAAATCACTTGAGGTCAGCAGTTCAAGCCCAGCCTGGCCAACATGGTGAAAGCCCGACTCTACTAAAAATACAAAAATTAGCTGGGTGTGGTGGCATGCGCCTGTAGTCTTAGCTACTTGGGAGGCTGAGGCAGGAGAATCACTTGAACCCGAGAGGCGGGGTTGCAGTGATGGCATCACTACACTCCAGCCTGGGTGATGGAGTGAGACTCTGCCTCGAAAGAAAAAAAAAAAAAGATGCAAGAGATGCCCCTGACAGTCTTGTCTTCTCTGCAATAGGATACTTTTTTCCTTCAATGTATTGAGTTTGGCGATTTACAAAATATGGGATATTACATGTATGTGTTTAAGGGATTTCCGGAAATCAGTTATAATTTTGTCTCCCATTGACAAATTAGGATGTAATCCTGTCTGCATTAGAGTCAGCAGACCTGAGTTTAAAGGCTAGCTCTGCTACATGTAAACTTGATGGTCTTGAACAATGAGGGAATCCTTCTAATCTTCAGCTTCTTCATCTGCAACATGGGGATAATAACCACTCCCTCAAAATATTACCATGAAGATAGAGCTCATGTGCCTGTTCTCAAAATCTTACTATGCCGGAAAATAGACATTATTGTTATCATTAGAGCTTTCCTGGTTATTTTTTTCTATTCTTGCCATACTGACATAGCTCTTCAGAGCTCAAATCTACAGGCTCTAAGATTTTCAGAGCCGGTGGGAACCATACAGTTCAACCTTCTTTCTTTATACATGAGGAAATTGAGGAGTAGCTAGATTAGGCACTTTGTTCTGGATCATAGAGCTAATTATATTATTGAGCTGGGGTTAGAAAACAGGCATCCTGACTCTCAATCTGGTGATCATTTCCACCTTACAAAAGCTCTTAAAAGGAGGTTTCATTGCCTAAAACCTTAAGCCCCATGTAAAGCAGCCTCTCCTTGACCAACATTGAACAAGGACTCCAGTGGCTTTTGGTGGTTCCATGACTATCCCCAACTAAATACCCTGAATACCTAGTTTCGTTAATCCAGACAGAACCTTGTCAAAGACTAAAATACCAGGTGTAAAACATCATTCTCCTACTTCTCATAACCATCCATGAGTAAAAATAAGAATGCACATATTCCCACAGCACAGACAGGAAATTACACTCCACTGTGGTTATGAGATTACATCTTCTGTGTTAATAAAATTGCTCATGGCGCTGTGATTCTCTGCTACAGTCTTACAGACTTCTGCTTCCACTCTTTCCTCTACCTGCCACACTCTAGAGAAGGTATGCAATAAAAACTCTTAATTATTTTTCATATATTTTTATCCTTTTAGCAACTCCTATAATAAAAAGACAGTGCTGTGGGAGAAGTGGTTGCCATGGAAACTGACCAATGATAAACAGTCTTTTACTGTTGCATGGTGTGAAGCAGGAAGACAGGAGCAGGATTGTGAAGGTAGCTATGTGTCATGTTGTTCTCCCAGCCCTATCTGCCTGGCTGTTTGGACCTTACAGGAGCTTTGTATATTTGTCCATTATAAGCGATCCTAGAGGTATGAAGGGAGAGTATTATGACATATCTTCAGGTGTGTCTGACACAAAGGAAAGCAGCCTACTGGACCCACAGACCCTAGAGAGTTACAAAGAAATACATTTTTCAATGACCTTACAAAGGTTTGCCCTGGGCTGGAAAACAAAGGTTTTCCCTGGGTTTGCCCTGGAAGCAACCTGGGTTGTTAGCTCAAGCATACTACTGTTTACCTGGCAGAGCACACACAAGTTGGAAGATTAAATTCACAAGCTCCATTTCTTGCTGGTTAGTATAATAGTGAAATACATAAGCCTTGGGTCAGCCTTTCGTAGTTCAAATCCTAGTTCTTGCCTCCTCCTTGATATATAATCTTAGGCAGTTTATTTAACATCTCTAATCTTCAGTTTTCTCATCTACAAAATGCAAAATGATGATGATGATAATCCTCTCTCAATTTTTTTTTTATATTTAAAAGATATGTACCATACAGTTTGTGGCACATTTGTATGCACTGGTAAAATGTTAGTCACATTGTTATAAATGGAGTGATTTGGCAAGTGACATGGAATACTCTTATGTGTCCTGTAAAACCTATTATATTTAGATAAATCTTACTTTGTAGTAGCAGTACTTTTATGTATGTTTAAAATTCCTGGCCACCCTGGAAGATAGGTATCAACACCACATATGTGTGTGTGTGTGTGTGTGTGTGTGTGTGTGTGTACCACACACACACACACACACATACACACTGTTGTGTCAGATACCCTATATACATATATATGTAAACCAAATCTCAGAAGAATTATAAAACGTGCCTTCAAATAAGTTGTCGTGTAAAGTGCATCATAACATTTTAACGTGTTCCATCATTATTATTTGCTTATGGCTATTCACTCTTCAAGTGCTCAGGAACTAAGCAAAAAAAAAGAAGTATCTAGTCAACTTGCAAAAAGTCTAATGGGGTACATGCCATCTTATGTGTGTTCTGTGTTACAATGTAGAAAATTCAGCAGATAAGAGTTTATTTCGTTTTCCAAGAAACTCCCTCTCTGCTTTAAATTTCCTCCACCACACGTGCACACGAATGTTCATTGCAGCACTGTTTACAATAGCAAAGACCTGGAACCAACCCAAATGCCCATTGACGATAGACTGGACAGGGAAAATGTGGCACATATACACCATGGAATATTATGCAGCCATCAAAAGCGATGAGTTTGGGTCCTTTGTAGGGACATGGATGAACCTGGAAACCATCATTCTCAGCAAACTGACAGAAGAGCAGAAGATCAAACACCGCATGTTCTCACTCATAGGTGGGTGTTGAACAATGAGAACACATGGGCACAGGGAGGGGAGCACTACACACTGGGGTCAGTTGGGGGGAAATAGGGGAGGGGCGGTGGGGGGTGGGAAGCTGGGGAGAGATAGCAAGGGGAGAAATGCCAGATGTAGGTGATGGGGAGGAAAGCAGCAAATCACACTGCCACGTGTGTTCCTATGCAACAATTTTGCATGTTCCTCACATGTACCCCAAAACCTAAAATGCAATAAAATAAATAAATGGGAAAAAGAAATAAAAATAAATTTCCTCCATCAGTGTTAAGTAGAGAAAGGGTCAGGTATGTCTCTCTTGCCACAGGTCTACGGTACCCAATGTTCTTTCTAAACGGCCTCCTTACCTTTTTCATTTTTATATTTTTTACCTTGTTTTTTTTTTTACTTTTTCACCTTTATGCTTTTTTCATCCACTTTTCTGTACATATTTACGCTCTAAGATTTTTTTCTTCTTCTGTCAAATATGCTACCACCTTCACACGATTGCCATGGTATCACATGGCATGAACTGTTCCTTCTTCCTTCCATCCTTATTCCCGTTATCTTGTTGGATAAACTTTTGCAATTCTTTTTTTTTTTTTTTTTTCGAGATGGAGTCTTGCTCTGTCATCCAGGCTGGAGTGCAGTGGCACGATATCGGCTCACTGCAACTTCTGCCTCCTGAGTTCAAACGATTCTCCTGCCTCTGTCTCAGCCTTCTAAGTTGCTGGGACTACAGACACATGCCACCACACCTGACTACCTTTTGTATTTTTAGTAGAGATGGAGTTTCACCATGTTGGCCAGGATGGTCTCGATCTCCTGACCTCGTGATGCACCCACCTCGACCTCCCAAAGTGCTGGGATTACAGGAGTGAGCCACCGTGCCTGTTTTGCAATTCTTTACACCCCAACTTAGACACTCCCTTTATAGGCGATCTCCTTATAAAGGATTATGATCTACTCATGATAGATTAAACATCTTTGGCATTAACTGTGTGTTACACACACACCCACACACACACAAAATATAATCTTTGGATACCACGTTTTATTAATAAAATCTGTGTGGATTTGCATGATCTTCAACACTACTAGCTCCCCAGAGGGCTGGGGCAATATCTGTGCTATCAGTGTATTCCCAGATTGATGCATGGTGTTTGGAACAAGTATATGTGCTCAATGTTTATCTGTTGAGTTGAGTAGATTTTACCCAGAAGAAGATTTTTATAGGGGCTAAAATTTCCTACAAAAATTTCGTACACCTTGATAAAAATGAAATATCAGAATTCAGGCTCCACTTTAAGGAGTTGAGAACTAAATGATCTCAGCTTATTTTGGCCTCTTCATTTATTAACTCTGTGATTTTGAGCCAATTACTTTGCAACTCAAGCATTTATTAATTGTTTTCTAGCTCTTCCCTTCCTTCCTTCATTCTTTTTCCTTAAGAGCATCTTATGTGTGAGGCTTTTTACTAGGTGGCTGGGATGCACAAATAAACAGACATGATTCTCACTCTTAACATTTAGACAGACTTAAGGTTGGTATAGGGCACAGTTAGTAGGGGCAACAGAGAAACACAAGCCAGTTGTGTCAAGATCGAGCATGGTGAAGTGAGTTAACCCTCACAGAAAATGTGAACAGTAATGGATCTGTAAGAGCTATATAGCTTCAATTCCTGGTACTGTTAAATACTTTTAGGCTACTATTGGAGGAGGGTATAGTGTGTTTATATGAGTAAGGGAGAGCTCCAGTGAATAAATAGCTAATTCTAGGTGTAATAAAAAAGGTTATAACTAATTACAACTATGAGAATCCCATTAGCAATCATTAATTTGCCAATATGATTTTAAAAGTTCTCTTTTTTAGATTAATATAAATTTAAATATCCACATTTGGCATTTGGCTCCTACAGTTTATGTCCAAAATCACTCCTGCGAGTAAATGATTGCTTAAGCAAAGCCTAAAGAACAAGTGGAAGGTAACCAAGTGAGAAGGAGGTGAGGAGAAAGACCCCAGCAGTAGTAACAGAGCTTGGTCTATTGAGTCCCATTGTCTTAGTGAAAGCAGAGCGTGAGCTGAGGTCTTATCAGCACTACATTTGGCTGAGTCAGAACTCAGAATATGAAATTTTTACCCAGTCTGAGGGCCAGGCCATGCTCATACTCTTAGTAGTGTCTGGATAACCAGTAGCTTCCACAGAGAGGTTAGTGTAAGAACTAGAATGGTTCTTTGGGTATGTGAATAGCCCAGGGAAGCAGAGGTAAGGGAGTAGAAGCAGCCCAGGGGGTGTTGAGTTCCTGGAGTTGGAAGAGGAAAGCGAGGTTCACCATTCAAGACATGCCAATCTTCACTTCTGCTCTCTTAGCCAAGATTCCACAGGATAGCCATACATCCGGAGGAAGGTCTTATGTTTTAACCACACCCAGATTTCCATCTCACTAGGTTACAATATATACTCAAAGCAGAAAGTATTCACACTTGCACATCAATCTGACAGGACAGTCCATGCTGAGTCCAGCAGCTAGCATTGGAAGTACCAGGGTCCAGTGTTAGACTGGTCTTGTGTCAATTGGCCATAGTTAGGCAGTTTTGGTTTGCATAGGACTCTTGGATGGTGGAGGTCAACCAGAATTTGAAGATGGTATGATAGAAAGCAGCATGAATTTTACCACTTATTAGCCATGTTGCCACCAGAAGTTGCCCACATTATCTGGGTCTCATTTTTCTTATCTCCTAAAATGATTCTGACGATGAAGTGATGTAAAACATGCAAATCCTGGAGACCTTGCAAGAAACTACAGAAGCAAGATCTGTTACATAACTGAGATGTGAATGAGCCAGACATGAAAGCTCCAGTCCATTTTTAGCTCAATGTGTCCCAATCAGGACCCTGTCAGGGATGAGCTTGGACACATTTTACCCAATGAGTAGAATTTGCTGACTCCATTGTTATGAAGCCAACTAAACTGGTAGATAATCAACAAGGTTGAGAAATAAACTCTTTTAAAACATTACAGTATTCTTAGGGAGAAAAATAATAAAATGTGATATTTTAGGTCAAACATATTCTTATTATAAAAATATTAGCTCCATGAGCTTGAAGATTTACTCTGTTCACTGTCTTATCTCCAGTGATGGAAGCAATGCCTGGCAGACTGTAGGCACTCAAAACATTTTAAATGAATGAATGAATTAAATAACAAATTGATTGACTATAGAGTTGATGCTGAGGACATTATTCAGTAAACTATGTAGTATCTTCTCTCTGGGAGTTCAAGGAAGAAATTTCCCTTAGGGCTAAGGACTAGGAATTAGTTTGCTTCTCCAGAACGGCCGGCCAATTTTTTCTTTATTTTACTGATGAGAATCACACTCTTTTGTTTGCATTGGTTACATGACTTAGGATAAAACTTATAGCCCTTCTTTAACAAAATATCATTTTGCCTTTGTTTGGTTTTGTTTTTTATTTCCCTTTGAACTTTATTATTTTTAAACTATGGCTGCTGATCCCCATTGCAGTAGAAAAACAGAATCTTTGAAGTCATCTAAGATAAAGTACACCTTAACTTTAGCTTTCACACTCTTTTGTTCAAAGCTAGGCTTTCTGGCCAAACTCAAATCTGGCTCTTTTTATTCTCTTTTTCTCTTTCTCTCTCAATCTCTCTCTCATTCTCTCTTTCTCTCTCTCTCTCCCCCCCTTCTCTGTATGTGTGTATTTTTATTCTTATTATAGCATATGTCTTATCTTAAAGTTTTATTCTTTCCATTTTCTTTGTACAAATACCACCATGTTCATGTTCATATAGGATAGCTATGATAGATTCTCTACAGCATGAAGTTTTAGCTAAGAGCTGAATGGAAACATTTAATTCCTTAGTGCAGTAGTTCCCAACCTTTTTGGCACCAGCGACCAGTTTTGTGGAAGGCAATTTTTGCATGGACCTGGAGTGGGTATAGTTTCAGGATGATTCAAGCATATTACATTTATTGTCCACTTTATTTCTATTATTATTACATTTTAATATATAATGAAATAATAATACAACTCGTCATAATGTAGAATCAGTGCAAGCCCTGAGATTGTTTTTCTGCAACTAGAAGGTCCCATTTGTGGGTGATGGTAGACAGTGACAGATCATCAGGCATTAGATTCTCATAAGGAGCATGCAACCTAGATCCTTCACATGTGCAGTTCACAATAGGGTTCATGATACTATGAGAATCTAATGCAGCTCCTGATCTGCCGGGTGGGGTGGGGAGGAGGGCAGAACTCAGGGGGTAATGTGAGCAATGGGGAACAGCTGTAAATACAGATGAAGCTTCCTTGTTCACCTGCTGCTTACCTCCTGCTGTGTGGCTTGGTTCCTAACAGGTCACAGACAGTAACGGTCTGTGGCCTGGAGACTGGAGACCCCCCTACCATAGTGTCTTCATATTGTTTCCTCCAGAACTGGAATTCTCAAAGCTAAATTCTTGAATTAAGACACCTTTTGATGTACACATTTTATTCCTAGGTATGGACTCAAGATCTACACAGAACAACTCAATTATATGTCTCAGCTAGAGGGTCCTGTTGATTAGAATTGCTAGATAAAACAAAGAACACAGTTAAATTTGAGTTGCAGATAAGCAACAAATAACTTCTATAGTATAAATATATTCCCAAATATACTAGGTGTCTTATACTTTTATTTGGTAAATCTGGAAACTGTACTCTTGAGAGGTTACCCATACCTAGCTTACGGACGAAGTTTGAAGCTAAGAGCTCCAATTAACAGGTAGCTATGGACTTTGGAAAAGCCTGAGATTGATAATTCCAAGAGATAGAATGTTTCCCCAGGCACTGTATAGAACTGTCGACCCCCAAAGAAAACAAGAGCATGGGTCCTGGTCCTTGAAGACCAGCAGTGTATTATTTCAGAAGCATAAATCTATTGCCTTGAGTTAAGGGGACTCGTTTTCCTCAGTTTGGTTTGATGCAACCTTTTTCTGAGAATTATTTGAGATGTTTTCCTCAAAATACAATCAATGCTCACTACAATATAAAAGGCCTCCTCTTCATATCCAATTCCACTTCTGACTGATCTTCCACCTTGTTTACATCTCTGTGAGACTTAACTGTGTCTCAGATCTGTCCCAGTTACTAAAAACTGGCCTGATTTCATGGATCAATAGTGCAAGTTGTGCAAGATGTTTTGCTAGGTTCTTTGCAGATAAAAGAATGCACAAATCATGGGTTGCACCCTGTAGGGGTACTAAGTGCATATGAGTTATACGGAGCCATCGTAAAAAATGGCACAAAATGTTAAACATGGTAAATAAGTAAAGAATCCATTCAACTGTGTAGTAAATTTAGTGTGTACTATGCAGATTTTTATGGTGGATTATATTGTTCAGAAACTGAGTCCATACACAAATTGACTATTACAATAGAATCCTAAAGGCCAAAGTGTAATTTAATAAAATATTTATGAAATACCAACTGTAATCTGGGCACTATGCTAAATGCTTGGGACACTGTTTCTTTTAAATTATTATTTTAAATGGTTTTTATCATCTTGGAGCTATCAAGTTAGTTCACAAAATATGTATTCAATAAATAAATATACAAACACATACAAATGCTCCTCCACTTGTGATAAGTTTATTTCTTGATAAGTCCATAATAAATGGAAAATATTGTAAGCTGAAAATGCCTGTAATACATTTAACGTACTGAATGTTATAGTTTAGCCTAGCCTACCTTAAATGTGCTCAGAATACTTACGTTAGCCTACAGTTGGGCAAAATCACGAATACAAAGTCTATTTTATAATAAGTTGTCAAGTATCTCATGTTATTTATTGAATATTGTACTGAAAGTGAAAAACAGAGTGTAAAGTTGAGAAATGGTAAGCTGAATCACTCTAAGTAGGAGACCATGTGTAATTGCAAATTATGCTAAATTCTGTGGATGAAAGAGATTGAAGTATATGAAAAAGAGTAGTGGAGAAGACCTGCTTGACAATGAAGAGTTGGGAAAAAGTTCTGCTTCTGCAAGAAAGTGGCATTTCAGTTCAATCCAGAAGTTCTAGGAAGACTGAGGTTGCTGAAAGCAGGGAGATGGTAATCAAGACAGAGGAAGTAGCATGCAGGTACTGAGGCAGGAACACAATAATGTGTTATGGTTTTAGTTAGGGTAGCTTTGCAGTGGAGGTCAAGTCATTTTGAATGCAGAGAAGATGGAGAATGTATTTCAGCAGTGTGTATTCACCAAGTAGATTAGTATTCTGTGTTCTGTGTCATTGTTTATGCTGTTCCTTCTGTCAGGAATGCTTTTCTCTCTTTTTTGCCTCACAAATTCCTGAAAGGCCCAAGTTAAAAGCAACCTTTCCATAAAACTTTTCATGTCTGCTGGCCTAAAGCATCATTTACTGGTTTCCCATTCTCTAGAACTTATTTTTTTTGTACGTTGTTTATATTTAGCAAGAATTTGTATTATATAGTATTGAACATATTGTGCTTAATTTATTGATAAAGTTTCAATTGTCCACTAAACTTCCAAGTACTAAGGTAGAAAGCAGTCTTTCCAGCTGCATCTAAAAACACCAGCCACCACATCCCCAACTCTCAGGACAGCATGCTGGTACTTGGACTTCAGGCTTGATGCCTTTGTCTTGTCTTCTAATTGATAAACTGTCTCCCCTTTTTCTAAAAGCCAACATTCCTCAAATTAATTTATGTTCCAAAAGGAGTGAGAAATCAACCAGAGTAGAGAATTGATGAGATAATAAAATACTTTCTTTTCTCTCTTCTTTGTTCCCTCATGAAGTGATCTTCTGGATGACAAGACTTAATTGGAAGATATAATTTAAGATCTAAGTACTTCCTGCTTATGAGGATCTCTAGCAGTGAAGTGTTGACCAGATTCAGAGTGGAGCCCCAAGGGCAAAAGGAAGAAAACTGAGATGGAAGTAAATGAGCATTGTATTTCTAATATGGACAGGCAGGGGGACTAGGGAAGAAAAGCAGGTAAGTGCATGGACAGAACCAGATGAAGTGTAGCTCAAATTTGGCTCTGTCTGCCCGTCTCATTTTTCAGGAACCTAGGAAAAATAAGATGCACCTTAAAGTGTTGTGGAACCAGTGGAAAAGAGGCAGTCTTTCAAAAGTCTCGTAATATGTTCTATGGAAATTGTAGAATTGTAGGTTGCAAATTGTTGTAGTCAGAAAGGTGCAGCTTGTGAGGGAAGAATAGAAAAAATCGAATGAGTGAAGAGCTCTAGGTAGGAATCAGGCATGATTCATTTCATGAAGGCAGCTGCAGTTCAGATCCAGATGTGGCCAAATGGGACCCCTAGCCCACTTTTCCTAGACCAAATTTGTTGTTTTTTATTATTATTTCTTTTATTCTCTCTGGAACACTTTTATTTTGTTTAAATATGAATTACTTTTCCTTTAATATCAGTTAATTGGTTAAATCAAATTATTAAAAATTGTCTTGAGAAAAACTGTTTGGGGCTGGGCGCAGTGGCTCAAGCCTGTATTCCCAGCACTTTGGGAGGCTGAGGCGGGCAGATCATGAGGTCAAGAGATCGAGACCATCCTGGCCAACATGGTGAAACCCCGTCTCTACTAAAAATACAAAAATTAGCTGGGTGTGGTGGCGTGTGCCTGTAGTCCCAGCTACTCGGGAGGCTGAGGCAGGAGAATTGCTTGAACCCGGGAGGCGAAGGTTGCAGTGAGCTGAGATCGCGCCACTGTATTCTAGCCTGGCGCCTGGTGACAGAGCAAGACGCTGCCTCAAAANAGGCGGAGGTTGCAGTGAGCCGAGATTTTACCACTGCACTCCAGCTTGGCCCCTGGCAACAGAGTGAGACTCTGTCTCAAAAAAAAAAAAAAAAACTCTTTGGAAGTATCTTCTAAAGATAAACATATCCACCCCTCTAAATCAGAATTTCCAATATTGCCAATGTGCTTACAAAAAATTTGTACAAGTATTCAGCAAAATATACACAAAACCAACTTCTATATTACTCAGAAACCATTAACATCAAAGGTTAAGTATCCCTCAACAATATAATAAATGAATAAGTTTTTAAATACATAAGTAAACTGTAAAATAGATACAGTTAATCCTTGAACAACACAGGGCTTAGGAACACAAACCTCCCATGCATTTGAAAATCCACATGCAACTTTTGACACCCCCAAAACTTAACTGCTAATAGCCTAAGTTGACCAGAAGCCTTACCAATAACATAAACAGTTGATTAACATATTTTGTATGTCATATGTATTATATACACTATTTTTTACAATATGCTAGAGAAACTGAAATGTTATTAAGAAAATCATAAGGTAAGGGGCCGGGCGTGGTGGCTCACGTCTGTAATCCCAGGACTTTGGGAGGCCAAGGCGGGTAGATCACAAGGTCAAGAAATCGAGACCATCCTGGCCAACATGTGAAACCCCGTCTCTACTAAAAATACAAAAATTAGCTGGGCATTTGGCACACACCTGTAGTCCCAGCTACTTGGGAGGCTGAGGCAGAAGAATCGCTTGAACCCGGGAGGCAGAGGTTGCAGTGAGCCGAGACTATGCCACTGTGGTCCAGCCTGGCAACGGAACAAGACTCCATCTCAAAAAAAAAAAAAAAAAAAATCATAAGGAACAGAAAATATAATTACTATTCATTAAGTAAAAGTGGATATTTATAAAGATCTTCATCCTTGTTTTCTTCATATTGAGCAGGCTGATGAGGAGGAGAAAAAGGAGGGGTTGTTCTTGCTGTCTTCGGAGTGGCAGAGGATGAAGAGGTGGAAAAGATGCAAAGGCAGGCCAGAGAGGCAGGCACACTTGGTGTAGCTCTATGAAAATATGTGGTACTTTTTGTCTGAATTTTTGGTACCAATCCTTTTTCTACTGTTTGCTTGAGTTTCAATGCCTGTGTCATAGAAGGGACCACATCATGAAAGGAGTCGAAAGCAGTCTTGAATAATCAGAACCCTTCTGCCAGATTGTCTAACATCAATTTATTTTCTAACACTGCTTCTTCTGTGTCTTCTTCCTCATTGTCTAGCTACTGGTTGAGAAGCACTCATCTCCATCAAGTCATTTTCTGTTAATTCCTCTTGTGTGGTGTCTGTTAGTTACTGAATCTCTCCGAGATTTAGATCTTTAAACCCTTTACCATCTACCTTTCCTTTTGCCATATCCACAACCTCTATCATAATTTTCTTGATTGGCTTCATTATGAATCCTGTGACATCATGCGCAAGATCTGGACACAGTTTTTCTCCAGCAGGAATTTATTGTTTCTGGCTTGACAGGTTTTTCTATAACAATAATGGCATCTTCAATGGTGCAATCCTTCCAGACTTACGTGATGTTCTCTCTATCAGGGTTCTCTCTTCCACAGTGTTGACAACCCTTTCCATAGAGTACCATGCTTAATGAGCTTTAAAGGTTCTTATGACCTCCTGGTCCAGAGGCTGAATGAGAGATGTTGTGTTTTTGGTCAAGCAGGCCACTTTAATGCCTTCAGTGTGGAACTCATGAGATTTTTGGTGATCAAGGGAATTCTCCAGCTTGTTTTCCATTCTTTTCTCCTCTTGGTGGACTCATTTGAGTATTGTGAGCTTCGGTTACTTCAGTAAATCAGACGAATCGATTTGTGAGACAACTTTAAAATGTTTATTTCTTCTGATTTTAAATGTTTAAATTTGTTAGTACAATTTGTAGGTCTACCAATCTATATTTTTTTAAATCTAAGATGAACTAAAAGTTCCTATGGAAATTAGTCCTACTCTTAAATTTCACTGAAGTAATGTACAATGGTGGATACCAGGGGTTAGGGAGATGGGGTAGAAGAGTTGGTGTTGATGAATTGTTGGTAAAAGGAATTCACAACTTGGTGACTATAGTTAAAAAAAATTATACCACATCAAAAAAGCAAAAGTATAGATTCACTCAAATTAAAATCTCTGGCCCAAGCTCATCACTGCCTGGGTCACTGTGTTTCCTGTTACTAAGGCTACAAGAGTGTGTTTACACAAGAAGCGCATCTTTAACTATCTAAAAAAATAAGATGTAGGGACAGATTGTCCACCACTAAGAAAAAATATAAAACCACAAATTCATCTGAGGAGGCTGGATATGATAGACCCTTTAATTTGAAGAGTAGCATAGTCAAGGGACTCACGTAGAGATGACTTAATTTTCTATTTGGTTTTAAGATGAAAATCTTCCCTACCCTTCATCTGTGTTACTTAGTACAATGCAGCAATATAGATTTGTAAGAGATGTCAGCAAAATATATGCAGTGGTTTTCCACTATGAATTCCTTGGTAGATTTAAAGAGTCCTAGAAACACAGAGAGAAAAGAGTGCTTACTACTTATCTATTAGAAGTTCCCAGATTTACATGTAGAATTGGAAGCCCAAAGGGGGAGTATGGCTTTCCCACTTTAATGGATATCAGATCTGGAATAAGATCTAAGGCCTAGGGCTTCTTCTATGATATTCCTATTTTACATGTTTCATATTAAGAGTAACTTCACTTAGAAAAGACAAACCACAAACACATTGGTAATTACAGTTCTTACCCTGTGTGTTTAGATTCCATTTGCCCAGTAGATTAGGAGGTAGATGTTCCAAATGCAGTCAGTTGAGCTGGATCATTGTGAATGCCAAATTCATAGATAAACCAGTAGCTTACATCTGGTTTTAGTTTATGACTTAAATCAGTTTTGTTTTTGTTTCTGTTTTTTTTTTTTTTATTTTTTTAAAATCAAAATGTTGAAACCACATATAAAAATAAAATCTTACAAACAGCCAGAGAAAAACAAGACATTATTTTTCATATAGGGGATTCATCAGAAACCATAAACACTAAAAGATAGCAGAAAAAAAGATATTCTTCAGATAGAGGAAAATTGAAGGGGTTTGTACCCAGCAAAGCTGCACTACCAAGAATACAAAAGGAAGCTTTTTAGGCTGAAGGGAAATAATATGAGATAAAAACTTAGTTGTTCAAAGATGAATGAAGGGCATCGGCAGTGGTAAATATCTGAGTTAAAATTAAAGATGATTTTATTTTCCCATTAAATGATTTAATTTATTCATAACTATGTAAAGCAAATTTATAACATTTTGCTGTTATATTATATGTATATATGTTAATGACAACTATAGCACATAGAACAAAAAGGAAGTGGTAAATGGATCTATACAATTGCAATATTTCTATATTTTATATCAAGTAGAACTCTACTTACATTAGGTAGAATGTGAAATGTTAAGAATACATATGCTAATCTCTAGAGCAATCACTAAATGTTATGTAACAATATAAAGTTAAAAATTCAATAAATACATTAAAATTAAATCCTAAGAAAAGTATTCAAATGATTCAAAAGCCCATAGAAATGAAACTCACAACAAAAGGTGAAGCAAACAGAAAACGATAAACAGGTAGGTTTAACTTCAATCATATCAATAATTGCATTAAAATTAGTGGTTTAAACACTTCAATGCAAAGGTAAAAACTTTCAAGATTGATAAAAATATATGAATCCAGTATATATTGTCTACAGACAAATACTTTAAAATGAAACACACAGATAGGTTGAATGTAAGTAACAAAAAAAATTTGATAAAAACTATGTGGTAAGTCATCTCTAAGATGGTTACTGAAGTTCATTGTATCCTGGTATTCATTTAATCTGGCCCTTGTGTAATCTCCTTCCCTTAAGGATGGGCTGGAATTACTGACTTGCTTCTAATAAGATAGGTCTGATAAGACGGAAGCAAGTCAGTAATTCTTATTCTAAAACATCAAAGACGGGATGACACTTCTAAGATTAGAAGATAAAGTATCTACAGCTGTCATCATGGGTTCTTTCTCTCTCTTCATTTGATCTCATCATCTGCTCTGGAGGAATGCAGGTGCCTGCTACATCTTGAGGATACCCAGTCAATCCTGTAGAAAGCCCACATGGTGAGAAACTGAGGACTCTCAGTTCAACAGGCCTTGTAAGACCTACCAACAGCCACTGGAGTGATCTTGGAAGTGATTTTTCAGTCAGTCCAAGTGGAGCTTGAGTTGGCTGCATTATTGACCAACAGCTTTGTTGCAACCTCATGAGAGACCCTGATGCAGAATCACTCAACTAATCTGCTTCCTAATCGCTGACCCACAAGATGATAAATGTTTGTTCTTTTAAGTCACTAGATCTTAGAGTAACTTGATTCAGGACAATTTATAATTATTACAAAGTAAGCCTGAGAAGGCTGGAGTAGCTATATTAACAATACTTAAATTAGGAAAGGAGTTATAACATAGATAAAATCAATAAGGAATTATAACAGAGATAAATAGTATCATTTCAAAATGATAAAAGGGTCAACCCATTAGAACATCATAATCATTACTATACCCCAAATAACAGTCTCAAAATACCTGAAGCGAATATTGATAGAATTCCTGGAATAAACAATTCCATAATCAAAGAAGAAAATATCAGTACTTTACTCTCAGCAATGGATAAGACAACTAGAAAAAACTTAGTAAATGATCAGAATAGCACTATCAACTATGACCTAATTAAGACCTATAGAACACAATGCCTCACCTAGATGTACAATATATGTTCATCAAGAAAGAACACATACTTGGCTACAAGTCTCAATAATGGTACAAAAGAATGCAATCATATTATTTGAGTACAATACAATGTAATTTGAAGTCACTAATAATAAGATACTTAGGAAAGCCCAAATTTGGAAATTAATCAAAATAATTCTAAATAATCCACCAAAGAACAAAGGGAAAATAATACTTTGAACAGAGTTATAAAGAAATTATGCTAAAGTATGAAAAATAATAATAAAGAAAACAATAGTAAGAAATTGACAGATTTAAGTTCATATATTACAAAGGTAAAGTCTAAAATCTTGATGCTGGGTGTGGTGACTCACACCTATAACCCCAGCACTTTGGGTGACCTAGATGACCCGATTGCTTGAGCCCAGGACTTTGAGACAAGCCTGTGCAACATAGTGAGACACCATCTCTAAAAATTAAAAACAAAACTAAACTAAAAATAAAACAATAAGTTAAGGTCCAACCCTTAGAAATAAGGGAAAAATAAAAGCAAAATAAACTCCAAGTAAGTAAAAATAAGTAAGTAAATATAAGAGCATAAATAAAAAAAAACAAAACAGTAAAGGAAAAAATAAGATTTGATTATTTAAAGAAATCACTAAAATTGATAAAAAGTTAGTTAACTGATAAAGATAAAAAATATAGGAATGAAAGAGGGGTTATCATTATAGATCCTCCAGATATTAACAGAATAAGAGTATTATTTAATAACTGCACCAATAAATTTGACAATTAAGAGGAAATGGACTAATACCTTGGCAAATACAACTAACCAAAACTGACAAGTAATGAAACAAAAACCTGAGTAATCTTATGTCTATTAAAGAATCACACACATGCAGACACATACGCACACACACACAACTCTGAGGCCAGATAGTTTTATTGGTCAATTATGTTAAATACATTAGAAAAAGCAGTATGAATCTTACACAAATTATTTCAGAAATAGAAAATAGGCAGGAATACTTTCTCATTTGTTTTCTGATACCAGCTTAAACTTATTACTAAAACCAATAAAAACATGATTTTAAAGATATACATAAATATTCCTCATGCTCTTGAATGTAAAACACTTAACAAATATTAACACTAAGGTTAGGTGAATGATTAGCAAATTATGATATTGCTTTACTTATGTAACCAAAATATTAAGAGTGGATGAGGACGAGTATGTCAGCCTGCAATGGAAAAATCACATTCCTTCCCTGTTTTCTTTTCCAGAATGTTATGCAGTCAGAATCGTATAGTATACAGGCTTTCCAGACTAACTTCTTTGACCTGACACTATGTATGAGAGTTCCTTCGTTTCTTTTAAATCACTGAATAACATTCCATTGTATGGATGTACCACAGTTTGTTTACCTGCTCACCGTTTGAAGGACATCTTAGTTACTTTCAATTTTTGACAATTATTAAAAAAGCCGCTATAGACATTCGTGTATAGATTTTTGGGTGCCCTAGGTTTTAATTCATTTAGGTAAATATCTACAAAAACAATGACAGCATATGATAAACTTATGTTTAGCTTTGTAAGAAACAGCTAACCCATTTCCCAAAATTTGTTTCCCCACCACAAATGAATGAGACTCCCTGTTGTTCCATATCCTTACCAATATTTGGTATTGTCAATATCTTTGATTTTAGCCATTCTAATAGTGTTGCAATGGCGTTTCATTGCTGTTTTAATTTGCAATTTGCTAATTACATGTTACACTGAACATCTTTACATATGCTTACTCACTATCTGTATATCTTTGGTGCAGTATCTGTTGAGTCGACTGTCAAATTTTTTAATTAGTTTGTTTTACTATTGTTGAAATTTAGGAGTTCTTTACATATTTCTGATACAGATTCTTTATTAAATATGTGATTTGCAAATATTTTTTCTCAGTCTGTGGCTTTTCATTCTCTTTAAAGTGTATGTCACAGAGAAGATGTTTTAATTTTAATATTAATAAAGTCCAGCTTAATAATTTTTTTCATTCATGGGTCATTTTTTTTGGTGTCGTATCTAAACAGCCATCACCAAACCCAATATTGTCTAAATTAATTTCTACAGTATCTTCTAGAAATTTTATAATTTTATATTTTATATTTAGAAAGATCTATGATCCATATGAGTTAATTTTGTGAAATATAAAATGCCTGTGTCTAAATTTATTTTTGGCATATAGATACCCAGTTTTTTCAGTACCATCTGTTGAAAAGGGTATTCTTTCTCCATTGAATTGCTTTTCCTCTTTTATCAAAGATCAGTTTTCTGTACTCGTGTGGTTCTATTTCAGGGTTTCCATTCTGTTCCATTGATCAATTGCCTATTATTTTGTCAATAGCACAGTGGCTTGATCCCTCTGTCTTTATAGCAAATCTTGAAGTTAGGTATTGTCAGTCCTCTGGCTTTGTTCTTCTTTGGCATTGTGTTGGGTTCTGGGTCATTTACCTCTCCATATAAACTCTGCAATCAGTGTACTGATCTCCACAAAATAATTTGCTGGGATTTTGCTTGGGATTGCATTAAATCTAAACATCAGTTTGGAAAAAACTGACAACTATGTCGAATATTTACACAAACATATAAGAACTAAATAAGTTTTTTATCTTTCATCAGAATTTTATAGTTTTCCTCATGTAGGTCTTGTACATATTTCATTAAATTTATAACTATTTAATTGTCTTTGGCGCTAATGTACATGGTAATGTATTTTTTTATTTTAAATTCTTTTTTTATAGCTGGTTTATAGGAAAGCAATCGACTTTTGTATATTAACCTTGTATCCTATAATCTTGCTATAATTGCTTATTAATTCCTAGAATTTCTGTTTTGTGTTGTCATAGTTTATTCTTTGGGATTTCTCTACATAAACGATGTCATCTGCAAGTAAAGACAGTTTTATTTCCTTCTCAATTTGTTATCTGTATTGTTATTTTAATGGTATTATTATATTGTTATTGTTATATTGTATTTATTGTTATTTTTCTTGTTTATTTGTTTTCTCCTTATTGCATTAGCTGGGACTTGCAGTGCAGTGTTGAGAGGGGCATCCTAGTCTCATTCTTGATTTTAAGGGGATGTTTCTAGTTTATCACCATTAAATATGATATTAGCTGCAGGCTTTTTTGTAGAGTTCTTTGTCAAGTTGAAGTCCACTTTTATTTCTATTCTGGAGTTTTTATCCTAGATGGCTGTCTGAATGTCATTGAATGAAATTTTTTCTCTATTATGATGATATAATTTTTTTCAGCCTATTGATGCCATCATTTTCACTATTTTATTTTGAAACGTTGAACTAACTTGCATAGTTGGAATAGATCTTACTTGGTAATAGTGTGTAATTTTTAATGCATTGTTAGGTTCCATTTACTAATATTTAGTCAATTATTTTTTGTGTCTATATTCATGTTTTCATACACTTTTTACAAATATTTTCTAATTAGATTTTGCAATCTAAATTTCCACAAGAGCCTATGAAGTAGCTAAGGCATATAATGGAAAACTTACTGAAGATCAGATGCTCAGAGCAGATAAGGGGCTTTGCCCAAAGTCAAATAGCTAGCTGCTTAGTGGCAGAGGTCAGAAGAAAAGTGCCCCTGGCTGCAAGTCCATATAATAATATGCCTGTGACATGGCCCTCCACATTCTCTGTTTGCCTTACAATAAAAGCTATGGTACAGAAAATGAGGGAGCAAGGATTTTTTTTCACACATTAGTCCTTTCATTTCACCCAAACCAATATATGTCATGTAAATAGTAAAGAGTATCAATAATCTGGGTCTCAATTTCTCTATCTGTATGATGAGAGGGATTACATTCAGTTTCTAAGCCACCTTCTATACCTAAAAGCCTATAATCCTCATTCAGTTCACTTGATGAGGACCTCATATATTCTAGACACTGGTAAAACCTGGTAGTACAAAAATAAATGGTATTTTTATTAAACTGTATGATGACTTTGCAATTTTTCAAAATGAAAAGTTGAAAAAAATAAGTGGGAAAAAATGTTGGCCCTCGTGAAATTATAATCTGATAGGTAAGATACATACCTAAACAGATAATACTGATTTTAAATGAGATTTAATGATAGAGTAAGCAGCAGGTGCCCATGAGCACAGAGTAGCACCAGATAGCACAATCTTGAGGTTCAGAGAATCTGGAGTGATGAGTAGGTACTAGTCAGACTTAAAGATATGCAGGGTTTTCCAGGAGAAGACAGCATGAGAAAAGGCAGAGAAACAGAATAAAAAACAAAAACAAAAACAAAACAAAAAAAAACAAAAAAAAAAACAGGAGAAGAAGTGAGAAATAAAGCTGATTTAGGTAACAGGATGTATAATTTGTGAATCTAGAAGAGATTGTTTTCTTTCAGGGTTGAGAACATTTGGAGTCATCAGGAATAGTAGAGTCACCACCTTCCTCTCCCAGGCTGCCCTGAGTACCAGGCTGACACTGAGTACCACTGGGAGGGGCTGCTGAGAAAGAAGCTAGCAGAAGTCTCACGTTTGTTGGTAGTCCCCACTCCTGCTGTCTCGCCCCACCCTGGGGCACTAGATGGAGCTCTGTGGAAGCAGCTCTGGGGTGTGGCAAGTACCGGAAAAGAAGAGCTAATGAGTTTGTGGGATTGGAATTTCTCAACTGGAACTGAGCATTGCTCACTGAGACGTAGCCTTACAGATGGCACCAGCTGATGGATGGCCTATTTCTAGAGCATTGACGCCTGCAGTTTATACATAGAAGCACCTAGACCTCCAGAACCATAAGAGCCATCCTAGGGCAGCATATGCCAGACAGAGCAAAGTCTCTGAAGTTCACACAGGAGACCTGGGGCCACATTTCAATCCTGACATATATAGCTGGTTAAACTAGGGCAGGATCTTTCACCTCTCTGACACAGAGTCATTATCTCTAAAGTTGTGAAGACAATGCCTCCTTCACTGGACTGCTCTAAAGACTAATAAGGTAACGAATACAAATGCAAAATACTTGGCATAGAGGAAATTATCAATATATATATTAGGCTCTGGGCAAACATGTGTTGGGGCGAGGGAAGTGAATGTCCAATTAGTAATGTTGGAAAATGCCAATGCATTCATCTGACTCCTCCTTTGCTTTTTAAATCCAGCACAAAGGGTTAGCTATAAGGAAAGGATGGAGTGAGAAGAAAAAAGAATGGTGTCATATCAACTAAAATTTAAAAGCCTCTAACCTCCTTTATTTTTATTAGGTATGTTCTCCTCATCATACAATTCTGGAAAATGCTAATAATAACACTGATATTACAGCTGAAACATAGCGTTGAGCGACAAGCAATCTTCTAAATGTTTTGCATGCACAGATGCATTTAAGCTTCCCAATAACCCTACAAGATTGGTTCTATTATTATTCTTATTTTACGTACAAGGTTAAAAAGTCATGCAGAGGATAAGTAATTACCAATTTCATACAAATATGAATCTGCATAACAGTTTGAAAAATGGTCTGCAGTCCAAGCTCATGTTCTTAGTTTTCTCTCTATGGCCTAAATTTACCAAATACTTCACGAACAATCAAAGGTTGTCCATAAACTCTCTTAGCATCTTAGTTCTTCCTTTAATTCTCAGTGTAATGATTCATTCTGTAATGATTTATCCTTCTCAGTCTCTGACTTCCCTGGTCCTCCTTCTTCCGTGGCACTTCCTCTTTTACTCTAAAATCAGAACAGAAATGTACATGAATAATTTCCATTTCACACTCAAAGCCTGAAGCAGTTTTACTTTCAACTTGTGCAGAAGATGATGAGATACCTCTTTGGTCCTGTGGCTCTCTGTCATGACAAGGGAGTGGATGGCCTAAGAATATTGTTTAAATTCTATTTTGGGATAAAATGTGGTAAAATTTCTACTTGGCCACTTGAGGTGTTTCTTAGCTTCTGGGCTGGGGCACTTTCAGGCTGCTTGGTGCCAGGGGGCTGCCCGAGGTGTTTCTTAGGAAAGTGTTTTACAAAAAAAAATACATAATGTGTTAATAGATGGTCGAACACTCAAAGGAAGGTTGCAGCAGAAGTCAATGATCAGAATGAAGAAATTTGGAAGTATTAGTTATAAAAGGAAAATGCTTTAGATCATTTAGTGGGGAAAAACAGTGGGAGGGTAAGCATATATGTGTCTCAAGTAACACTTTGCTTTGATCCTTTGGCCATATCAGCAGGATCACCTTAACTGTTGTTCTCTATTGCCCTGAAGTCATGGGAAGCATTGGAAAACCAGGCTGCCAGTTACAAGCAGAGGAAGACATGACGTTAGATATGAAAAAATTAAATGTGAATAATCTGTCAATTTCCATGCCCCTGTATTTTTGTCAGGGGACTCTTTTTAAGTCATTTTATGTCTATCCTGAATAAACCCTCAATAGTGTTTTTGCAACTGGCCCCCTGATTTTTCTCCTTCCCCGCCACTAAAAGACTTATATACCTTTAATGGGATCTTTGGCC
>NW_016107328.1:7295015-7310416 GCF_001604975.1 Cebus imitator
AAAAAAAAAAACATGAGAAGGGAGAGCAGGAAGGAGGGAGGACAGAAAGAAATAAAAGAATAAAGACACTAGCATAGACAAAAGCTTATTTAATGAACCATATACTATATTATGCATTTCCACCTAAAGTTGCTCATTTAATTCTCACTAACATATATGAATAATGATAGTTGTGCTCATGGTAAGGATCCAAAGCCAAAGCTAATTTCTGCTGAATCTTGACGGTTATTTTACCATCTCAAGAATGTTTGCCTTGGGTCATGGCCTTTCTTTAAGTGAATATTTATTGATGGTCCCTAAAGTAGAATATACTGTGCTAATAAGTCTCTTTAAGGGATTAAAATGTAAATGAGGCAGGCTTACTGTCCTTAAAGAATTTATAAAATGCAAGCAGATTATGAAAGTACAAAAATAAGACTAACAGTAAGCAATGAACCAAGTCCTGTGTGAGAGAGACACTCAGCTTCTATGCATGTTCAGAGATATTGGACGTTCATTTGAAGCTCTTTGGTTTTTTTTTTCCTTACTTTATAGTTGAGGCTGTGGCTACTATTGATAAAGAGATTTGCATCCTGACCTTAGGGGGAAAGGTTTGTGTTTTACACCCCATTGTTTTAGATAGGGTAATTTTTTCATGGCAAGTTAAGTGATGTGCCTTGTATAAGTTTTAAATAATTTCTGAACCACAGTGAGAAAGAAGATTAAATCTTAGAGTTGTACAGAGAGCATATTATGTGTGCTCTGAAGAACATAGTTAATTTAGAAGCAATTGCAAGACTTTGGACAGATATAGAGAGGACTTCCTCCGTAAACCAAAGGGCAACACTTAAGCCTTCAACACGAATTAGTTCTTGTTTTCTCAGCATGATCTATGCTATCCTAGAAAAGTTCACAGTTTAGGGCAGAAGACTTTATGCTTGCTTCTTCTCAAGAACATTTTATGGTCCATTGTTTGTATCCCTGCAGTCAAAAGGAATAGGTTGAGTGTATGTGGCACAATGGTTTCTGCTAACAAAGAATTTAAAGCCCAGTCAAGGAGGGAAATAATAGCAATACTTACCTTTACACAGTGCTGTGTACAGAGCACTTTTGTCCTAACTCAGCAAGACTTAATCGTATTCTAGAGGCTGCATGGGGCTGAAGGGGAAGGGGAGGATGGTTTTGGGATTTTACTGGGCTCCTCTGTTTCATAATAGAACAGATGGCTGAGGATAGATCTAGCAGCAGTCTGAGTATTGGCTTTTTAGCAACACATCAGTATTCAGAAGTCAGATAACTGACCTCAAAGAAGATTTGGGGAACCCCTTGGTAAGAAAATGCTAATCATATTGCTAATAATTTACAACATTTACTAACTGTTTATTATGTGCTAAGACATATGCCATTTACTATTTAATATTGACAAAAACTTGGCACATATTTCTGCTATGATTCCAGTTTTGCCAAAAAGGAAACTGAGGCACAGTAACTTCACCAATTAGCTCAAGAAAACACTAAATGGGCTTTGGAGTTATTCAGGTCCTGCTCTTGAGAAACTTTTGCTTTATAAATTTCTCTCAGAGAGTCATCCAAGAAATCATGTACATGCAATAAACTGGTATTATGTGCCATGACAGAAGTGAACATAGGGCTTAGTAGAACACCCCAGAAGGAGAATGGGACACTGCTTTTCTAAGGCACTTACAAGTTCCTTAAGGGTAGGAGCTGCTTCACCCTTAAATTTTCTAGGATTTCTCTATCATGTCTAGATCAGAGTTGGTCATGTGGTAACTCTTCAGTAGAACGCATTCACTTTCTGCCCACTGTTCTTCTTGATATGGACATGAATTTCCCTTAACACTTTGCAGGAGAATTAGATACATTTTGGGGAATGAAATGATCCAACACTGGGGAGGGCATGCAGAAAAGTTCCTAGTATTCATGGCACATTTCAAATTTTCATTTCTAGCATATATTTACCACTCTTTCATCTAGTGACATTTTGCTTGCTAAGGTTAATATTTCATTGGTTCTACATTTGAAAACAATGGCAAGAGAATTTTTTGAGAGTAAATAATAAATAACAATATGTAGGGTAGTGGGATCATGGAAGGATGAAGGAGTAGGGAGACTCACTAAATGCTTCAAATGGAAATATAATTCTACAGATACCTATTTAAAAAAATCCTTTAATCAGTAGTCCCACTACTGAAAACTTGTTTCAAGGGTGTAATTCAAAATGAGGAAAAGTGGGTGAAAGCAAAGGCTTTGGGGCAGCATTATCTATTTAGGGTAAATCTATACAAAGGTAAAACAAGATGGAGAAGAACAAGGAAGAGGAGTAGGAAATAAAATGAAATATTCCAAACACAACTGATACTTTCACTGTAACTGAGACAGTGAAAGAGATATGACCTAACCATCTCCATCTTGCTTCTAACCTCCAAGCTGTCCTTGTTCATTCTTGGGTATAGGCTGAACTAACTTTGGGAGGAACTTAGTTTACAGTTTGAAGCAAAGATGATAATAGCCCTTTACTGAAACAAACCCCTTTCTTGCCTGGGGACCAGACTGCATTTGTAGGACTAACACATTAATTAAAAAAAAAACAGAAATTATGGTATAGGAGTCATGCTGTTGGAGGCTACATGATTCTGACCCTCCCCAAATTGCTGCTGAGGATGACATCACTATTTGTAAAACCTAAGATCAGTGCTTGAGATATTTTTAGATCCTGCAATTGATGTATCAGCTGACACCACCAAGACTGATAAACTGGCTCATCTGATCTTGCGGTCCCCACCCAGGAACTGCCTCTGCAAAAGGACAGCTCTGACTCCCTATAATTTCATCTCTGATCTGACCAAACAGCACTCCTGACTCACAGGCCCCCCAACCCATCAAATTATCTTTAAAAACTCTGATTCCCAAATACTCACGGAGACTGATTTGTGTAATAATAAAACTCCAGTTTACTACACAGCCAGCTCTACATTAATTACTCTGTCTCTATTGCAATTCCCTGTCTCGATAAATTGGCTCTGTCTAGGCAGTGGGCAAGGTGAACCATTGGGCAACTGCAAATTAGGATAATTAGATAAGTTGTGGTAAACAATTAATAACATAATAAATTTAATTTTTGCACAAAAATCTAACTGATGAGAGAAAGGTAATTTTGTTTTCCAGATATTTTATATTAGCAGTTGGTGAAGTATGGCCAATGGGCCAAATCTAGACTACTGCTTGTTTTTATAAATAAATTTTTTTTCGGACCATAGCCATGCTTACACCTGTACATGTTTCAATCTACCACTGTAGAGCTGAGTAGCTACATGAAGACAATATAGCCTGAGAAGCTTAACATATTAATTATCTGACCCTGTTCTCTGATGGGCAGGCCTGTGTAAACCTACCCACAATACCAACAAGGAAGCTGAGAGTTTGAGGAAAGAGGTTGACAAATCCAGTTTGTCAGAAAGAAATATTTCACAGGGACTTATGAAGAGAAGTCATATCTTGCTCAGGCATCTGCAAGAAGAGATAGTGGATCTCCATGCCATTACTTCCCATGCCATAGGGAAGGAATGTGTAGGATGATTGAAGCTGGCTGGTCAGAGAAAGGCAAGAATGCTATATGAACCCGCCTAAGGAAAGGATTTACGATTTATGGTCAAGGTTGTTTTGACCTGAGGGCAGGATTTACAGTAAGTACATGCTCTTACACGAAGAACAGTAGATAAAAGTTAAATCTCAGAGGCATTCCAGAAACTGAGGTTAATCAGAAGTCAACACAGCAGAGTAGCATCCAAGATGGAGCTGCTTTATCTGCAATAGGCCCTTTATAGAAGTTTTCTGACCTCTGCTTTACACAAAAGTGGGAACAATATTTCTTAAATTTGTTTGCTATGAGCTCCCACATCAGAGAGTGTCATCCCAGAGGAAAGACATGAAACACATAAGTTTGAATATGGGCTCTGCCACTTTTTAGCACATGGCCCTGGGGATAATATTTTACTATCAGGATTTCAGTTTTCTTGTCTGTAAAATAAGGACCACTCCTTCCTTGGAGTGCTGCTAAGGAGATTGGAGGTCTTATTTGTAGCATACATAGTTCAGTGGCTTGGACATAGACAGGACTCAGACCTGAATACCATTGAGACTGAGAGGTCAGGCATACTGGGCTCAAATTCCAACTCAACAACTCAATTAACTCTGTGACCTTGAAGACATTGCTTGTCTTTCCTAATTTCTCAATCCACTTATAATGTAATTATCTGACCCTGTTCTGTGGTGGGCAGGCCTGTGCAAACCTACCCACAAATGCCAAGGAAGCTGAGAGTCCGAGGAACATTACATTTATAATGTAAAATGAAGATGGTGATGAGATGCTATTAGGAGTTCAGAGTTTAATGAGAAAATGTTAGTAAGCACGGTGCCTGTGTTACTCCGTGCTGCAGAGGAACACTACTCTACAAGATGTAGCTAATATCCTGTCCCCCCGCACATTCCATTTCTATCCCATCATGTAGGTGTGACCATGTCACCACATGGCTTAAATTAATGTGCCCTTGTTACTTTCATGGTGAAGACTGAACTCCTTAATAAGGCCTTGCAGGCCTGGTTCCTGCTACCGTCTGCAGGTTTATCTCACCACATTTCCTCCTTACCCCCACTTTCCTACTCTCCACAAAAACCCTTAATATAGTACACAACAAATAACAACCATGCAGTAACTATTTTAATTTTTCAAATGAACAAATATTATGTTTAGAAATTTAAAATGAATAAATTGGTTTAAAAATACCTTTTATAAAATTTTATTTTTACAGATTTAGGAGTACAAGTGCAGATGTGTTACATACATACATTGCCCAGTGGTAAAGTCTGGACTTTTGGTGTACCCATCACCCAAATGGTGTGAGCACTATTATGGTGCTTGCAATGTGCTATTCTTAGAGTTACATAATTCTAATTTATTTAATCTTTACAATCACCTTTTAGGGTAAGTATACCTATTAGACTTACCTTGCTTGAGAAAACTGAGATACAAAGAAGTTGAGTAACTTAATCAAATTTACATAGGAGACAAGCAACAGGCCTAGATTTAAAATTCAGGCAACTCTACTCAAAGCCTACACTGTTAAATATGTTGCTAAATTTTCTCTTATCGCAGAAATAGAACTAAAATAGGAGTTCACAGAATAATTGAAAGGATTGATACTTCCAAGTGGGTTGAAAATGCAGACTAACTAAAACTCTCGTACATTTCTGGTGGGAATGTAAATTGGTACAACTACTTTGAAATATCTAACGACACCTTCCGACCCTAAGTATGTGTGTATCTTATGACTTAGCAATTTCATACTTAGGCATCTTCTCAAGAGAAAAAAACGTATATGTTAACTAAAATACATGATTATAAACATGTTTATAATGTCACTTTTCATAATAGCCCTTAAATGGAAAGAATCTAAACAAATAGGTTAAAGGATAAAAAATTGTAGCATGTTCATATAATGATATGCTATACACCAATATAAATAAATAAACTACTACTATTGTTGCAGGTAATTAGACATAAATGTGGCAGGAGAGGGCTCTTCTTCTACCCACTAGGAATGTCAGATGATGGCTCAACAATTATTACACTGCCTCTCTAAAAAATGATAAGTTGACGGCCCACCCAGGGCTCCAGGCAGAGGCCTTTCATGATGATCCGCACCTGTTAACATTAACATATTTATTGAATACAGTTGTCAGAGAGAAGAAATTTCATGAGCATGTGCATTAAGAGATGAAATGGCGAAGTATGACCTTCCTGGGGCAATCCACCGGAAAAGGGAAGAAAGCCTCAGATAGGCATGCATGCAACTTCCTAAAAATGCTGCACATGCTCAATTCCCAAGGATAAGAAGGGCACTGAGCATGTGGGAAGCCCACCCTAAGGGAAGAGTCATGGGAAAACGTCAGCTTATAAAGTCCTGGGGTCAAAGTTACATAATCTTTGACCTTCAGGCACCCTCTCGGATTTTTTTCCAAGTGAATTTTCCTTTCTTTCCTGTTCTCAAACCTTTCAAATAAACTTTCACTTCTGCTCTGAAACTTGCCTTGATCTCTTTTTCTGCTTTATGAACCTCACTTGAATTCTTTATTCTGAGGAGGCAAGAACTAAAGTTGCTGCAGTCCTGTACGGATTTGCAACTGATAACTTGGGGTAACTCAGATCTCTTCCACCAGTAACACTATAAACAAGAATAACATAGATTATTGTCCCAGACATATACTGAGAAAAGTAAACCAAACATAAAGAGTGCATTCTGTATGACTCCACTTATATGAATTTCAGACAGAGGCAATATTAACTAACATGGGTAGAAGTTGAAAGGTGACCTGGGTGTGTGTTTATGTGTATAGTGGGAATGGTATGACTGACAGGTTACACAGGGAGATGACTTCCCCTAGTCCAGGAAATCTTTTTTTTCTTGAACTGAGAAATGATTACGCAGGTGTAGATATACATAAAACTTCACCAAGGCGTGTTCTTAAAATTTAGGTACATTAGGGTATATATCCTAAATCTCAACAAATAAGAAAACATGCAAACAGAAACAGAATAAGTCAATTACTATGCTTTAGTGTATTAGTCTGTTTTTATGCTATTGATAAAGACATATCTGAAACAGGGCCATTTACAATAAAAAGAGGTTTAATGGACTTACAGTTCCACATGGCTGGGGAGGCCTCACACTCATGGTGGAAGGCAAGGAGAAACAAGTAACATCTTACGTGGATGGCTGAAGGCAAAAAGAAAGAGCTTGTGTAGGAAAACTTATTTTTAAAACCATCAGATCTCCTAAGACTCATTCACTATCATGAGAACAGCATGGGAACGAACCACCCTCATGATTTCATTATCTCCCACTGATCTCCCCCACAACATATGGGAACTGTCGGAGCTACAAGATGAGATTTGGGCGGGGACACAAAGCCAAACCATATTATTCCACCCCAGTCCCACCCAAATCTCATGTCTTCACATTTCAAAACAAATCATGCCATCCCAACCATCCCCAAAATTCTTAACTCATTTCAGCATTAACTCAAATGCGCACAGGCCAAATTCTCATCTGAGACAAGGCAAGTCCCTTTTGCCTATGAGCCTATAAAATCAAAAGCAAGTTGGTTAATCCCTAGATGCAATGGGGGTATAGTCATTGGGTAAATGCAGCCATTCAAAATGGGAGAAATTGGCCAAAACAAAGGGGCTACAGGCCCCATGCAAGTCCAAAATCCAGCAGGGTAGTCAAATCTTAAAGCTCCAAAATGATCTTCTTTGGCTCCATGTCTCACATCCAGGCCACACTGATGTAAGAGGAGTGTTCCCATGGTTTTGGACAGCTCCACCCAGTGGTTCTGCAGGGTGCAGCCTCCATCCTGGCTGCTTTCACAGGCTGCAGTTGAGTGTCTGTTGCTCTTCTACGCACATGGTACAAGCTGTCAGTGGATCATTCTGGAATTTTAAGGACTATGGCCCTCTTCTCAGAGCCCCACTAGCTGGTGTCCCAGTAGGAAATCTGTGTTGGAACTTTGACCCCACATTTCCCTTCCACACTATCCTATGAGTTTCTCCATAAGAGCCACACCCCTGGAGCAAACTTTTTCCTGGACATCTGGGCATTTCCATACATCCTCTGAAATCTAGGGAGAGGTTCTCAAACCCTAATTATTGACGTCTTTGGCATTGCAGTCTCACCGTCATGTGGAAGCTGCCAAGGCTTGAGGCTTGCACCAACTGAAGCCACAGCTTGAGTTCTAGGTTGCCACTTTTCAGCCATGGCTGGAGTGGCTGAGATGCAGGGCACTAAGTCCTTAGGCTGCACATAGCACAGTGACCCTGGACCTGGCACACAAAACCATTTTTTGCTTCTAGGCCACTAGGCCTGTGATGGAAGGGGCTGTCATAAAGACCTCTGACATGCCTTGGAAATGTTTTTTTAAATTGTCTTCAGAATTAACATTCAGCTCTTTGTTACTTATGCAAATTTCTGCAGCCAACTTGAACTTCTCCTCAGAAAATGGGATTTTTTTTTCTATCACATTATCAGGCTGCAAAATTTCCAAATTTTTATGCTCTGCTTCCCTTATAAAACTGAATGCTATTAACAGAACCCAAGTCACCTCTTGAATGCTTTGCTGCTTAGAAATTTCTTCTGTCAGATACCCTAAATCATCTCTCTCAAGTGTAAAGTTTCACAAATATCTAGCGCAGGGGCAAAATGCAACCAATTCTCTTTGCTAAAACATAACAAAAGTCACCTTTGTCCCAGTTCCCAACAAAGCCCTCATTTCCATCTGAGACCACCTCAGCCTGGACTTTATTGTCCATATCGCTATTTGGGCAAAGCCATTCAACAAGTCTCTATGGAGTTCCAAACTTTCCCACATTTTCCTGTCTTGTTCAGAGCCTTTCAAACTGTTCCAACCTCTGCTTGTTACCCAGTTCCAAAGTTGCTTCCACATTTTTGTGTATCTTTTCAGCAGTACTCTACTCTACTGGGTACCAATTTACTGTATTAGTCTCTTTTCACACTGCTGATAAACACATACCCAAGACTGGGCAATTAAAAAGAAAAGAGGTTTAGTGGACTTACAGTTCCACATGATGGGGGAGGCCTCACAATCACAGCAGAAGGCACAGAGGAACAAGTCACATCTTACAAGGACAGTGACAAGCAAATGGAGAGCTTGTGCAGGGAAACTCAGTTTTGAAACAATCATATCTCATGAGACTGATTCACTATCATGAGATCAGCACAAGAAAGAGCCATCCTCATGATTCAAATATCTCCTACAAGGTCCCTCCCACAACAGGTGGGAATTATGGGAGCTATAAGATGAGATTTGTGTGGGGACACAGGACCAAACCATATCACTTAGTAAACTGTAGACTTGTGAAATTTAATTCAATAACAGGAAGAAATTATCCTCTCTCTGGCTTTACCAAATAGCAAGAATTTGAGATTTTTATTTTGTTTTATTTCTTTCTATAATCCTGTGTTGCCATTCATATAGTATATTTCAGAAACCCATATCTATAAGGCTTGAGAAAGTAAAGAAATACACAAGGACATTGTTCTGCTCAGTTGAGTAGGTATCACCTTCACAATTCCATAGTGAATTACAGATACCTGAAAATCACTTTATGAAACTGTGAGCCAATATAAGCTCAAAACTCCCTCTTTTCACTTCCACATTATATAAAGAAAGTCACTACTCTTTCCATTAGAATGTTCATTTACTCACTTCTTTAAAACATTTACATTGTTTTCCTGTCTAAACATTCTCAGGTCATTTAGTACATTATTCATTTTAATTATGTTAAATTTTAAAAGTCTGGCCTTGTTTATACAGCCTCGCCTTTCATCATAAGTCCCTCTCTGTGAGAGCGGGCATTGCTAAGTAACCTTATTAGGGAAAAGAATAGATTGAGTGCTTTAATTTATAATTTCTCAACAGATTTCTAGTTAAAATAAAACTATCTTTGTTTTTCATGTGGTACCTGTGCCATGTCATTAAATAAGAAGGGACACATTTTTAGAGCTAAATATGGTAGATACAAAACAACAACATTTTGGAGACACTAGGCTACCAATTTATTCTTCATATCAAGGGACTAAAGTTAAAGCAGTAAAGAGATTTTTTCCAAAGTCACATACCTAGTTAATAGCAGAAATATGACTAGCCCTCACATGTTATTATTTTATTTTAAACAAGTAGTTGTTAAGTAGAAACTTCATTTTTCTTGAGATCAGAAAATCTTAATTCAAATTCTGTTTCCATCAGGATAGAGTATTATGGAAACTTAGCTAACTTACTTTCTCCTCTACAAAATGGGACTTTCATAAACTGATGTGGTTTGGTTGTATCCACACCCAAATCTCATCTTGAATTGTAGTTCCCGTAATGCCTATATGTTGTGGGAGGAACCAGTGGAAGGTAATTGAATCATATGTGTGATGGTTTTATAAGAGGCTTTTGCCGCTTTACTTGGCTCTCATTCTCTCTCCTGCCTCCCTGTTAAGACGTGCCTTCCATCATAATTGTAAGTTTCCTGAGGCCTCCTCAGCTATGCAGAACTGTGAATCAATTAAGTCGCTTTTATTTATAAATTACCCAGCCTTGGGTATTTCTTGATAGCAGCATGAGAACAAACTAATACATACACGTTTCAAGGAGCATAGTAAATTCTCTATAAAAATTTGCTGGATCTCTGGGCATTTTATGTGTGGTTTTGCTAAAATCAAATTTTGAGATGTTCTATATTCAAAGGCAGTAGAGAGATGTATAGTGTTTAAGTCACCAGATAAAATTCCAGCTTTCCCCCCAGTCAACTGGTGCAAACCAGTGAACCTCAAAAATTATTGGCTCTTAGTTACTTATGATCTGAATTTTCCTCATGAGGAAATATATCTTGAGGTTATCTCAACTGCATAGTGAATATATAGCTACATGCATCCTTTCAAACTGTGAAGTTATTTTCTCTTCAGCCACAATAACTCTGAACAAAGGGAATTGTTGTTTGCAAGATGTTCCTAAACCCAGAGTCAAGCTGTTCTTTGTATCTGTCTAGGAGATTCATACAAACGTTCCTTTCTTAAAGTAAGTCCAAAAATCTGTGGATGATTTTTATTGATTTAGTGCAGTGCAGGAGCTTGTGGCTTGGGGCAGATCATGAAACACTATCCTTGGTTGCCTTTTACAATCCCATTGCCCTTGTGTCAACCAAAATTGCCTTATTGGCTCAAACTGCCACAATGGGAGAAATCTATTCACTTAACTATTTCAGGAAGAAGAAACCAGCTTCTGGATTTTGATTTTCTATTTGAGAACTCAAGGCCAACTATCTTCCTCTACTATGAAGTTCACTATTTAATATTGTGATACTTTAAATATAGCACAACCCAGAAACTTCTGGAACAGCAAAGAATATGGCTTATTTTGGGGAAGATGTATGTGTGTGTGTGAGAGAGAGAGGATAATTTCTACCTGTTGTTGAATTAAACTTCACAAGTCTCCAGTTTACTAAGTGATATAGTTTGGTCCTATGTCCCCACCCAAATCTCATCTTATAGCTCCCATAATTCCCACCTGTTGTGGGAGGGACCTTGTAGGAGATATTTGAATCATGAGGATGGCTCTTTCTTGTGCTGATCTCATGATAGTGAATCAGTCTCATGAGATATGATTGTTTCAAAACTGAGTTTCCCTGCACAAGCTCTCCATTTGCTTGCCACTGTCCATGTAAGATGTGACTTGTTCCTCTGTGCCTTCTGCCATGATTGTGAGGCCTCCCCCATCATGTGGAACTGTAAGTCCACTAAACCTCTTTTCTTTTTAATTGCCCAGTCTTGGGTATGTGTTTATCAGCAGTGTGAAAAGAGACTAATACAGTAAATTGGTACCCAGTAGAGTAGAATACTGCTGAAAAGATACACAAAAATGTGGAAGCAACTTTGGAACTGGGTAACAAGCAGAGGTTGGAACAGTTTGAAAGGCTCTGAACAAGACAGGAAAATGTAGGAAAGTTTGGAATTCCATAGAGACTTGTTGAATGGGCTTTTTTATATCTTAGTTCAATTGAAAACACACTGATTAAGCATATATATACATACAGCATGATTTGGAGGATATGAGTTTCTAACTATACTTTTATGAGGACTGAAATTATAATAAAATAAATATCAAAAGAGTTATGCTTATATCTTATAAATACCATGAAAGAGGAGAAATTATAGTCTTTGAGAATCATGGAAGACTCCCTGGAAGCATTGACTCATGAGAAGAATATTTAAGAGAAGTAAGAGTTATCCAGGTAAAGGAGTTGAAAGGACACTCCTCAAAGACGGCATGCAAGGGAATCACCCCTGACACAGAGAATTTAAGTACCTCAATTAAGTAAATGAAATGAAGTACTTGCCATAGTGACCTGGGTACCTTCTCTGGTGCCATCAATTGTCCTATTTGAGCAACTCATAATCCTAGAATCTTCCAGTCCAGTCCCTGGAAACTTCAGACTATTTCTGTGCTCAATTGACAATTTTTTCAAAGATTATATGGGCCATCAATGTATTGCTATGCATAAAGCACATTGGAGCCATTGAAAGAAAGTAAACAAAACGAAGTGATATAAATACCACTGATAATGAATTCGCTGTGTGCAATTATGTTTCCCTTTTGAAGAAATAGGGTGAGGCCTTGTAGCCACCCCTCAAACAGTTAATAGATGTGGGCTTAACTTTTTGGATAAAACACTCTTCTTCAGTAGAGGGCAATTTCCAGAAACGGACTCACTTATGCTCAGTTCTCAGTCAACACATGTGGCCTTTGGAGGAATAAGCACCTCAGTCTGGGAAGGGAACCTGGGCAGTGTGACACAGCACCTGCTACAACTCTCATATTACTCAGCCCTATTGATCTATTTAAATATGTGAGTATCTAATCCTAATAGCATTTCAACCCTTGCTGAAATTATTACATTTATTCTAGGAATGAAGCAAGAATATCTCTTAAAACATTAAGGTAAGCGATGGTGAGACCACAAATTATACTATATGTCTATTAGGTAATATTTCACACCCTCAAGGACTGAGGCTAGTGAAGGAGGAAGAGAACTAATCGACCTCTACAACATATAGGAACATCAACCAAATGTAAACTGGTGAATCATTTCATTTTACAGTGAAAATATCCTCTGATTTAGGACATCCATCAAGGTAGGAGATACAAAATTACATCAGGAGATCTTGATTTCCAGCATCCCTTGACCACCATTCCATCTCAATCCTCCAACCTTGAAAACCTCTCTTCTAGTTATATTGAAAAGTGTTTCACATATCTTATCTAATTTTATCCTCACACCTTTATGAATTTGGTATTCTCATTCTCATTTTAAAAATTAGAAAATTACTGCTCAGATAGTTTAAGTGCATGCTATCCAAATATACCAAGTGACAAAACTGGAACTTCCATACAAGTCTATCTTGCCAACAAGACATACAAAACCTTTACCCTAAAATAAACTCTCTGGAAGCTTCAAATTAAAATGCTCCTCTAAGAGGAAAAAGTTAATTCACTAATGAGGAAGAGAATTTTCTAGAAACCTCTCAGGGATGGAAAGAATTAATTAGGAGCCCAATTCCCTCAATATCTAAGCATTTTGGAAATGAGATACTTCAAAGCTGCTTTTTTTCTAAGATGCTATTTAGTGCCTGAAGACATAATCCACTAAAGGTGTCTTACTTCACTAAACTACTAGTTAGCTTTCCAACAAATAATCAAAACATTCCATGTACCCAAAGATGAATTCAATCATTAGGCAAGCTTCAGAGAATAAATAGAAATATAATTCTAAAATGTCATTATTGGAATTTAAAATAATACTACTTTTCTTTAATTCTAGTAAAGCCATTAAACCAATCAGGAAGCAGTAGAAATAAGAATGGATGGGAGTGATGGATTCTTCATTGCAAAATGTTTACTGCTAAAGAAGACCCTGAGGTTAGAGGTAAGATTATATAAATGTCAACTATTAACAATTATTTGTCTGTGGCACACAATACTCAGAATGGACATTGAAGGGCAACAGTAAGAAGTTGTCTTAGCTTTTTATCATAGTATCCTCCACTTTTCTATGAACTTCAGCTGATAAGTAGAGCTATTGCATTTCTGATTATAAACTGGAAACAGAATCTTTAGATTATTCAATGAGATTCAAGTTGATACAAACTAGAACTCTTGATGAATTTAAGTGGTGGAGTATTTTATTATCAGAGATGCTGGTGAGTTCGGTGTAATAAAAATTATACAGTCTTTAGAGTTCAGTCTTTGAGACATATTTAATTTCTTATAGCCTGAGCTTTCCTGACAGGAAAGGAAGGATGGGGAGCAGAGGCCATCCATGTTGCTGAAATACAGGGAGAAATAAATAAAATGATGCATGACCACAGTAAATGTTCTATTATTTTTCTTTTTCTTTTGCGTGATGAATTTGTGCTCAAGATTTGCTAAAGGTAGTGATAGATAACTTGTGAACAGACTGATGTATTAAGTAGGTAGGACAAAGCAGTAAGTGTATGTAGAAACATCGTGTTTAATCATTCAAACTGTGTTTTCAAATAACGTCACCCCCCAGAAAATTGAAAAATGTCAATAGTTAAATTTGCATCACTTTTGTAAAATTGAGATGGAGAGAAAAGTCAAATTTCATTGGAGAAGATAATAGGTACATAAACTGTCCAGTGCAGAACCAGAGAAATAGTAGGTGCTAAGCAGAAAGTCGTTTTGTATTGATTTTCTCCAGCTCAGTGGCTTCTGGATATTTGAAGTACCCAGGACATTTGTTCCTGACTACTTTTTATTGGTACAATCTAACTCCCAGCTCTCCTATTTCTGAGCATTTTGATTATCCAACTTAATTAATGCTTCCTGTCTATGCCTCCTTTTATCCATGATTCCTTAACTTATTATTTAATTCAGTCATTCCTTCTGAGTATTAATCCTGGCTTCTGCTATCACATCACAACTGGCATATATTCATACAAAGTGACCCACAGTACAGCCTTCTATAATTTCACAGGATCATCCCTGACATTGTCAGCTCCCAGCTAGCCACTAACTTAATGTGGAAATATATCTAACCTTTGTTGTTTCTTAGAAGGAAGCAGGACATTATCCTACATATAGAAGAAGAAAAGAGAAGCAATTATTTACCAAGCACTCCACATTCAGTGTGATGGGCACATGATAGATTGTATTATATTGGTGAATTGCTTCCAGTTTTTTACATCATATTTATACTAAAACAGTACATCCAAGCTTCCTGCTGTGTGATTTTCTAGAACTTCCTGTCAGAGTTGGTAGAATATATTCCCCACTTTATTGATGTGGGGCTTGGCTGATAGGCTACTTTGGCCAGTGAAACGTTAGCAGTTGTGACACAGATGCTTTAAGTGCATTTTTGTGGTTAGACTCCTCTTTTTGCATTTATGCCTCTAGAACAGAGCAAGTATCTTTAGGAACTGCTGGTCCTATAAGAATGATGATGTGGCATGAACTACAGCTTGCTTTGTAATCAGGGCTGAAGAAACATACAAAATGTTGTAAGTCCACAATGCTGATCATTTGTATCATCATGAGAAGAGTGTTATCATCTAAATTCTATTTTCAGATAGAAATCAAATACTTCAATTTGAAACTGTTATTTTTAAAAGAATATATTATATTTGTATTAGTCCATTCTCACACTTCTATAAGGACATATCCAAGATTTGGTAATTTATAAAGGAAAGGTTTAACTGACTCACAGTTCCACAGGGCTGGGAAGGCCTCAGGAAACTACAATCATTATGGAAAGGAAAGAAAAC
>NW_016107328.1:7310476-7353350 GCF_001604975.1 Cebus imitator
GCAAAGGCAGAAGCCCCTTATAAAACCATCAGATCTCATGAGAACTTACTATCACGAGAATAGCATGGAGGAAACCACTTCCATAATTCAATTAACTCCCACTGGATCCCTCCCTGGTGGGGACCTTGTGGGGACCTGACATGTGGGGATTATGGGAACTACAATTCAAGACGAGATTTTGGTGGGGACACAGACAAACCATATCAATATTTAATTAAAAACTTATTTAAAAATAACATAATAATATACAACTTCTGAGTGCTGATGATATGTTTCACAGGTATTATCTTACTTTTTACAACTATGTTACAGTAGATACAATATTTATTCCCATTTTTAAAAATTGCATACATCTCTATTTTGTTCCCTTTTTTGGTAGTGAGTTTCCCTTTATAGGTAGTGAAACTGTTAGTTTTTAGGGCTGCCATAACCAATTATCAAAAATGGGCGGCTGAAAACAACAGAAATTTATTCTCTCATAGTTCAGTAGGTCAGAAGTCCAAAAGCAAGGTGTCAGCAGGGTTGGTTCCCTCAGGAAGCTCTTGTGTTCTGTGTGTCTCTCCAAGCTTCTGGTGGCTCCTGCAATTCTTGGTGTTTCTTGGTTGTAGGCTCATCATTCTAATCTGTACTTTTATCTTCATATGCTATTCTCTTCTGTGTCTCCATTCCTTATTTAGTGTTTTAATTTTTAAAAAATTTAATTATTTCACATTGTTATATCATTATGTATTAAGTAATAAAAACCAAATAACTTTATTCCTTTTATAATATTATGAGATGGATAAAGTAGATTAATCATATTTATATTATTTGCATATTGGCTGCTTTTCAAAATATACCTACATTATGCATTCTGTTCATTAATAATGATTGGTTTTTATCATATTCTTCAAAGTGTATATTAACATATTATTTGTTTTTTTAACTTTTAAGTTCAGGGGTACTTAAAAGTAACCCTTGTGCAGGTTTCTTGTATAGATAAACTTGTGTCGTGGGGGTTTGTTGTGCAGATTATTTCATCACCCAGATAATTAAGTCTAATATCCATTACTTACTTTTCCTGATCCTTTCCCTTCTTCCACTTTCTACCCTCTTATAGGCCTCAGTGTGTGTTGTTCCCCTCCATGTGTCCATATGTCCTGTTAAACTACCAAAGATATTCTTCACAGAACTAGAAAAACTATTTTAAACCTAGTTTGGAACCAAAAAAGACCCCAAATAGCCAAGAAAATCCTAAGAAAATAAAAAAAGCTGGAGGCATTACACTACCTGATGTCAAACTACACTACAGAGATACAGTAACCAAAACATCATAGTACTTGTACAAAGTCACATAGACCAATGGAACTAAATAGAGAACCCAGAAATAAGGCTGCATATTTACAACTATCTGATCTTTACAAAATCTGACAAAATCAAGCAATGGAGAAAGGACTTCCTATTCAATAAATGGTGCTGGAAGAACTGTCTAGCCACATGCAGAAGACTGAAGCTGGACGCCTTTCTTATACAATATACAAAAATCAACTCAAGATGGATTAAAAACTTAAATGTAAAACCCAAAACTATAAAAACTCTGGAAGACAATCTAGGCAATACAATTCTGGACATAGAAATGGGCAAAGATTTCATGACGAAGATGCCAAAAGCAATTGCAATGAAAAAAAAAAAAACTGAGATGAGTCTCACATGCTCTTTTGCCCAGGCTGGAGTACAGTGGCATGATGTTGGCACTGCATCCTCTGCCTCCTGTGATTCTCCTACCTCGGCCTCCTGACTAGCTGGGATTACAGGCATGTGCCATCATGCCAGACTAATTTTTGTATTTTTAGTAGAGACAGGGTTTCACCACCTTTTCCAGGCTGGTCTCAAACTCCTGACCACAAGTGGTCCACTTGCCTTGGTCTCCCAAAGTGCTGGGATTACAGGTGTGAGCTACTGCACCCAGCCAAAAGTAAAAATTGACAAATGGTATGTAATTAAACGTAAGCACTTCTGCACAGCAAAAGAAACTGTCAACAGATTAAACATACAACCTACAGAATGGGCAAAAAATTTTGCAAACTATGTATCCAACAAAGGTCTAATATTCCACATATATTAGGAACTTAAATTTACCAAAAAAAAAAAAAAAAAAAAAAAAAAAAAAAAAAAAAAAAAAAATAAAATTAACCAAAAAAAAAAAAAACAAACCATTAAAAAGTGGGCAAGGGACATGAACAGACACTTCTCAGAAGAAGACATACATGTGATCAACAATCATATGAAAAAAAGTTCAACATCACTGCAAATCAAAACCACAGTGAGATACCATCTCATACCAATCAGAGTGGATACTATTAAAAAGTCAAAAAATAATAGATGCTGGCAAGGTTGCAGAGAAAAGAGAATGCATATACATTGTTGGTGGCAGTGTAAATTAGGTCAACCATCATGGAAGACAGTTTGGTGATTCCTCAAAGACCTAAAAATAGAACTACTATTCGACCCAGTAATTCCATTACTGGCTATATACTCAAAGGAATATGAATCTGTTTATCATAAAGACACATGCACTTGTATATTCATTGCAGCTACATAAACAATAGCAAAGACATGGAATCAACAAAAATGCCCATCAAGAACACACTCGGTAAAGAAAATGTGGTACATACACCCCATGGAATACTATGCACCCATTTTTAATAGATGAATAACTGTAGTCCTAAAATGATTTAGTAACTTGTGCAAGGTCACAAAAGCGATGAGTTTATATTAGAATCCAAGTTAGACTTCAGTGCTAGAACTCTTTAGCACTCTGACTGTGTTATACTCCATTTTAATTGTGAAAGAGAGAAAGGTGGAGGTAGTCTACCAAAAATAGAGTACAATGGGAAAATATGTGGCCAGACAAGCTGAGTGCATTATTGTTATCAAGGAGGCTGCAGGCAAGGGACAGTAGTAACAGAGGAGATGTTTCCAATAATGCATCAATAACCCAGAAAAAGAGTCAGCTGTAAATACCAGCCAGGTGCAGAGAGTATCACAACAGTTCATGCCAATATTAGTCATGTGTGAATTCTGGTGCTCCTTCTATCTTTTCTACCTTCTTAGCCTCTCTTGAATGCCAGAGGGTCAGAAACCTGGGTTTTCAGAAAGTAACATGCAAAAATAAAGAACACATCTGTTATGTTGACCTCTTTCTGCAGGAAGTTAAGACTGTGGAAGGCCAAGAATGGGAAAGGTCATCACTAGAACCTTGATGGATGTTTACAGTTTTTAGTATTTAGTGTATAGGACATATTAATTGATGAATGGAAGATCTTTGATCACATAAATTAATTTACCCAGGTTCACAATAAACACTATTGTTTTTTGATTATCATATATTCTGCATGTTAAAATTAATGGTTACACTAGATTACATGTTTCTTGAAGGAAAGGACTATAGGCTCCACTGACTTTCACATTCCCTATCCTGACCAGCTCCCTCACCTCCAGACCCTAATCTACATAAATTTATTTAGCTGCCACATTGGCCTCATTCAGTTCTCAGTGCAGCCCTGACCTGATCAGAGAAAACAATATATCATGTAGATCTACTCAATATTGAAATCAAAATTGTTTTTTGATTATTGATTATATTAATTACTAATTGTATATATCAAACCCAGTGATAGAGATGAACGAAATAAGACATGGTCTGTTTTCAAGAAGTTCACACTCTTCTAGGGGAGAAAAGTTGTAGGTAGAAGCTACAAGCCAGTATGTTCTACATTATTAAAGATTATGGTCAAGGTATCAAAGGAGCAGATGAAAAAAAGAGCCAGCTCTGCCATAAGGCTCAATAAATTATTTACAAAAGAGTATTTCTGAGTCAAGTATTCAAGGTATTTGAATATTTGTAGCAGTTGGACAAGAAGAATCTTCAAAAACAGAGAGAACAATGTTTTTAAAGGGCAGAGGCATGGGTAATATGATATATTCAAGGACTCACAAGTATGGCTGGGTGAGAGCATCCATAAAGGAGCAGTGCAGGACAAAGCTGGAAAGGTAGTCTGGCTCTCTAGTTCACTGGCCTTGAATTGCTTGGAGAAAGATTAATTAGATGTTTCCCATTACTGGGTATATTACCAAAGGATTATAAATCGTTCTACCATAAGGACACGTGCACACGAATGTTCATTGCAGCACTGTTTACAATAGCAAAGACCTGGAACCAACACAAATGCCCATCGACGATAGACTGGACAGGGAAAATGTGGCACATATACACCATGGAATATTATGCAGCCATCAAAAGCGATGAGTTTGGGTCCTTTGTAGGGACATGGATGAACCTGGAAACCATCATTCTCAGCAAACTGACAGAAGAGCAGAAGATCAAACACCGCATGTTCTCACTCATAGGCGGGTGTTGAACAATGAGAACATATGGACACAGGGAGGGGAGCACTACACACTGGGGTCAGTTGGGGGGAAATAGGGGAGGGACGGTGGGGGATGGGGAGCTGGGGAGAGATAGCAAGGGGAGAGATGCCAGATGTAGGTGATGTGGAGGAAGGCAGCAAATCACACTGCCACATGTGTACCTCTGCAACAATCTTGCATGTTCTTCACATGTACCCCAAAGCCTAAAATGCAATAAAATAAACAAATGGAAAAAAAAAGAAAAAAGAATAAAATAAAAAAATAAAAAAAAAGAAGGGGTGATTGTCACTCTTTGTGAAGCAGGGGAAAGCATATTCAGATATTATTTCTGTGTTCTCATCCTTTGTACTTCATTAATGAGATAATGAAACTATTTTATCAGCATTTGGCAGGAAGGATTCAATTCCATCCTGTGCATTTATCTCAATATGTGCCTAGCATTATGAGCATCTTAACTCACTCATTCTGATCTTTCCTTCTTTATTTCAGCTTTGGGTTATAATGATAAGATTGGGAAGTAGAACAAACCATGCCGTCTTCATCAGTCCAGATTAAGCAGTGATGGAATTAATACAGTCTTTGATTTCCATGTGGTTTTTCAGGTCTATTTCTTAAATTGGTTGGAACCAATAAGAGAGGAGAAATGATTGACAAGATTTATCTAGGAGTCCTCATAATGGTAGGTTTAAATTATCATTGTATGCAGTGCAGAAACTTGGAAGAATTTTTAAAAGGTGCTCCATCTGGTGAAATGTGCAAGCCTAAATAGATAACGAAAGAGGTTAAGTGGACGTGTTGAGTTTGGATTTTGAATGACCAGGGCATTTGTAGGTGGAAATGGATGGCCATTCTAGACAGAGAGATTACCAATAAGAGAATATCAGAAGAAACGAGAAAGGTGGAAATGATGGGCGTTTGTAAATAGTGCAATGGGAATTAATATAGTGTTGCTAGAGTATGAGTATAGTTAGGGAAACAGAATAAAACTAAGCAGATTTGTTTCAAGAAAGACATAAAAAAGCATCAAAAACTAGGGGCTTTGATGTGATGGGAGAGTAATGAGAAATCATTGAAAAGTTTTATAAAAACAGTAACTTAATAACATTTGTCAGCACTGAATATTCCATTTCATATCAAAAATTGTGCTGTGTATGGTAGTTGTGTATTTTTTTTTTAGCTTGTATTGCTAATGTCAAAAGGAGCCAACTAAGGTTGATATTCACTGAAGTTTGAACTTAGTCCAAGCCAAAATATTTGTATATGTAACTATGTGTGTCTGTGTATTTGTGTGTGTGTAAGTGTTCACGTAAAAATAGCAAGTTATTTGTAAATATTCAAAATTTTATAAAGAACTTCCATGCCTAAACATTAAGAAGTCATTTTCAGTCTCATTTGTTCTTTAAAGGAGGGCTAAACCTTTCCACACTTTGAAATTCTCCAAATGTCTTGAGATTTTTTTTTTTTTTAATGTTTTGGCTTTGGCAGGTCTCAAAGCTAATGTTTGCTATGTCCTTTTCCCCTTAATTTCTAAACCCACATGTATTTCAAGGGAATTTTATACATGTGTTTTATATTCATTTACACTTAACTCATCAAAAAAGTTTTAAGGATATTTGAAGTCCAGCAAACCTTCAGAGTCTCTATTATTAAAATCTTGGAAATTGTAATTAAACCCTGGACATGAAATTAGCATTTATTAGAAATCAGGACTCCTGATTTTGCACATGTACCTAACCAAATGCCTGTCTCATTAATGAGCAATTGGAATCATGTTTTCACGTTTGGTTCTTCATGTGGGGAGCTGATGCTATCAATACCACCAATCCTGCATCTGTTTTCAAGAGGTAGCAGTGGATTTTTGTTGGACCATCCAAATGTTGCTTGCTTCTCTCTGTGACTAGTGAGATGCCTCTGTGAGATAGAGAAGTTTCAACTATTAAGTTAAAATGTGGGTTTTAGCTGTGCTAGGTTCAATGTTTTAGCTGTGTTAGATCTAGGGCAGGAACCCAGGTAACCTGTGCCCAGACTCCTGATACACAGAAACTTGAGAAAATAAATTTGCATTGTTTTAAGTCACTAAGTTTGTGGTGCTATGTAATACAATAATACAAAACACTATTGGTAAGGGAATAACTCAGTGAACTTTGAATGACTTCAGTGGTGGTTGTTTAGGAATCTTCCTTCTGAGTATCATATCAGTAACTACCAGTTCTATCAATACCTAATCTCTGTTTCTCTCAGATCAACCTGAGAACCTGTGATCTTTACCTTATTAACATATGTAGTTTGAACCTATGATCTTTACCTTACTAGCATGTGTAGCTATCTTCCTCAATACTAGAACTGTGAAGTGAGAATTACCCTCAAGGGGCCACCACATTACTTTCCTGATACTGAGAGCTGAATTTAAAGCAGAACATTAGCCAATGTTGTATAATTGAATTTCTGACATCTGGCTGATTCTCCACAAGTGAAGATCCTTCCTCTATTGTCAGTATTCAGGAGAGTAAATTTTAAATTTGTCTGTTTCATTTTTGATTAAAGAACAGGAGAATTTGGGGGTCTGGATTTTATTTTTGGATTAAGAAAAAAGTCAAATTTTTACAATTTTCACAACAATATAATGAAAGAGCTGCTCTAGTCTAATGGCTCTCAACTTAGTATTATTTGACTTAAAGTGATCTATGTAGTTAGTAAGGTGAATGATCCATGAGTTACCCAAGAGTTTGTAGAATATATAAGAAACAATGCTATTGGTATTACTATCCTAGGAAATATTGACATCATTGTGCACATTTTGAATAATGTAAAAAAAAAGTCATATGTCAGCTTTTAATCAATGAAGGTTGATCATCAGAGGCTTAAAAAATTATAAGGTAACTAAAGCTATTCATTGGTGTCAAAAAGTTGGAAACCACTAAAATCAGTGATTTTTTTGGAAAAAAATCAGAGATATCTTCCAGTTTTAAGACTCTTAAGTATCTTTGATATTTAGAATATACTTTGAAATACAAGGTTTCCATGTACTAAACATTTCTTGAGGATTTTCCTAGTTTGTATTTCCCTCTTCTGTGGAAACTGACCCCTCTACACCATTAGAAGTGGCTCATCTAATAGCCATGCTTTTTCTACAGAAATGTTTCCCCTCTACCCCTAGCCATAGCTGATTGGTCCATATATTATCACCTGACCCCAGCTACATCAATTAGAATCTTTCTTGAAATTTTGAACTGAGAGAAATAGAGATTAGGTGTTGTTAGAAGTAGTTACTGACATGATACTCAGAGGGAAGACTCCTAAACAACCAACTTTGAAGTCATTTAAAGTTCACTGAGTTATTCCCTTCCAAGAGTGTTTTGTATTGTTGGTATTACGTAGCACCACAAATTTAGTGGCTTAAAACAATATAAATATATTATCTCAAGTTTCTGCATATCAGGAGTCTGGGCACAGGTTATCTGGGTTCCTGCTCTAGATCTAACACAGCTAAAATCACCATGTCAGCCAGAGATTCAATCTCATCTGAGGCATGAAACTCTCCTCCAAGATCACGCAGGTTGTTGGTAGAATTCAGTCCCTTATAGTTCTAGAACAGTGGTCCCATTTTTCTTGTTGGTTATTGACCAGGTGTTACTTTCAGCCCCCAGCAGCCTCACTGGGAGAACGATGACCCTTTCACATCATGACAGCTTACTTTTTTGAAGACAACTGGAGAACATCTTCCAATCTACTATGACAGAGTCTTATATAATGTGACATAATCATGGAGTGGCTATCCATCATATTCAAAAGAGATACCCACACTTAATAAGAGAAAATTAAATACAGCATGTGTACAAGGGGCAGGAAACTTGAGGGCACCTTAGAATCTGACTTCCACATTGGGGTCTGGTAGTTCAAGTCTGATTTGGATTTCTTGAAATAGACTAGTGTCCTTTTAAAAAAATATGTGCACGTGTATGACCTTGCCTGCCTTCAGGTTTGGTTTGATTTGGTTTGGTTTTTCCACTTACAGTAAAACAATTAACTAATATGTTTTCTATATTATCCCGCAAGACTCCCAGAAAATATCTGGAGTGGAGGGCAGATGTTTTTACTATGGAGACATATAAATTCACATAATTTAAAAACACATCAATAATTTTGATTTATAAAGATGGTAAATTGACTTTCTTCTCCATGCCACCAAATTCTGGACCTTAATAGGTCACTTAAAGAAAAGTCACGGGTGGGAATATTTCTGTTTGGCACTCCTCAGCCTGGCAACATCATGCATTTTTTTTTTTTTTTTTGAGATGGAATTTCATTCTTGTTGCCCAGGCTGGAGTGGAATGGTACAATCTCAGTTCACTGCGACCTTCACCTCCTGGGTTCAAGTGATTTTCCTGCCTCAGCCTCCCAAGTAGCTGAAAGATTACAGGAATGTGCCACCATGCTGAGCTAATTTTTTTATATTTTAGAAGAGACGGAGTTTCTCCATGTTGGTCAGGCTGGTCTTGAACCCTTGACCTCAGGTGATTCATCCTCCTCGGACTCCCAGAGTGCTGGGATTACAGGCACCAGACACCCTGCCAGCATTTTTTTAAATTATTTTTTTTATTTTTATTTAGAGAGAGTCTTCTGTCACCCAGGCTGGAGTGAGTGCAGTGGTATGAGCACGGCTCACTGTAGCCTCAAACTCTTGTGTTCAAGTCATCCTCTTGCCTAAGCCTCCCAAGTACCTGGAACTACAGGCACATGCCAGTACATCTGGTTTATTTTTAACATTTTTTTTGTACAGAGGCTATCTTACTGTGTTGCCTAAGCTGGTCTCAAACTCCTGGCCTCAAGTGATCCTACTGTCTCTGCTCCCAAAGTGCTGAGATTACAGGTGCGTGCCACCATGCCTGGCCACATCTATCTTCTTGATCTCATTCTGTGGAAAACACAGAGTTTAACTATTTTAGAATAGAAACACAGAAGTTTAATATTCTAGAACTTTCATATTTTGGAAGTTCTTTTATCAAACTTCCACACTAGGGGTTTGACAAATTAATTGATGCTCTCCATTCTCTATGAATTACTGACAGATGCCACTTGCATCTCAGCATTCACAGCAACAGGCTACTCTGTTGTACATTTACACATTGCTTTCCTCAATAGAGTATGTACTTATGAAGAGTCATTTGTGTCTTTTCCCAAACTTGTTTATTTCAGCTATAATTATGTATTTCAATGGAATATAGAAAGGGATGAAATATGAATATGAAAAGATGATTATTTAGGCTGTGATGCCAAAAAACTAAGTGGAATGCTTTGAAAAGTCTCAGTAAGTACAATTTGTTTTTTAAAAGCAACTGAATTATGTAATTAAATTAGGATCAGGTGAACTTATTTCATAAGACTGAGAAAAGATAATAAATCCATATCTAACTTATTTTCTGAGACTCCTCGTTTGACTTTCACTTTAAATAAACAAAATTAATAGATAATATTTCTCTAAGAAAGCCTTTATAATACTCCAATTGGGGCCTAAGTCAAGTTATTTACATATATATACATAGCACTACATTTAAATGAATTATTTAAGGAATATAGGGATCATATTTTATATTTTAAAACATTTTTCTTAACTTTTAATTATGTGAAAAACTGATAGCAGATCTGATAGTGGAGGGAAGAAGGATTTTTCTACTGTGGTGGTTTTGGTCCCCTTTTCCCTGATCCTGACTCATTAATAACCCTCAAATTTATAAGAATGGTCCTTTCCTACATTCCTTTGAATGTGTTTCTGAGTGTCTCACTTTCCTTTAACGAACAGACAAGTAGGTCACTCTCGGATCTAGGTAATACCCTTTTCTTTTCCCCCAAACTCTCTCCAATCCACCAATATTTTGTTCGGCATTTTTCGGTTTCTCTTTATTAGCATTTTTTTTTTTTGTCATGTCAGCTTAAGATGAGAAATGACTTCTGTCAGTCTTGACTAAGTCAAGATTCAGAATCATAGGGCTATAAATATTTCAGTGGGTGACTATTGCAAAATTAAGGAGATAGTAAAGCATGATGGGAAAATCAAAGCAAGGAAAATATGGACCTAGACTGAAATCTAGGTAATGCAACTGCCTTGCTTTGTGGCCTTGGATGAGTTATTTGAATTCATGAACCTATGTTTATTTCTAAATGGGCTTTGACAGGCTATGATAAACTCTCAATAACCTCTCCAGGAAACAAAGAAAGAAAGCAAGCCTCTGCAGGAGTTTCCTCAACTATAGCTTGCTATGATTTGTTTTATAGGGAATAAATTATTTGTCCTGTAGGAACTGAATAACCATGGCCATTGCAGACTAGCCTTGAAAATAGATTTGAGTTAAGAGCCTAGCCTAGCGAATGTTCTATGTGGAAACTTGGAAGGAAAAACTCTACATAATAAAGTTTTTTTTTTTTTTTTCTAATATAATGACAAAGAGCTCAATTAGTTGCTCTTTCTTAGAAATGGTTGAACATGAGGCTGGGGCAGAAATGAGCAGCAACTGAGTCATCAGAACAGCAGAGCAAAAGATTTGATTTGGGGCTGTTAGACCAATGATGATGTCAGTAATGTTTTCCTATTCTCCCCATGTTTGTTCATCAACAAACAGGACACTTTCAATGCCTTTATGCATCCTCATGTATTCTCACAATAAACCCCATCACCTAGGGTAATCCAAAGGTGCCTTTGTTCCTTGCTCTGAATTCGCCCTCTACAAAGCACTGATGTGAGATTAAGATCATGTGCATGGAGGATCTGGAATCAACTTAGAGAGTTCTGGGAGAATTGAAGATAATCTCCATCCATCAAGTATCAACCACAAGTTAGGACACAGGTGGTCAAGAAGTGATGCTATTATTACTATAATTTTTTATGTAATATTTCTAACGGAAAAAAATGGTTGATGAATTTTAGTGTCTTTAGAGGGAAAGAAACAGTTTCTAAATTGACAATAAAAACACTTCTCTTATGGAAGAAGTTTTAATCACCCCTGAGAATCATTAGAAGCCCCTGTGAGAGGAGAGCTGCGCCCATTCAGATATCTCCACCCCATTCTCCTATCTCCCTTTTCACAATCATTACTAGTACAGTCATAATCAGATTGTCCTACTACCTACTAAAAATGAAATGGTGCATTTTCAACCCAAGTACACCCTCACTAAACGTAAAAATTACCCTGGCAGAAGAGCTGACTTTGCTGGAAGTTTCTTTGGAAACAAGTCACCTTCTCCTTGGCCCCAGCAGAAGGAGAGAGGGAAAAGAGGAGGAGCTGGTAAGAGCTTGCAGGCAGCTCAGTGAGTGAGCAGAACGGAAGCTGGGAGCTAAGCAAACAAGTCACTTCAGAAGAACGTCTTTTGCTGAATTGAGAACAGCCTCAGCGGGGGCTGGTGCTGCTGACTCCTTTGGCTGCTTGGCACGATTTGTCCCTAGTGATATGAATGCCAAACTTGAAACTTGTTGTTATTATAGGAAATTGAGGGTCGACTTTTATTGCATTTTAGTTTCCAAGAAATAAATCCTTTTTGGAAACTAGAGAACAGTGCCTTAACCAGAATCTGACTGTGGCTGAGGAATATTTGGAAGGGACTCTGCCTTGTTGGTTTATAACTTCATGCATATATTCTTTCTTACTGTCAATTCCTTCTCTGCACTATCCACTACACAGATACACAAACTTCGTTATATCCAAGACAAATTCACAATTTCTTCTCTCTCTCTCTCTCTCTCTCTCTCTCTCACACACACACACACACACACGATTATGGAGATGTTTTTCTGATCAATGCATAAATACTCAGGGACAGATATGCCAAATTTGTCACCTTCACTTAACCCTAACAATTAATAAAGTGTGTTGCCCTTTCTTTGCAAACCAGAGGATTCCTCTAACAGCCAAACAAAGTCGTCATCTGCCCAGTATGTTTTTCCTAGAATGGCATGCCCATACAGGCAGCACAGAGCCCAGAGTACACAAGCTTGGCTCACCCTTGGCTCCAGGCCAACTCTCATCCTCATGCAGACTTAACAAAATGCAACATGGGACAAAAATCACCCAACTGACGGGCCACAGATATTCTCCGTTTTCTTCAATTTTCTTAGAGCCTGTTATTTTCCTCTGAATGTCCAAGTAGAAAGAAACCTTTCCTTCTGATTCAAATTGGGCATAACAGCAGAGCAGATGGTGCTGGTGAATTGAGTAACAGCAGAACACAGAGTACAACTTGTTTTCAAAAACAAACGGCTCTTCTCGGAAGGTACAATTTAATAGGATGGGCAAGTTAAAGTCAAATTCAGAGAATTTTTTTTTTAAACTATCAACAAGTTAACTATTTCCCTAAACTATACTACAAAGAAGTTAGAGACCCTGTCCTTCAATTTCTCCCAGTATTGAAGATGACATGCCTCCCAGGAGGAAGGACATAGTTAATAACCATAATCAGTCTAGCTTGTTCATATCACATCTCACTATTTTGATATTTCCCAGACCTGATCTCACAGAACCTTCTCAATTACACAACAAAGAAGTCAGAGAACTAGTTTTTATTTTTCTGTTGAAGACAGTAAGCTTCCAGGATTTTCAGGGATTTGTCTAAAGTCAAAAACATAGTAAGCACTATATATAAGATTTAGTCCTGTTTATTATTCATTTATTCATGTAAGTATGCATATATACTTCATTCATGCATTCTACTCTGTCCTGGAGACCCCATGATGAACAAAACCATCAGACTTTCTGCTTTCACAGGCCTTACAATTTAGTAGATTGCAACAGGCAAATAGACAATGAAAGTACAATTTAAAAGGTCAGGTGAGTTACAGCAGTAACAGGAGAACATAGAGTAGTCTGAAAGTGAATAGCAGGATGGGTTGGGGGAAACAGTAAGTGACTAGAAATCATGATATTTAAAATGAGATCAGAAAAATCAGTGGGAATTATTGTGGTAGAAATTTGGGGGTTAAAGAGGAGAAATAGGGAGAAAAAGTATTCTAGGCAAGGAATAGCAGCCATGTGAAGACAAGGAATTAAGTCAGATTGTAGCAGATGTCAAGACTGGAGAGAAGTTCGGAGTGGCTGGAGCTAATCCAGGGAAGAAGTGAGCAGTTGGAGATGTCGGTGCAATGGTAAAGAGAGGCCTGGGGCCCCACAAGGTGGCTCACGCCTGTAATCCCAATACTTTGGGAGGCCAAGGCGAGTGGGTCATTTGAGGTCAGGAGTTTGAAACCAACCTGACCAGCATAGTGAAATCAAGTATCTACTAAAAATACAAAAAAAAAAAAAAAAAAAAAATAGCTGGGTGTGGTGGCACATTCCGGTAATTTCAGCTACTCAGGAGGCTGAGACACAAGAATCACTTGAATCTGGGAGGCAGAGGTTGCAGTGAGCCAAGATCACTCCACTGCACTCCAGTCTAGGTGGCAAAATGAGACTCTGTCTCAAACAGAAAAAAAGAAAAAGAGGGCTGAAAGTGCAGCATTGCATAGGCTCCTTCAGTAGAGTTATATTATATATATTATAATATTAGATGGGAATATAATATATATATAATATATATTATTATATATAATATATATATAATATATATTATTATATTATATATAATATAATATATTATATATATATAATATAATATATTATATATATATAATATAATATATTATATATATTATATATAATATAATATATTATATATATTATATTATATATAATATATATTATATATATATAATATAATATATATTATATATATATTATATATTGGGTTATATTAGATGGGAAAGTAGGAACTATAGGAGGCTATGAAGTTCAATTGGTTGAAACATGACTTGAAAAGGATACAAGCCAGAGACTACAGGTCCAGTTAGAACCTGATGAAGTTGTCTAAGTGAGAAATGAATTAGATATAGATTTATGTAGCAGGTATCGGAGAGAACTGGATGGATTCCAATGACATTTAGAAGTTAGATTCAATGGATTGGTAGAGTGATGAATTAACTGGATTAGAGTAAATGAGATGTAATCAAGATGACTTTCAGATATTTGTGGGGCTGTGTAGGTGAAAGGGTGATTGCCTCACTATTTTCTCCACCTGTTCAGGTTCTGTGGCTTCTCATGGCTTGCCTTTTATTATGGTCCCCATTTCACAGGTCCTGATGGCAAAGGACACCATTCTAATCGAAGAGAACTACAAGTAGCATCCAGGACATTATTCTATTCAATCTCAAATTTCTTGAGGATTGAATTTACAGACAGAGTAACAGAATAAATTAATTCTCCTTGGAACAGGCTTTTCGCATGTATTGAGGAGAGTTTGATCTCTATGTAAAAGTATTAAGATCTCTGTTCTTATTGGTGCAATAACACCTTAGTCAACTACCAAAACCAGGAAACTGAAAGGCCACCTGAATCTTTGACTTTATCTAAAGTTAGATTTTGTTTCTTTGTTTATTGTCAGAGCTAAGGAGAATTTAAAAATTAATCTGGTCTCTTCCATTCATATAAACAAAGAGCCAACACCTAAACAGGTGAAGTGAATTTCTCAGTGTCATTGGAGAGTCAATGAAAGAATCATCATTAAAACTATTTTCTAACTTCTAGACCACTATTGTTTCAATTAGCCTCATAGGATATTCATCATGTCTATGATGCACTAAATATTATATTTAATGTTTATTGTACTTTTTATCTAAAAGATAGGGATTGCTTTATCCAATCACATTACAAAAGAAAAACTGAAGTTTTGAAAATCTAAGTGACTTGACAGCTGAATTCAGAACAACTCCAAACTCCATATTCTTTCCACTGTATCATGCTGCCTGTCACAGGCTTCATAATTAAGAGAAAGTATCTAAGGAAGATGGTTGCAGATTAGAGTCCCACTCAAGGCACAATGTTCATCTGATGTCAAGGAGAAACATTAACTCTTTCCTCTCCACTTTCTTTCATGGAAATCTGACCACCCCTCAGCTGTTGCTGGTGATCTGGGTATTTACGACAAATAAAAAATACCAGAACTTCTCACCAACAGCTTATTACCCTGCCTAATCATGCAAGAGAGAAGTGAGAAAGCAGCATGCATCTAACCTTACTTATTGTTTTAAAAATTATGTGAGGAAGTTGTCATTTATTTTGATCTTTTTGCTTATGACATTATCTTTCAGTGTCTTTATTGGAGAAAGCATTTTTGTTAAGACAAAAAAATTACTGAAACATGTTTCTCTATAAGTTCACATAGTCCAGCCCACCATAGGGTCCAGTTTGGGTGGATTGGGCATGTCTCTGAACACTTGCATTGTTGGGCAGGCCAGCCACAGGAGGCCCTTAGAGGGTTATGGCCATTTTGGCACTGCTAAATTCTGTGATGTATTAAGGCTTCCTCTCCATGGCCATTACATTAGGAAAAAATTTACGGCTCATGATCAACAGCTGTTCTTCTAAATAAAACAATGTAGTTCATTCTTTCCCTTTTAGCATGCCAGAACCCAATGCTGTGTGAGACCAAGGCTTGTGCTTGCATTCTATGGAAATTATTTAGTCCTTGAAAACACATGAGAAATCCAGTCATTTGTTCATTATTTGTGAGTGTGTTCATCTGACTCCTTATTCTACTTATTCTTGCATTCACTCACTCATTCACCTTCTTGTTGTTTGCTTAATGTTTTCATTGTGATAAAATACATTTGTATATAACAATTTGCTGTTTTAACCATTTTAAGTGTACAATTCAATGATATTAGTTACATTCACGTTGGTGTGCAACCATCAACAGTATGTATTTCCACAACTTTTCCATCACTCCAGATAGAAACCCTATAATCATTATTTTTGCCTATTCTTAACCTTTTTATTCAACAGATACTAATTAGAGACCTACTCTGACCAAAGTTCCATGACAGGAGCTGTGGGAAGATAGAAACCTTAACACTATACAGTCTGATGTGAAGAAACTGAAACTCTGATAGGGATACATGTGTCCTCAGGTAACTGAGAGCCATCTGATCTTCATTACCTTTTCAGACCTGCTATCCTCAGACAGTGCCTTGGGCTTCAGGTGACATGCCAGAGCACATAGGCTAAAGTAAAAACTCACTAGTCTAGTTTTGGTCTCATGGTTTGGTCTTAACTACCTTCCCAATCCCAGCTCCCACCACTGCATTTTTCACTCTATACTCCCACTGATTAAAGAAAGGAGTAATTATTAACACATACTTGATAACAGAATAATCATCATCATCAACAACAAAAATAACAATAAAATCAGTAACTGTGCCCGACTACTGCCCTTAATCTGATAAATCCCCAGCACCTGGGCTACTTCTAATAACTCTATGTGAAACTCCTTTGTAACCCACTACTCTCAGGGAAACTGAAAATCTCACGCAGAAGCTTAGCTATCAAGCACCCCATTCTAGGTCACCAACAGAGTCATGTAAAAAACTAGGAAAAACATGGACTGCCAGTGAGTGGCTTTGTGAAGGATACAATTATTTAAGTGAAGAGCAGCTAATTCTTCCAGAGTCACAGGGAAATTATTACTGTAGGCAAAGGGAAGATAATACATCAAAGGTTAAAATGCTGGCTTTCAAAACAAACAAATTATTTTGTTTGCATCCTAACTCTGCTACTAGGTGCCACACGTACATGTGGCTAATCATATGACTGCTTGAACCTCAATTTTTCCATCTGTAAAAGTCAGAGTGGTGGTGACTAGTAATAGCTACTCATTGTAAAGATTGGATACAACAGTAAATGCAAAGTAAAATAATGACGACTCATCTTTGTGGAATACGTTATATGTGCCAGGCATTATTCTAAGTCTTTCACTTGTATTTATTTAATTATCACAACAACATTCTAAGATGAACAGCAAGATTATCCCCATTTTGCTGATGAAGAAACTGAAGTAGAGAGAGTTAAAGTAATTGACAAAGAGCACTCCCTTAGTTAAGTGTCAGTGCTTCATACAAACCTAGGCTGACTCCAGCATCTGTAATCTTATGCATATCATTGCCTCTTAAGAGTATTTAGCAAGTACAAAATAGGCTATTGATATTAGAAAAGATAGTTAAAATTCATAAAATGGCCATGCTCTTTATTATATCTATTTAGAGTTTCTTTCTACTTTTAATACTGTAAGTTTACTATAATCTTGCATTGCCGCTTCCTTAAATAAGGTGAGACTGCTGTAATGTATTTAACTGAAAAGCACGCCATCTTACTTTGTTTCATCATTGTGACTCTTTAATCCTTGTGGCTTCGTGTACAGCTGGTTTATTTTTCTAATTTTTAATTTATATTTGTATGGGTACGTATTAGATATATATTTTTGTGGAGTACATGAGATATTTTGATAAAAGCATATAATGTGTAATAACCACATCAGATTAAACTATGTATCCATTACCTCAAGCATTTATCATTTCCTTGTGTTATGAAAAATCCAATGATACTTTTGTTATCTTAAAATGTATGATTAGTTATTGTTGCCTGTGGTCACCCTTTTGTGGTATCAGCTTCTAGAAATTATTCATTCTATCTAACTATATTTTTATGCCCATTAATGCTTCTCAGCCTCTGATAGCCATCATTCTTCTCTCCATCTCCATGAGTTCAAATATTCTAATTTTTACCTTCCAGAAATAAATGAGAACACAAAGTTAGTCTTACAGCCTGGCTTATTTCACTTAACATAATGCCCTCCAGTTCCCTGCATGTTGCTGCAAATAACAGGATCTCATTCTTTTTTAATGGTTGAATAGTACTCCAAGTGTAGCTGATTTACACCTTCTTACAGTATAATCAAAATCAAATTCCAAGTTTTTTCTCTCCATTTCCCACCTCTATTTTCCTTTCATTAAATGTCATACACATTTTTCAGATGGCTCCTCATAGGTATAAAATGAATTTCTGTAACTTCGAGGTTCACATCCGGATTCTCAGAAACAATTCACTTCTTATCACTGATCTTAATTGGGTTATGCTTTCAATCTTTTTGGCCAAAAGAAAGCAGTATACTCATTTGTCTAAACCTGACTCATAAAGTCCAAAATGCAGAGACTTTCCAAAAGCCAATGAGATGAGCAAAGTATTGTAGTGATTCCCAGAACAATATTGGAATATGGTTACTGAAAGGATAGATTTATGTTGAGCAGTGCACATGTGCATACACACACACACAAACACACGCACACACACACACAAATGTTCTTAATTCTAATGTCAATCATACTCAGTTAATAACAGGGAATAAATGATTGTGTGTGTGTCTGGGTTTACTCATTACTCAGGAATACAGAGAACAGAAGACAAGGCAGAGACCAGTATACCTTCTTTTTTCTTTCTCAGAAAGAAGATACTATACCCTTCAGACTGTGCTCTGTTATGTTTGGCATTAAGTGCATGGTTCTAGACCAGCTAATGAAATATAGCATTTATCTTCATGCTGAAAAGCACTTTAATATTACCTTCTTTTTTAAATACAATTTATTGTGATGTATGATTCTTCCCTCTAGTCATTGGGACATGAGGTGATTATAATTAAATAAAAAAAGCTAACAATCCAATGTTAACTTTTTTGGAAGGCTTTGTCCTTGGTTTCCATTTCTTTCCACTATCCCATTCCATATTTACCATGTTTCACATTTTAAAACTTCTTTTTAAACTAATATCTACTGAATGACTTTAGCAGCAATCTACATGCACATCATCTTGTTTTGTTTAATCATTGTGACTCTTTGAAATGGATAATCCAATTCATTCATAGATGAATACATTTAAGCTACACTTATTTTTAGGAAGTATTATATACTGCTAGTCACCAAAGAAACAGTTGTAGACAATATATATTCCTTACCTTCAAGAAGCTTGCAATCTAGTAAATAAGAAAAACAAGAAAACATAATATCACTAGGATATGCAGTATTTGATTTGATTGCTATGAGACCACATTGCCAAGCATTCCAGTCCAAGGGGGTCAGAGAACACCTGTTAGAAGAAGTGATGCCTTATTTTATACCTTTCATTATTTTATAAATGAGGAATTTATATTTATGAAAGAATACAGATTCTGCAGATTCTGAGATATTATCAAGGTTTTGAGGAAGAGATTGGCAGGATCTACCCAATGTTTTTCAAAAATAGCCAATAGGCAGAGAATGTAATGAATATTAATTAATATTAGTTTATGAATATTGATGTACATTAATAGATTGAGCACTGATAGATAAAGGGTAGATAGTAGATGATAAATAGATAAGTAGGTAAAAAGAAACAATAGATAGATAACCTCAGATTTTTTTCTTTTTTTATACTGACTAGAAGTAACAGTGACAAATTGTCCAAGCATAAAGAAATGGCGATATCCTGTAAGCTTACAGGTAGTCATCACTAATGGTCATCTAGGCATAGGCTTTGGACCCTGGCGTGCCTGCCTGTTTAATGGCTTCATCTATCCCTCTGTGTTCAAAAGCATGATCATAGAAATATCTGGTAATAAGCAATGTGATTTCAGTAATCACACATACAGATTCAATTTAATGATTGTGTATACAGTATATCTGTCTTTTTTTAATTTATTTTATTGCATTTTAGGTTTTGGGGTACATGTGAGGAACATGCAAGATTGTTGCATAGGTACACACTTGGCAGTGTGATTTGCTGCCTTCCTCCCCATCACCTACATCTGGCATTTCTCCCCATGCTATCTCTCATTATATCTTAACACCAGTCTCTTAGAAGAGGAGAGTCTGAAGTGAAGGCCTCAGAAACAAAGTTTGTCTCTGACTTTCTGCTCTCATGTCCCTCACTCCTCATTCTCCCCTGATGTAAGCCATAGAAACTAAAACATCTCTTCCTCAAGGCAGGTCATAGAAATCAGAACCCACTTTCTTCAAAATCAGCCACAATCTAAAAATATTATTCCAATCTCACCCCACCTTTCCGTGTAAGAGCTGGTCATAAAGAAATATTTGAACTACTTTGTTGATAGTAGATCATAAGACCCTCATTCCAGAGGGATCCTGCCCCGTATCCAGAAGGAAGGAATGTTGCACCATGAGCCCAAGAAGAATCTGAATAGACCTCTCTGGGTTTCCCCACTGCAGTCTAGTAGTGGTACTTCATACCTTTTCTGTCCAATCACATTTCTACAAGGCTGTCTGTTCTTCAGCACACCTAACATAAAAATGGACAGTTCTCCCGGTATCTTTGGATCTTTATTCTGAAGTTTCCCTTATCACACGAAACTATGTTTAAATAAATTTGTGATGTTTTTCTCGTTAATCTGTCATTTGTGATCAGTGTATTTACCATGACACTTATGATGGGGAGGAAAGGGATAACCCCCTTTTTTACCCCTCAATACCTACTAGAAAAATTGGACTAAAACGTTTAACCAATTATTGGGTATATATTCTCTGTAGAGCGCAAGATAGCTAGTGCTAAGAAAGTCAGATCATAGAGGCCATAGAGTTGGTTGCTTTGCGGCACGTAAGTCTGGCAAAATGGTGAATATAATGCCTGAATGTGTGAAGTTTGGAAAGTCCTCATCCAGTCTCGCCTGCCGAAGTCCTAGGTATGTGTTTTGCCTTATGACGCAGTGATCATCAAATCTACAACTGAAGACACAGAGGGCTTCCAGCTCCCAAGGTGACCTCTTGAAACATCCTGTATTACTCGACTGTAATAGAGTAAGAAGAGTTAACAGATTCATTAAACTTCTATTTAAATACCTAAGTCTTGATATTTATTGGAACTGAGAAGTGCAAGCATTCCTAAGAGTGTTTAGTTACTTTTTTCTTTTGTATCCCACTGTGATTTATTTCAATCACTTTTTATAGCTCATTTTATATTCTTTGCTGGTAAAGTTTTTAAAATGCAAGTTCCTTGAAGTAAGAGACCTTATCCTTAATCTCATTTTTATCTATTATATGGCTTAGGATGGACCTTCAACCAATGGCCATTCATTCTATATCTTGAATCTTACCTAAAGGCTTGTAAATCTTCCATTGTTCACAGATTAGGTCATTCATTCATTCAACAAACATTTATTCAATTTCTCTTATATGTCAGATGTAGTCTAGCCAGTTTGTAGCTATCAGCAATTTTGAGTCAGTATAATCCAAATAAGTAAGATTTTGTCATAAAAAGGTAAATGTGAGGGGCTAGGAAGACTCTTACTCTGTGAGTCAAAATAAGTAACAAAATATTAATAATATTGGACTCTCTTATGTGGACTTTTTTCTCCTATGTTTTTCATAATAATAATCTATCCCTTTTGTAATGAAGACTATACTGTATTGGAAATATATTTTCTGGTTTAATTATAAAAAGATTTGGCATTCATTTTATAAATTTAATATATTTCCCTCTCTGCCTTCTACTGATGTCTTCCCTTTTAGCAAAAATACTTCAGGTTCATAGACATAATGTTTTACTTTTTATTTCTGAGTCTCACTTTATTCAGAGATTGGAAGTTTTTTATTTGTTTAAAGGAAACTTTTTTTTTTAATTAAAGAGATTGAATGCTACCACAGAAAGAGTGATGAATGAGAAAAACCAGAGTCAGAAGCTCTTCTCTATCTTCACTAATAATAACTTAAAGAAGTCATGGCATCACTCCCAGTTCTAATTTCCTTACGAGTAAATATGGGACATTAATACCTTCATGATGACTTGCACAGAGAATTAAATGAGGTAAAGTGTGAAAAATGCCTGCCACATATTAGGAATACTCCAGAAAATGGTTCAATTCCTGCTGTACCTCCACGTTGGCGTTGGAAACTGAAGCTCGACAAATTAAATTTTTTTTAAGGTCAGTGATTGAGACAGGCTTGAACCTGCACCTTCTAGTACCAGTTCAGTCCTCTGTAATCTGTAGTATTCTCTAATGAAGGTCAAGAATTAGAAACATCACAAATGACATTTCCACTTCCTCGGTGTCTCATAGCTCATGCGTCTAGGCAGTTTAAATAGCACAAACAATTAAAACATTTATTCCTTGACATTCAATAACATTTTTTTTTTGGCAATAGCCTACAACCAAATGGCCTTTGAGCTGGCAAAGTTATTGCTTTAGCTGCCTTTCTGCCTTCCAAAGATCAGGTGACTGTTTCCAAATGTAGAAAGGAGCCAGCCCATAAATCACAGGGAGAAGAACTCACTTTGAATAAGCTAACCTGCCTTGTAGAACAAGTGCTGGAGATCACGTAGCCCACGGCCTATTAACTCTTGGGCTGCTCTTACTTCTTCCAGGACAAGTCATTTCCAGCACTCCTCTTTTTAAGTAAGACTTAGAAATTCAATAGTGATATTATCTTAGGACATAAAGAAAGATGTGATGCTGAGGCATGTTTTAAGCAGGAAGCCAACACCTGTATCCTTCCTTAGAATAAGTAGAAGTGGCAGTTGTTTATAGATGTGATTATAAGGAAGCACTATGGGGCCCAAACATTAAAAAAAAAATGTTTATCTGAGATAATCAGTAATTCTTTCAAAGTGCAAACACTTGGAAATTGTTATCAAAGTAGGTCAGATTGTCAGTGTTCTATTACAAACCATGAAATAGGTCAATAAATGTTTGAAGCTGAAAGGGATGTTATAAATTTATTATCCAATCTTTCTGTGTTATTAAGGGAAGTTTTATAAAGGAAAACTGAGGTCCAGACAAATTAATATGCTTTTTCAAGGTTGGTGGTTGCGTCAGGCTTGAACTTGAGCCTTCTGCACTAGTTCAGCCCTTTGTAATCTATATCATACCGATTTTCCTAACACAAGTCAGATATTAGAAGTATTTCAAATGGCATTTCCATGTACTGTATGTTTCATATCTCATATTTCTAGGCAATTTAAATAGCAATGAAAAAGTATTTATTCCTTGATATTCATTTTTTTCAGCAAATAATTAATGACTCCTTATTATGTCATATATATTCAGCATAAAGATGTAGGCTTATCTGATGAATCAGACACCTTCCTATTGAGGAACTGACAGGATTTCTTAGCCTATCTTACAGATTGCTCTTTAATGGGCTGAACAGATGAACATCTATAATCATGATAAACAATGATGCTAAATGTTTCTGGCTCTGTCTACATGAGAATTTGTACATATTTTCAGGCAGTTAGTAGTTACAGCACTTGCCTATGGGTAAGAGCATCTTAAAAGGAGACCTCTCCTAATGATGTATTATCCTATTTACTTCAACATTCTGGGATCTGCCCAAATAAGGGATTTGCTTCCCTTTGGTTCAGCTTCCTGATTGGATAAAAGGAGATTCCCAGCGACCTGTCACGAAGGCTTATCTTGAATTGTGTAAGCAGTGAGCATAGAAAGTGGAAAAGCATCTGAGAAAAAGAAGTGACTAGACAGAATTCTAAATAAGCATTTATGTGGATCAAGGAAAAGGCAGATACCTTCATAACCATTTGGAAAACTTGTCTTGTATTACTTAATATTTCTCCCATACTGTAGGCAGATGAATAGAAACAAATCATAAAATGCTATAGATTTTATAGTCTAGGCCATTAGGATCTACTTATAACCACAACCGAATTACCACTATTTATGACCAGGCAGAACCCAGCTCTCTCTTTCTTATTCTGTAGCATTTTACTTTGGATGAGAGCACAGTGATTTGAACACAGCAGGAGTCCTACATCCCTTCAATTTGGCCAAGACACTTTGTCTCTCTAGGCCTCAGCTTTTTTAGCTTTCAAATGGAAAAATACTGAACTGTATCATTTTATGAAGCACAGAGATGCTGAGACAATCGACTAAGATAATGCCTGCAAAAGAGACTGGTAAATAAAAACTGAGTCAGATAAGCACTAACATTGTTATTATCACTGTCTTCAGTCACTCTGCTAAATCATTTTGCCGTAGAATGCTTTGCCATAGAATGCACTGCATTCTAATTGTAATTACCTAATTGGAATTCATTAGGTAAGTCTTGAACTTCCCACTGCAGTTTAAGCTCCTTGAGGTTATTCATCTTTAAATCCATATCATCTAGTAGATCTAGATGTACATCTAGGTGAACATGTACATCTTTTTCAGGTGCACATTCTATTTAAGGGAGTTTCTATCTCCTTCCCTTCTTGGTAAGGGATACTCATCTAGGATGGCTCAGTGGGCTTTAGAATGGGCTTGAGCTCATTCTTCACCAGGACTCTGCCATTTAATTTTAGCCACAAGGGTTGATGGAAAAGGTCATAGAGTTAGGACACTCCTCTGTGAAAATGAAACTGGAGAAGGGCATGAGGTCAAAAATAAGGCCCTTTCTAAGTAGTGTTTGGGGACATGGGCCTCAGAACTTCAAGTACCTATAAGCCCTTCCCTTGCTGCAGGTCCTTCACAGCCCATTGCTCAAGCCCTCCCAGGGTACAAGGGTCTGTATAGGAAGGCAGAATTGCCCTTTCCTGACACCAAGCTCAGGAGAAAGTAATGCACCTCAAATAGACTTGTTCACTCAGTAACTGCCTCTGGGCCTCAGTCCTTAGGGGTCTCCTCTGTTTGCCAACTGTTAGTAGCAAAGAGACAGCAAGCTTTGTTTAGGCGAGAGACTTATGTAAAATGCTATTAATTGCACCCTTTCTGAAATGTCTCCTTGTCCCAATAAAGGAGGTGTACTGGGGTGGAAGAGGAAATTGTGCTATGTGATAAAGGTTGTATATGCTTGTCTCCTATAGTGGGTAGACATCACAGCTCCTGAAACAGTTTTGGAATCCACTGGTTAAAATGATTGAGGGCAGAGATGGTCATATCTGTCTTATTTGTGATAGTATACTTACTACTAATAAAAATTGGTAACTTGAATAGCTTGCAATTTAAATGTTCACACCTATGATTGGCAGATGATTCATGTCACTACAAATCCTTTTTTTTCTCTTTCTCCTCTTCTATGTCAGTGAGTATCCAAGACTCACTCCACTTTGAATTTTCCAAACAACGTTGAGATGCTTGCATTCATTGGCAGGCGTTTTAGAATCCATGACTCCAAAAGCATTTCAGTTTGTTCATATATAACTCTTCATTTCTATTTTTTGTACACAGTACTATGAATTTATGCATCTTCCCATTTGTAATGACCGTGTTATAAACAACAATTTATTTTCTTATTATTCCAGAGGCTAGAGGGTTGAAGTTAAGATGCCTGAAGGGCTATGTTTTCTCTGAAGTCTGTAAGAGAGACCTCCTCTGTGCTTCTGAGTTTCTGGTGGTTTCTAGCAGTCCTTGGTATTCTTGGATTCACAGCTACATGACTTCAGAGTCTGCCTGTATTGTACATGCCTTCTTCTCTGGGTGTCTGTCTCTGTCTCTGTCTCTCCTCTTATTAGAAAGATGTCAATCATATTGGATTAAGAGCCCATCAATCCCAGCATGACCTCATCTTAATTACATCTGTAAAAACCTTATTTCCGAATAAGCCCACACTCACAGGTACCAGGTACTGTCTTCTAGTAGGTGTTCAGTAAAGAGGTGGTGGAAGGGTGAGCTAAGCTTCCCAACTTGATAAGACAAGGTACTCTGTGTTCTGACTCCATCAGATCTCAGCTTTATCTTCCCCCTTTCCTCTGACTCCCACTACTCCACTGACGTTAAAATTTTGCTTACAAAATTCTTCATACACAAAGTATTCTATGACTTCCTAACATATCTGTGTATTACTTTTACTTGTGATGACCTTTTTTCATTTCTTCACCTGACTAATTCTATCTTGTGTTCAGTATTCAGCTGATACATCAACATAGCAAACCTGCCTAACACTACCCTCAATGCTAAGTATATACTTCTTATATCTTATACTTCTATATATCTATATTCTTCCTTTACCTATGTACTTCTTATATGTCTAAGTAGATATCTCCTTATACTCTACTTCTTGTATCATCTTACACCGCCCCAAACAAATATCTAACACAGTATACTTCACATAATATCGCAATTATCTTTTCTTTCTCCCCGCTGTGTCTCCACTATGAACTCCTAAGGAAGAGATTATCATGGTTGAGTTCTATTCCTCCAAGCAAAATAAGTGGAAATTCTAGCTCTGGTACCTGTGAGGATTTTTACAGATGTAATTAAGATGTAAATTAAAATGAAGTCATGGTAGGATGGGATGGTTGACATCTTTCTAATAAGACAAGAGACACAGAGACAGACCCCCAGAGAAGAAGCCATGTACAATAGAGGCAGAGAGTTAAGTGACGCAGTTGTAAACCCAGGAATGCCAAGGACTGCTAGAAACCACCAGAAACTCAGAAGAAGCATGGAGGGGTTCTCCCCCAGAGTCTTCAGAGAGAACATGGCCCTGCTGACATCTTAACTTCAGACTTCTAGCCTCTGGAGTGATAAGAGAATAAATTGTTCTTTATAGTTTGTGGCACTTTGTCACAGCAGTTCTGGAAACTAACACAGAGCTTGTCTTATTTAATATCATATTTAAAGTGTAAGAAACAGGGAAACAACACACACTGGGGACTTCTTGAAGGAGCAGGTGGAAGGAAGGAGAGGTTCAGAAAAACCATGACAACAACAAATGTTGGGTACTATGCTTAGTACCTGGGTGACAAAACAACTGTATCCAAACCCCCGAGTCATGAGGTTATCTATATAACACATTAGTATGTGTACTCCTGAACCTGAAATAAAAGATAATTAAAAAAAAAAAAACTTTTTATACTTCATTCCCCATGCTCCATAAAAATATAGTGTCAACATAATTTTTGGCACTTATGTTTAATAAGTTAAATTGCCATTGTTTAATTGTTTAATTGTCATTTAAATTAATATGAAACCATCTAGAATGTTCCACTGCTTTCCTCACTTCTTATTCAGCATCCATTCCAATCCTACTCGGCCATATTATCCCACATAATTGCCTGTCATTCTAATCAATCCAGTCCTTTCTCTTGTGGATTCTTAAACCATTTTACTGTTTATTATGATTTTAATCCTAGATATTTCAGTGCACCACAATGCACACCCTGCCTTCCCCAAATACTCACACACTGGAGATCTGGAGGGAACCCTATCTAGGCTGTCTAGCATCTGGTATGTGTGAATCATATGACATTCAGTATATAGTGTAATCGAAACAACTTCTGGCATAGTCCATATTTTCAAATGATAATGATAAAAAGAAGTCTCAGATTAATAAAATCGCTCACCTATGACATCAGGACTAGGAAGTGACAGAGTCAGGATTGGAACCCAGGCTTCTCTGGTCCCATATTGTGCTCTTTCCGTTTCTGCCTTTTAGTGAGGTTTCAGAATGGGCATCATTGACCAAAGTCCTCAATTGCCCTTCCTGTCACTGAAGAAGAAATCTGAGACCTTTGACCGGTAACAAGAGCTGAGCATTGCAGATATGTGGGACATATAGACCCTGCCAACCTAGAGAGCTGGAAGCCAGAGCCTGCAGAAAACACACACAGAACTCTCTTGTAATCTCCTGTAATAAGGTCCAGCATATCCCAGCTTTCCATGGGATAGCTCACCCTGATCCACTTGCCCAAAATAGCAATGCTACTTTGAGTAAGTCCAGGTTGAATTACCATCAGTAATTGGTAGCAGAAGAAAATGACACTGAGGAAGTTACCAATATGCTGTCTTCATTCTTTTTCTAGTCATTATCCTCCGATTCTTCCTTTCTAGCATATACTTAACTGGTTGGAGGAGGAGACTTTTCAAAATGAAAAGCTAGCATTTCTAAGTTGTAAGAAAAATGTACAAGTACTATCAATTCTATCCTTCTAAAGTAAGACCATGTGCCAGAAAACATTTTGTAAACTTCTAAGAGATACATCAAGAGCTACTGCCACTGATTTAAAAATAAATGCATGGCATTTCTTGATGATTTTTATAGAACCAGTAGTGGTTTGTTTCCATTATCTTAATCTGGTTATTTTAAATCTGTTTTTATCATGTCAGTATTAATTTTGTTAAAATAGTGTCTTAGTCAACTAGTGCTACTGCAACAAAATACCACAGAAGGGGTGGCTTAAGCAACAGACATTTATTCCTCACAGTTTTGCCGCCTGGAAGACTAGGATCAAGGTACCTGGGGAGGGCCTCTCTTTCTGGCTTGCAGATGACTACCTTTTCACTTCGTCCTTACACAGTGCAAAGAGAAAACTCTGACCTCCTCCTCTGATGATAAGGACAATAATCCTATCATGAGAGTTCCATCCTTGTGACTTCATCTAAACTTAATTACTTCCCAAAGGCCTCACCTTCAAATACATTGGGGCTTCAACATATAAATTTGGAGGGGTGCACAAATTTTATAGCAGTTCATAAGCAATAGAATGTGATATGAAGCAATAGTTTTTGCTCACAGCAAAATTCTTTCTATTTTATAAATTAAAGAGAAGATAGTGTGGAATACTTAATTCTGAATATTCATAGAGGCATAAAATGTGTATTTTGTTATTCTAATAAGACTAAATATATATTCTAGAAATCAGTGGAATAGCAATTCTAGGTTTTATTCCTGGTCCCAGCACTTATCAATTGTGTCATTTTAGATAGGCTTCCAAATCTTTTAGAAGAGGCTCATATTGGCCAAATATGGGACAATTTGCACATCAATACAATTATGGTAGTAAAGAATTGTAGCCCAGTGAATAAAATAAAAACCCATGTGCCTTCAATGATGTAAATAAATAAATGGAGAAACGATAAGGCTTTAGATACCAATAATATAGATGTAGATGAAATGATGGGGTTACAGAATCATTTGACAACCATCATAGAAAGAATTCATTTGGGTAAGAAACACCAATGGATGCTAAAACTAGAAAATGAAAATGGAATTTGGAACAGGATTTTGCATCTTGTCAAAGAAACTTCTCACAAAATATCTGTTAATTACAAAGGTGAAAAATGTAATTTTAATATAGAAAAAAATGGCTGACACCAAGTGATTAAAATTAATGCTATGAATGAAGCAAATTAGCATCATGTGCCACCAGAAAAGAGGCAATGGGAACACAGCATCGCTGATGTGAAATTCTGGTCAAAAATAATTATGGTCAAACATTGGGCAAACCCAAATGGAGAGACACTGCAAAATAACTTGTCTATGATCTTCAAAAATGTCAACATTAGTAAAGTCTAAGAATGGTTGAATAGCTGATTCAAGTTAAAGGAAGTCAGAGAAATAGGACAAGTTGGAGCAATGTGTGATACTGGTGGATTTTTTTTTGTGTGTGTGACAGAGTCTGGCTCAGTTGCCCAGGCTGTAGTGTCGTGGTACAATCGTGGCTCACTGCAACCTCTGCTCCTTCAGTTCAAGTGATTCTCCTGCCTCAGCCTCCTGAGTAGGTGGGACTACAGGCACACACCACCATACCTGGCTAATTTTTGTATTTTTGTTAGAGATGAGGTTTTGCCATGTTGGTCAGGATGGTCTCAATCTCCTGACCTCGTAATCCACCCGCCTCAGCCTCCCAAAGTGCTGGGATTACAGGCATGAGCCACTGAGCCCAGCCTGGAGCTTTTTATCTTGAAGAATGCTGTTAGGACAATGGTAAAACTTGAATGGCATCTCTGGGTAAATGGGGATCCAGCAATTCTTTGCACTAATCTTATACTTTTTTTTACTTTAAAATTGATTAAAATACTACGTAAAAACATTGTAAAAAGATAAACAACTTGAATACTATAAATCATTACATATTGTGATGAAAAGAAACTAGTTGTGTAAAGAATTTTGAATTAAAAATTAGATTACACATAAATTTGTGGAGACTTTAGTTACCATTGTTATTTTTCAGAATAATAAAAGATATTTCTGTTCTTGATAGATTAATGCTAGTGGTTGTGAAACAAAATCTCAAAACTTAAAATGGCCTGTTGCTTTGATCTTCTAAATCCTAGTGTTATTTGAGAGAAGCTGAAAAGTAAATGAAATTTTATTCAAGCATGTACATGGCGCATTTAATTATAGGCATTACGTAGGCAATACATGAAAGCATTCTGGTGGCATCTTTTGTGTTTCTTCTATGATAAGAACAAGGAATTATTTTGTGGATGGGGGAACAGATATATTTTTCCAGGGGATAATGCAATTTAGAGGCTCTTTGTGTTTTAAGTGTTTCTCAGGACTGATTGCACTTGGATTGGAAAGCTAATGCTCATCTGTCTAATGAATGTCCTTTCATTGCATGAACTTAAGTAGAAATTAGAGTCATGACGGGATTACACAAAGACAGGTGGCCCATGACAAGGACTGGGGCAAAGTTAACAGGAAAAGTCTTGGCATTTAGAGTTTGAGAGATATTTCCAGAGTTATTGGAAATTAGATTTTCTTATGCTTTAATCTATAAAATTAAATATTTCTTCATTGAAATGTGCATATTTTACTCACCATTTTATACCTATTGCCTAGAGTAGCATCAATGAATAACTGGTAGATGAACAAATGAATTGAAAACTGAGCAAATAAATAACAATGAGTGATTGAAATGAATTATTGTCTCCTCTGATTATTAGTTCTAACCTCTCTTATATTTTCAACTTTCTAGAGCAGAGGGTGGTAAACTACAACTAATGGACCAAATCTAGCTTACTGCCTGTTTTCATAAATAAAGTTTTATTGGAAAACAGCCATTCCCACTTGTTTATGTATTGCCTGTGGCTACATTCATGACACAATAGCATAGTTGAGCACTTGCAAGCCACATGATCCATGAAGTCTACCGTGCTATCTATCTGGCTAATTTTACAGAAAACATTTGCTGACCCTTATTCTAGAGTATAATCAAGTGCTTAGGATTTAAATAATGGTAAAGCTTAATAGGGAGGGCCTGACGGGGTTTGCTACCAGGAAATGATTCATAACAATAATTGAACTTCTTAGAACCTTTTTCAGAAAATTCATAAAAGAAAATCTTCCTGTTTGCTCTTTATGCTCTGCATTAGGAAAACAGGAGCTCCTCTGAGTATTTAAAAATACTAATTTGAAACAGATAACAGCTTACAAAAGTGTGAGAAGGAACGGTGGGACAAACATGGGAAGGTCACAGGCTAGTAACTGCAGAATGCAATAAGACTACCCCAAAAGCTACAAAAAAAGAAAGAAAATAATGAACGATGTTACTCAGAGCCCACAATTGTCACACCACAACATTGGTGCTGTTGAACACTAGCTGCCTGAGTAGGAGCCCACGACTACACATGTGCCACCAGCACAGCTGGTGCCACCAAAAGATGTCATTAACACGCTTTTTCCTCCCTTTTACTTTCCAGGCTCCCATCAGTTCCCCACCCCCCACCCCCATGGCATCAGCTAACACACAGCCAGCTGGCATTGGTGTCTGACAGATGTAGCTTACAGGCTGCTAGCTTCAGGAGTCGAGCGAAGTAAGAACAATGATTATAAAGCTGAGTGGCAACAGGAACTATCTGTCAAATGCTCAGGTTTAACTAGCTTGATCTTAAGGTTTATAGTCTCATGTGAAGATCGTCCCAAGTAGTGGTGGTGGTGGTAGGGAAAGGTGTCATAAAAAAAGACAATAAAGAGGGAACAGTCTATGTGAAGTCAAAAAGCTGTGAAAGAGTGTGTAAAGTAAGATAATTTGTTATCCCTTGCTTGAAAATATATGATATGTAGAGAGAAGCACTACTTGTCAAACTAGAGAGATAAAGTTGGATATGGGAGAAATAGTAAATCATTATGCCTAATTTATAAACAAGAGATATATTTCATTATGAGATTTTACCATACTTTGTTCATTTTAGGAATAATACTCTTCACCAATAGCCAGATTTCAGCCAGGCCAAGTATCTGTAAAAGGAACCAAAGGAAGTTTCAGTGTTTATGATGACTCAGATTGATTAGCAATGGCTGCCTGCAGACCTGAATGGTTCAGGATTCTGAGCAACTTCTAGGTTCTTGGGAAAGAGCAACAGATTTGATTCATGATGCCTACCACTGACATAGAAATGAGACAACGTGTACTGTATTTGCCACCATGATTTATAATAGTATACATACATAAGAATGTTCAATGATTTAGTAATTTGTGATGACAGCAAAAGGATTTGCTGAGAATATATGCCATGACAAGGTACATCTTCAATATATAGTTTTATAGAAAAAACAAGCAGTTTATTAAAAAATAACTCTACAATGGGTTCTTGGATTAGTCTCCAATTGTTCCTTGTTAAAAGAAATGGTGACTGCATGGATAAGTGTGATTGTTCTGACTCAGATATCCTTCCTAGATTACATGCTACATCCTCTGCAGAGGATCTTGTATGGGCAAGATATGTTGCTTTAGGACACTTCTTCAGAAATTCATTGTATAGAAGTATAAATTTTAGCCCACAAAAATTAGATAAGAATCAATTTTTTTTTATATGTTAACTTGATTTTTGCATTGTTCCAACTATCTTGGTTGTAAGCATGAAAGCAAAACCAAGTGAATTAAGAGCATCAGGGTGGATTTTATAATAACAGAGACCAGGCTGAGTCCTGGGGAGGCTGATCTTTTATGGCATTTACTGAGTCCTTCAATGTTGTTGTCTTGTCTACAAGTCCCCTTTGGGTCTTGGGTACACATGGTGAGTTAACTGATCCATGTCATGCTGAGGTATGAAAAATTTCTGGGACGTCATCAAGAGCTATAAACACACACACACACACACACACACACACACACACACACACACACACACAGAGCTATTTCCCTCCAGCCTCCAGTTGCTTTTTCTTATCATCCTGGAGCCTCAACTGATCAGCAAAGCATATATCCTCACAGCTCTGCTTCCATAAACCAATTTCGATCTTTTATCTGTTTCATAGAGGTGACCAGAAAGGAGATGGGACTTCAGGGACCTTGACCACTGCTGCATTCTCACTCATTCCCTCCAACTCTATTTCCCTAGTTTGGGAAGTTGGGGAGCATTGACTACTTGAATTGTGATGTGGGGAGAGTAAGGGTAAAAAGTAAGGAAAGCCTTTAGCCTAAGAATATTCTCAACGTATTTGCTTCTATAGTTACCAAAACAATAGCCTTTAATTACTTAAGCTTTACATATTAATGCAGAAATTGCATGTCAGACATGTTTTTTTCAGATCTCCCTGTTCACTTCCTTATGTCCCTCTTTGGTTTCCCTTTCACAGAAGAGGAAGTAATAGAATAATGATCTGGGTTAATACCTTCATTCTATAGATGAGAAAGTAAATAGACCAAGTTAACCCAAAATTCACACAACTGATTTGTGACAGAGCCAATAAGAACCAAGTCTTTGGATTCTGAGGTCAGAATATTTCCTCCACAGCTTTGCTTCTCCAAATGTGGGGAGCATTAAAAAAAATGGAGGGACATGACTTGAATCAACATTTTACGAAAGAAGATACACAAACATTCAGCAGTACATGGTTAACTAACAAGTTAATTAAGTTCATTGCTCTTTAGAGAAATGCAAATTAAAACTAGCAAGTTAAGCCATTCCATACTCACTAGTATGACAAAAGTAAAAGAGACTAAGTGCCAACTACTCAAAGGGATATGGAGCAATTAGACCTCTTACACACTGTGGTGGGAACATAAAGATGTTTGATGATGTCATATGAATTTAAACCTACACTTACCAGATGACTCAGCAATCCTATGCTTCTACATATTTATGTGAGAAATAAGAACAGATATCTACAAAAAATTAATATGAGAATGTTCATAACATCCCTATGCATAATGGCCTAAAACTTAAAAATAACCTGTACATCTATGAACAGAAGAATCTAATACAGCTCTAGTATATTCATACTTTGGAATAATATTTGCAAGGACAAACTTCTTAAATCTACAACAGTGTGGCTGAATTTCAAATATGTGATGAGCTAAGCAAACCACACACAAACATATACACACACATAAACACTTACACACACACATTTTGTATAATTCCATTTATATAAAGCCCAAGGACAAGAAAATATAACCAATAATGACAAAAGTTATCTCTGAGCAAAAGTGAGAGTTTAGCAAGGAGCACTAGGGAACATTCTCAGATAATGGACTTGTTCCATATTTTATTTCCGGTGATAATGACCAGGTGTGTTCAGTTGGGTCAAGTGAGTTAAAATCATGACAAACTCAATACCCAGGATCTGTACATTTGATTTTGTATAAATTATGTGCAGTAAAAAAAATTACCAGAAATAAAAACCACCATGGCAAGTGTATACCTATGTAACAAATCTGCACATTCTGCACATGTATCCCAGAACTTAAAGTATAATAATAAAAAGCATGTCTACATGATTAAAGTGACAAAAAGATGACTTTTCCAAAAAAACCCAGAAATAAAGTGATATAACAGTGGTATTAAAAAAAAATGTAAGATCCTAGGCCAACTCTGGGCACAGTGCCTGTGAGTGAGCCCTGCTTCTCCAGGAGCAGCAAAAAACAAACAAATAACAACAACAAAAGTAAGATCCTGAAATGAATCTGGGGAGAGATACAGAGGTGACTTCTTTAACCCTGCCAATCAGAGAGTCTAATAAGTCTTGGCAGAGCTGAGAAACCTGCCTGGTAAAAAGCCCCCTTAGGTGTTTCTGACACAGACGTATAGAGGACCACACTTTTTGAGAAACATCACTCCTCACTTAACTGCTGAGAAATATTTTTAACACTATTTTTAATATTTTCATTGTCTGCTTTCTACTTCTGTGATACTGAATAACTTTTCTCCACATTTCAGCATTTTTACTAGTCTAGAACAATGCTGTCCCATAGTCTGAATATCTGGGTTGGTTTCCCTGGCCCATTAATTAGGTCTGATTATGTGAGCTATCATAAAATATTAAAAATCCTTAATTAAAACACTAGTAGGAATCCACATTCTCTTTGTTGGCACATATTTGTTTTAGGCCCAAAATCTATACACCTGGCCTGTAATTCATATGTTGTCTTTCTACTGTTGCTTTTCAACTGGAAAGCATGAATCAGAAAATAATGCTTTGTAGGTGCAATATCTGCTAAAGAATGTTGCCCTTAACATATGCTTAATAAATGGTGTTGGCTGTAATTGGAATGGCTAGTTAAGAAAAAATAAATAAATAAAGCAGCACTTTGAGAGTGTGAGAGAAGAGCTTCTTCATTTCAAATAAGTGAAGACACTCGAGACTCACTTTTTATAGCACGCATTATGTGCCTGGTACAGTGTAGCTACTTTGTTTTCTCATCAAATCTTCATATTTACCTTACAAAGTAGATGTATATTATCCCCATTTTACAGATGAGGAAATTTAGATTTGAAGTGGCTGAGTGGCTAAGCTCAAATAAATATTGCATTACTGAGATTTAAAAAAAATAATTTTATGAGGCAGAAATAAACCACCAAAACTATTTTAGACTCTTAGAACAACAAATGTTTATTTTTTGTGGGCCAGACTTGGCTCTATTTTATACATCTTCATATTGCAGAAAATAGGCTAAAAGAAAATACACTATCCAGGACATACTATCTTCATAGAGGGGGTCACAATTCAGCCATGCGATGGCTCTGAGGTCACTGCTAGCATTGACAATGAACAAAAATATCTAATCCACGTAAAGGAAGTGGTGATATGAACACTTAGGGAAAAGTAAATTCAGTCTGCTAAAAATGGTAACTGGCAAAGCCAGAATTTAAAGTTAGATATGTCTTATTAAGGACCTTTCACTTATGACTTAGATCATCCATTTGTTCCTTCCTTCCTTCATTCATTCATTCATTCATTCATTCATTCGTTTGTTAATTCAATAATTCTATTTTAGTCTATAAGTAGCATGTAGTGACTAAAAGGATGTGATTTGCACTCAGAAAGATCTTCTCATATCTTATCTCTTTCATTTGTTGACTATGCAATAACAAGAATTACATTCTACTGCAAAATGAAGTTGAAAATTTTAAACATTTACCCTGGAAATAGTAACAGGAGTATGAACTCTACTTGCACAAGTATGAGATCTTACATTCACAGCTTGGATTACATGGATCCCTGGAAGTTTTCTTTATCTCTTTGGCATTTTTCTCTGGTTTCTATGGGTCCCAGATTTTAGGATTCTAGAGATTAAGAATATGCTAACTAAACAATTTTGGAAACTGATTTTATTTTGACACCTAAATACATTAAACAAACTACCATCTACTAGAACAATCATTTCACAATAAAAAAAATAGTGTAAAGGGTATACTTAAAATAATTTAGGACACAAAGAAAAATTAAAAATCAGCACAAAATGTATTTTGTTAGTTATTACTATGCAAAATTGTTTTCTTGTTCTGTTGCAAGTTATTCAGCTAGAAATACTTTCATTTTTATCATATTCTCATTAAAAGTGTTCACATAGGTATGAAAATGAAGATCAAATTTACATTCTTAATATAATTTCACTTGATACAAAATATTTTGAGAAAACAGAGAGAAGCCAAAATGTGACATCTTATTACCTAAACTTCTCCTATCCGCCGGTCTAGAAAGAAGGCAGTTCAAATGTCTGGCTAGTTTTTTTTTTTTTTTTTTTTGAGAAAAGTGTTAACCTGTAGCCTGATTTCCCAAAAATGAACAGCCGGGAATGTCTGAGAAAGATGCTTGCCGGGACCTAAGAATACTTTGTCATGGAGTAAGGCGATCTGAAGATCTGTGTTTTAGAAGCCTGTCCTACTGAATTCAGGAGCTAAGGAAGCAACCCATGAGTAATCACTCAGATTGTTTTTAGGTCTGATTAATTTAATTTGAAAACATTGTGTGATGATGATGTGCCTTATATTATTTTTCAGCTCTGAAAATGTGACACTATACAAAACAAGAGTCTTGCCTTGTAGATTCTAGTGATGTGGCTATAGCCACTTATGTGACTGGTGGATAGTTTTGTAACAAGTCCCAAAACAGCATACCACAACCATGATCAGTCAGCTTTCCTCTCCTTCTTCATTAATTCAGCAAAGAATGAACAGTAGTAGCGCTACAAGGCTGCAACCAGATGTTGCTTGTTTAAATCCCTCCCTGTGACTTAATAGAATATAGTCCTATATAAATCTGATCCCACCACTCTTCTGCTAAGGGTCCTTCCTTTACCTACTCTGTAATCTGGTGCACAAGGGTCTGTGATATTTGCCCCTTGGTCACTCTCATAACACCACTTAGCATGCAGTATTTTTTTAAATTTACTGCAATAGCCCAGCTTGTTTTATGTTTTGGAATCCTTGCCCATGTTCCTCTCTCTACGTGTAGTGCTCCTTCCTCTACTCTATACCTGGACACTGTCTATTCATCCTTTAGAGCTAACCTGAAATGTCACTTCTTCAGAGGTATCATCATAAGATTTTCCTTCCCAATTGGTCATTTTCTTATAGCATCCTCCACTTTTTCTTCATTGTGCTTATTATTGTTTGCACATTTATTTACTTGTGCATTTTTATGTTTAGTATGTCTCCTTTTCTAGAATTAAAACTTGAAAAGAATAAGGATATTTTATAATTTTCTCATCACCCTATACCCAGGATAGAGTGCTTGGAGCCTCTAGCTTCTCTCATCTTTAGTTTACATTGTATTGTGTTTCAAGTTTTTCCCGTGGGTACTTGAAGAGTCTGACAATTTTGCTTCTAAATCTTCAATGGATTTAAAATCATGTAGCTTGGATTTGTTAATAAGTCTCAAGCTGGGAATATTTTAAAATGGAAGGGCCCTTGTTGAATTAGAGACTTTGTAGAATTAGAGCCCTAATTCTACTCAAAAGAATGAAGACCTTTTCTAGTGAGATGAATGTTAGAGGGCCAGGATCCATTCTTCTGGTGAAAAAGGATTAGCGAGATCTTGGGAGTCAGCAAAGCAAAACTAAGGAGAGGTAGTGTAGCCAGAGACAGTCTTGCAGAAAGAGCCAGCACTGAGTTGAAGTGCACTGACTGTAGGATCAGGCATGAGTTCAGTTCTTCTGGAACATTGATTTTTGGCTTTACTATGAATCAAGAGAAATTCTGTTTTACAGCATCATTATTTACTCCATCATCAGCACTGTCATCATTATAACGACCAAAGCTGACAGTACTGAAAGCTTTCTCCATGCTAGATACTGGGTCATATACATTAAATGAATTACTTCATTCAATTTCACAATGATTTTATAAGGTAGGCTTTATCTTTAGTCTCATATTAAAGATAGGAACACTGAGACTTGGAAAACTGAATTAAGTTGCTCAGTGTCATAACACTAGTAAGAGATACAGCAAGAATTGGAAATCATGACTGGTGTGAACACCCATATTCTTAACTACTGTATTCTCTTTAAGACAAGTCATGCTCAGCAGTGATGATGACAGCTTCAGGGTCCAGGTCTAGCCTTGTGCTTTAATTTAAAGCCCTCCTGAGCAGGAACATTGGTAGCTACTGACTTATGGCCTGAACTTCTCTGAGTTGGCTTTGTAACTGGAGAAGACTTTTTTATTCCCACAGGAGAGTTCACCTGTGAGAAAGTATGATTGACTTCCTGCAGCAGCAGAAAAAAGCAAGAGAGTGATATTCTCAGGGGGCAGCAGCCAACTGCCCCAAGGATAGGGAAGCACTGTCTCCAAGGCACCCCTTTTCATCCTCTTACAGTTCTGAGCCTTAGGAAATTATTTATTAGCTAGAACTGAATCTTACTGTATTTTCTACCCATTGGCCATGATAAGTAGCTTTTAGCAGATATCAGGGCATTCATTATCCTACGTTTTACTTCAATTCGAAGTTTTATCAATAAAGAGGGAGTCCCTTTGTCACTTAAATCTAATGATATTTGATGAATGTTTTAATTGTTCAAAAGACTTTCTTCAGAGCTCATTTATTTGATTCTTACAGCAACCCTTTTAGGAGGCAGGTATTATTATTACTTTTTTCTAGATAAAAATACTGCAGATCCAAGATGTACCATAACCTGTACAAAGCAGTATAGCTAGCAAGTGGCAGAGCTAAGGCTAGCTCTAATTCGAGAATCATCCAGGCCTTCTACAGTGATCATTTCAACGTGCTTTTATCTTCATCTTATCTCTCTGGTTGCTCATTGACACCTAGTGGGAAATACTCTGAATCTGATGTGATAGTCATTTTGACTGTGGAGGGAGAGATTCATCTCATGCACATACATTTGTTATTTATAAAACTAGTGTAATTAGGCTGACAGAGCCAGGGTCATAATTTCTCAGGAAAATGGCAAACTAATAGAGAGAAGGTCATAAATGTCATCAAATATAAGGCCTGACATTTACCAAGGACAATAGTTTTATCATACAAGGCTCAGGGTTTTTGGAGTTTTTCAATTAAGCTTCCACAAAGCACCCTGCCTCTTTACCAAGAAGGAGGAAAGGAAAGATAACAAAGTGAGCACGTGTGTGTGTGGATGGGTGAAAGGCGGGGAGTAGAGGTAACAGATGAGAAGAGGAAGACCAAAGGGGACATTCCTGAGGTTTCAGGAGTAAATTGAGCTTCTAATTCCTTGTGACCAGTAGTGGGATTAAGGGTTCAAAAGGGCAGGTTATACAAGGGCAGGGGGCCAGGCTGGGTCTTGCAGGGATGTGACCCAGGAAATGCTGGCAGGCTGGGCTCCCATCCTTCCCCAGCAGGCCTCCAATTAGGATTTAATGGCCAAATGTGGAATGCATTAGGACATCTGAGCAAAAATTCTGTGTTCAAAGGAGCCGAATCTTTTTGGCTAAGTAGAAAAACATTCCTCCCTGGTCAGTCTCCCCCTGAAACTTGTTAATTCTGGGGACCTCACTGGCAGTGGTGCCTTAAAAAGCATCATTTGCAAGTGGTCTGGGCATAAACACCTTCTTTTCCTTGAAGATGACATAAAGAGAAAGCAGGCCCACCAGCTCTCTTTGGTATGTGGGGCAATGTGAGGAGTATAAACAAATAGTTGGCCCAGAATTCTTTGTGTCTGTGCATCTGGTGAATACACATCCAATTGAGAGAACATAGATAGACAATGCATATATGTCAATATACATGGATATATCCAAGATAGAGTTTAAATGCATGTGTACCTTTGTGTCTGCCTGTATTTATTTATTTGTTACTGCTGTATTTATTAATTACTTTCTTAAAGTATGTCCTTATACCTTGCTTTGTCAATAATATAAGAGCTTGTCCAGGGTATATTCTTTGTGTTTGTGAGTGTGTATGTGCACACATTGACACAAGTGTGTATACGGGTAAAAAGAGAAGGGATAATATACAAATGTACAGAGGTAGACATGCGAATCTGAATCTGTGAGGACCCTATACCTCTGAGTGTGACTAAATATATGGATTTGGGATGGTATGTTAGTGTTCATATAAATGCTTCTGGAAGTGAGGACAACACAGTGGGTAAAAGGTCAGCTCCAGGCTGGGTGCGGTGGCTTACACCTGTAATCCCAGCACTTTAGGAGGCTGAGGCAGGTGGATCAGCTGAGATCAGGAGTTCAAGACCAGCTTGGCTAACATGGGAAACCCTATTTGTACTAAAAATACAAAAAAAATTAGCCAGGCATGGTGGCACACGCCTGAGGCTGAGGTAGAAGAATCCCTTGAAACCAGGAGGCAGAGATTGTAGTGAGCCAAGGTGGCACCATTGCAGTCCACCTTGGGCAATAAGAGTGAAACACCATCTAAAAAAAGTCAGAACCATGCAGATGAGCATGTGCAGTTGAATATTCTGAAAGTGTGTATACACATATTTATCAGTGTCTCTGTGGTGACATATTTTGTTTTGGATGTATTGCTTTGTGTGACCATGAATGATAAATCATATCATGCATGTAGTATCTGTTAAAAGTGTGTATAGATGGGTGTGTATGGCCCTTTTGATGACTTTGCATTTGTGTGCCACTGTGAAAGGGTGCAAATAATGTATGAATCCAACAAAACTTGAATATGCATGTGTATGATTATGTGTAATGATAGAATATATACAAGTCATGAATGTGTAACTACATGAATATTTATGCCTCTGGCAGGGCATGAATTGGGGGTAGATTGTGGGACATGCCTAGTTTGGGGAACATGAGATTATGTATGTATCTGTGCAGTGAGTTCAAGAGCATGCCTATGTCTGTGCTTGTGATTTTCCCAATCTACATTCATTCATTTACAAGGAGGAATATCTAAGCTTCAGCTTAGAAATGAAGGTGCTTCTGTTCCGGTCTGGGCTAGCTGCTTTTTTGGAGTTTAAATAAATAATACAAGAAAATATATCCCATTTCCACCTAACAATATAAAATGCTTGTACACACAAACACACAGAGTATATACTACACGGTCTTTGCTGTAAAACAAGTGACCAAATGAATTTATCTTGACTGTTTTAGTGCTATCATATTAGCCCTAAATTTGGGGTGACCAGCTTATCCTTGTATGCCATAGACTTTCCTGGTTATAGCACTGAAAGCCCCCCATTCCAGAAAACTCCCCAGTCTTGTACAAACCAGGTCGGTTTGACCTCTACCTGAATTAGTTGGTGGTAGACTCCAGACTAGGGAAACTAGGTCTGGGCTATTTTTCATGCATGAAGCTCCTGGCCTCTTAAACACAACATAGAGCATAAAAGCATGAAAATCTGCAGTTTCATAGATCCATTTTGGATTTCAACTGTATATCTTTCCAGATATGTGAACGTGGAAAATTTACTTAAACTTTCTGAGCCTTAGATTTCTCATCTGAAAAGTGAATACAATAACTACTTCACAGGGCTATTTTGCAGATTAAATGAGAGCATATAGATGCAAAGCACTTAACTTACTGCTCTGCATATGATATATGCTCAATAAATAATGGTACATTGTTATTATTCATTCATTCTTACAATATTTTTATCAAGCAATAACTACAAAGTATCTGCCAGAGGTTAAAAATACAAACATGTAGCAAATGTAACTCCTGTTCTAAGACGTCTTCCGTGTACTGTGGAAGATACTAGTTAAAATTTATTTTAAAAACCACTACGTTTTGCTAATTGAAATGAGCTTTAAAAATTAAAGAATGCGGTGTTTGATCTTCTGCTCTTCTGTCAGTTTGCTGAGAATGATGGTTTTCAGGTTCATCCATGTCCGTACAAAGGACCCAAACTCATCATTTTTGATGGCTGCATAATATTCCATGGTGTATATGTGCAACATTTTCCCTATCCAGTCTATCGTCGATGGGCATGTTGAACAATGAGAACACAGGGACACAGGGAGGGGAGCACTACACACTGGGGTCAGTTGGGGGGAAATAGGGGAAGGATGGTGGGGGGTGGGGAGCTGGGGAGAGACAGCAAGGGGAGAAATGCCAGATGTAGGTGATGGGGAGGAAGGCAGCAAATCACACTGCCACGTGTGTACCTATGCAACAATGTTGCATGTTCTTCACATGTACCCCAAAACCTAAAATGCAATAAAATAAATAAATGGGGAAAAAAATTCACTTGTATATAGATGCATTTAGATATTGCTAATTACATCC
>NW_016107328.1:7353960-7391111 GCF_001604975.1 Cebus imitator
AAGTTTGCCTTATAGGATGGATTCACAAGGCAGAAAATTGGGATGGCTTGTGGTTGGCAGTTTTGGGGGAGCATGGGGGTTCTGTGGAAAAGAGACAGCAGAGACCGCATGATGGCAGGAATAGAAAATCCAGGATATTTGAAACCCTTGTCCAGACTGGGAAGGCTTTGAGGACAGGCCCCCATCACGTGCATTTCCCCAATGCTATACACCAGGTCCATAGGGCGTCAGTCAATGTCAGTGCAGTGAGTGAAGGAATAATGCAGGGAACTGGCCATTTGTGAGCACTGTAATTGCCCTGCTGAGGAGTTTGCACTTTCTCCTGGAGGTAATGAGAACCCAACAAAGAATTTTAAGATGAGAAATGATACCTTCCAAATTCGCATTTCAGAAATGTCACTCTGGCCTCAACAGGGCATAGCTGGGTTGGCAGAGATCAGGGAGGCAAAACCAGAGGCTGCAGGTCTAATTACGAGACGTTTTCAGGCTTCCTGATGCCACATTCAGGAGACTGAAATGGAGTGGCAGGAAGAATGAAGTAGGGGAATGCAATCAGCATTGCTCTCAGAAGTGAACCTTGACATCCACTCAGTCCTCAGAGCTCAATTCACGTAGGAACATTACTCTCATTCCTTCCAAGTTAAGAGCATAATAGAGGTCTTGGAAAGAACCATTAGGTTTCCTGAGCACATCTAATTCAGTCACATGATCACATCATGGGCAAGCAGTGTAGTCACAGGGGAAAAAAAGGAAAATAAAATACTGGGGTTTACAACAGCATATCTAGGTTCTGTTCCCATCTCTTCCACCTAGTAGCAACCCAGGTTTAGCCAAGTCCTTATCCTATTTCTTACAATAATTGGATTAAATGGCAGTAGTAATGTTACCATCATGGTTTTGTGGGAATTTGCTGTACAAAGTATATGTGAGAGTCTCTTTAAAATCTTTGACAAGCCATACAAACAGCAGGTATTAATTATGCAGAGACACTGGGCAGAGTTGACATAGTTTCCAAGTGAAAAATATTTTTTAAAGGCTGCCCTGTTTTTTACATCATCAGCTAGATGAGGGAATATTCTCCTTAATCCTTTGTCCTCAGGACTTCTCAATTCTCTCCCTGTCCTCTTCCACAGGACAGTTTTATTTCTAGAGAAAGCTCTCCCCCAGCATGGTGCATTAAAAGAGAATTAAATCAGAAATCTAACAGGTGACTTCTCCATGTCAGTGCTGACTGGGTTTTTTCTGGAAAGAAGATTACACCCTGAAGCGTATGATAGCCTATGAGCACACCACCTATAAAATACCCCAGAACAAAATCTCTCTCCGACTGTTCCTTCCGCGTGTGACCTACTTCCCTTTGTACATGCTTTGTTTCAATTAACATTTCATAATCCCTCTGTCCTCATTTTCCCCAAACTATCCAAGCACTGATTCTCTCTCATCTTAGTAGCTCAGAGAGCACCAGAGGCCCCAATGAAGCTAGTAGAAATACGTCCTTGATTAGCAAGAAAGACAAATGGTGGGGAGTGTGGTGGACACAGGTTAGATGCATCAAGCGTTTTCAACTCTACTAAAAGTGGAAAGGCTCTGTCCAGGGTTTTGAGTTTTGATTTAATCATGAATAGATGGTACAGAGTCATGACATGACATAGAGAGCTCCCTCTTATCAAGAAAAGTGGGAGCCAGAGACTAAGTGTCACAGAAATGTATTGTTTGTGTGAAACTTGAAGGTTACTCAGTGCAACTGCTTAGGAAGTGCCTTCTTTTAACTCACAACTGTAGAAACATCCCATTAAATTTCAGATACTTCACTAAGTGCTATGCATACAATAATGAAGGCCTGGTCCCCAGTCGCCAAGGGGGAGGGAATAGATAAGTTCAATCACTTCTTCATTCATTTCTTCATTCAATACATATTCATTTGGCATTTACTATATGACAAGCATGATGCTAGATGATAGAGATGGCATAATAAAATGTGGACCTCTTGTGCTCATGGCTCCACTGACAAATGATGAAGACATTTTAAAATACTGATGCAAGGCCGGTCACGGTGGCTCATGCCTGTAATCCCAGCACTTTGGGAGGCCAAGGTGGGCAGATCACAAGACCAGGAGTTTGAGATCGGCCTGACCAACATAGTGAAACCATGTCTCAACTAAAAATATGAAAATTAGCCCAGCACAATGGCACACACCTGTAGTACCAGTTACTCAGGAGGCTGAGGCAGGAGAATTTCTTGAACCCAGGAGGTGGAGGTTGCAGTGAGCCAAGATTGTGTCACTGCCCTCCAGCCTGGGCGACAGGGTGAGACTCCATTTCAAAAATAAATAAATAAATAAAATAAAATACTGATGCAAATATATACACCTCTGAAATGACGAACTATGGTAAATCTATGAAGGAAACAAGGCCCTCATCTAGTCCTAAGGATGAAGAAAGCCTTTCCTAGGAAGTGACATTTGGGCCAAGACATAAAGAATGAGTGAAAATCGGTTGGCCAAGAGATTAGGGGTCAGGAAAGATATTCCAGAGTGAACAGACTGGATAAAGATTCTGGAGTCAGAAAGAGATGAGAGGAGCCAGTGTGACTGAGATTCAGGGAGGAATAGGAAGAGTGGAAAAAGAGAATCCTGGAGAAGGCTTAGAAGCCATGCCAAGAATGTTTCTGTTTATCTCAAGATGAGTGGGAAACTGTAACGCTGGTAAGGGTTTGGGACATGATACGTAGAATTTGAGAGGATTTCTTTGCTAGCTGTATAGAGGCTAGATTAGAAGGGACAAGAGCGGAAGTAGAGACAGATGTGGGTGGGTTAACATGGTTCAAAGCAGAGACGACAATGCCTTGCACTAGAGTAGAGACCAAGAATACTGACGGAAGTGACCAAACTGCAGAGACTAAATACCGTGTGACATGCTAGGTGCTACATAAAGATGAGCAACCACGCTCAAAGTGCACCCCGGTGAAGGAGGGGAGGTTTATAGATAAGAAAGACAAAGCTCAGGGAGCATAAATGAGCACGGGCCACCCAACCAGTGAGCAGAAAACGTCACTACAGCCCTGTTCATCGCCTCCTCGCCCTCTGAAAGAGCAGATGGGACACAAACCCTGGCTGTTAACCCTCTGTGCCTTTTACATTTTGCTTACTTAAGGGTTTTTCTTTCCTTGTTTTTCACCCTATAATGAAGATTTATGCTCTTTTTTGAAAATGGCAGCCTGCTCAACAGTGTCCAAGGTCTTGTTTCTGTGACTGTAGATGAATGCATGGACAGAAAAGCCCTGAGCCCCTTTCAACAGTCATCTAAACATAATAATTATAATAACTATTATTTCCCGAATGCCCTGTGGACATGGGGCTTTTTGCTTAGTGTGATGGTTAATTTTATATGTCAACTTTACTGGGCCACAATGTGCATAGATATTTGATCAAACATTATTCTGGGCCTTTCTGTGAGGGTGTTTTGGATAAAATTAACTTTTAAATCAAACTGCTAAGCGAAGCAGAGATTTCTCTCTAATAGGAGTGGGCCTTGCCCAATCAGTTGAAGGCCCTAATAGAACAAAGAGACTGACCTACTCCCAAGTCATAGAGGAATCTCCCTGCCTGACTGTCTTTGAACTGGGACACTGGTTTTTTTTTTGTTGTTGTTGTTTTTGTTTTTCTTGCCTTCAGACTTGAACTCAGACACTGGCTCTTCCTGGGCCTTGATCCTGATAAACTTTGCTGGGTTTCTAGCTTGCTGATATACCTCACATATCTTGGGACTTGCCAGACTCCATATTTGCATGAGCCTATTCCTTATAATAAATTTCTCTTCTCTCTCTATCTCTCTATACATATATATATATTCCATTAATTTAATTTCTCTAGAGTATTTCAGTGTTTTTCATCCTTATAACAGCTCTGTATGGTAGGTTTTAGATTGGTGTAAAAATAATTGTGGTTTCTTGGCATTAAAAGTAATGGCAAGGCTGGGTGCGGTGGCTCACACCTATAATCCTAGCACTTTGGGAGGCTGAGGAGTGTGGATCAGGAGGTGAAGAGATGGAGACCATCCTGGTCAACATGGTGAAACCTCGTCTCTACTAAAAATACAAAAATTAGCTGGGCATGGTGGTGTGCACCTGTAGTCCCAGCTACTCAGAAGGCTGAGGCAGGAGAATTGCTTGAACCCAGGAGGCAGAGGTTGCGGTGAGCCGAGATCGTGCCATTGCACTCCAACTTGGGTAACAAAAGCGAAACTCCATCTCAAAAAAAAAAAAAAGTAATGGCAAGAAACCACAATTACTTTTGAACCAACCTAATGTTATTGTTCCCATTTCACAGTTGAGGCAATGAAGGCCAAGATGAATTAAGTCACTTTTTTTTTTGCAGTGGATGGCAGTTACATGAGTCATACTTGACTGAATCATAATGGATGTCTTAGTCTAACTCCAGGCTCTCTGCTTGTGATATGATGTACTGACTCTTTAAAAGAAGAAAGAGTAACAAGGTTATGAAAACCAAGGAGAGATGGAGAAACTTCTACAGACTAGGGGAGAATGAAGAAACATGACAACTAAATGTAATATGGCACCCTGGATGGATCCTTGGACAGAAAGTTGACGTTAAAGAAAAAATTCAAAGAAAGCATGGAGTTCAGTTAAGAGCATTCCACCAATGTAAATTCCCTAGTTTGGACAAGTGTGTCATGGTGAGGTAAAATGTTTATAAGGGGAGAAACTAGGTGAGGGGTATCAGGGAGCACTCAGCAATGTCTGCAAGTATTTTGTAATTCTAAAACTCTTCTAAAAAATGTTTTTATGAAAAAAAGGGTACTATGTTGGAATAGGAGAATAGCTCACGAGATACTGTGCATCTAGGAAGTTTATTTGTATTTATCAAAAATACACATTTTTATATTTATGTGCATGATTTAAAATATAAAACATATTGTATATGCATATAAAATGTGCTGTATATGCAGCATACACTATTTTGAAAGACTAAATAATTTTACAGATTAGGAAAGGGAGACACATTTCTGCCATGCATAACAGAATTGTCATATCTGAGCCAACATTTAAAAACATGACTGTACCACTGTAGAGCTGTGTCTTTTTTTTTTCTGATGAGGGGCTATGCTTTGCTGTGCTGTAGAATGCGAAGACCATGTGTTTCTCTATATCACCTCATTTATCAACGTCTAATTTGGAGTTCTCAATTTCTATGAAGCTTTTTCCAATTACTTTATTTAACATTGAACTTATTTTTGTGGCTTTTGTGACTCATGGTCTCTGCTGGAACCCAATAACTAGTACCTCTAGTGTCAAATTAAGGACATTAGACAAGAGAGTTCAGCAGATATAAGTCTAAAATATCACCTTCAGAGAATGGGGCTGTTATTTGCGAGCAAGTGAACATACAAACTCTGAGCTTTAGAATTAAACTTACCCAGACCAGCCTACTCATGGGCAATGATGGGTAAAAACCACAGGCTGGAGGTGCAAGGAATAGTACAGGTTTTCTATGGGCAGGTAACATCCAGAAGAGTAAAAGACTACTGCTCTGGGCTGCGCTTTCCCAGTTTTTCCTTCCAAGATCACCAATCAGCGGTAAGAAGGTAGAGAGAGCCAGGAGTATTATTTCACCTGGTATCCCTGAAAATAGAAAGAAATGGAGAGAAGCATGTCTACCCAAAAGTTTCAAATATACATTTTGAACATTCTTTAAGTGACCGTGTCTTCCCTCCAATGTTAGTCACATATATTCAAATTGTTTCCCAACATAGATCATGAACTACTAGAAGGTAGAGATTATTAATTTCCCACTGTACCCAGCTTGGTACCTGACTGGCAGACAGATTTACATAATAGAAAGCACTGGGCTCTGGAATCAGACTCAAGGTTTGAATCTGAAATTTGCCATTTATTAGATTTGTGATCTTGGTTGATTTAATCTCTCTAAACTCAGGTTACTTACCTGTCAAATAAGTATATCTCTTCCTCTGAGGTGCTTTGAACATCAATTGACACCATCTCTATTAAATGTCTGGAACATAGTAAGTGCTAATGAAATGTTATTCCCTTTTGCTCTTACTAATCCATGTCAATAAACACTAACTTTTAGGAATTTCTCTTTTAAGATAGCTAAGCCTCAAAGTTACCTCATCTATGTAAAAGCTAATAATAGATATAAGAATCATGAAGCTAATTAAAAAGAGGAATGTGTAAAGTGCCTAGCTAAGTGTCTGGCACATCCATCAAGAGCAAAAAAGAGTTCATGTAGTAATACTCATTAGATACTTAGCTTTCCTTTTTTGCCCTTATTGTTCTAGTTATTGCTACAGAGAACTTGAAGAGAAAGTTGTCTGCCTGAAAGAGCTTAATGTCTGTAGTCTTTAACATTTGGTTAATCCAAAGAAGTATGAATGAGTTTGCCCGTAAGGTATGAGTACATGTCTTGTTAATCGGATCTGCTTCGTAATATCCTAATGGGCAGACTATCTGGGATCATTAACGTCTGCAATGTACTTTATCTTCATGTTAGCAGGGGTCAAATGTGAGTGCATTTTTAACAAACCCAATCAGCAAATATAATAATATCTACGCTAGAAATGCCCAACCCATTATCTTGTTAGGAAGCCATAAATCAGAATATCATGCTTCATGGAGTCAGAATGCAGAAATTTGGGTTGCTGTCCCTTTAGTGAAAGGATTGTTTATTTTAGTTCATGACTAGCAATGAAACATTCTGTCATCAAAACATGTAGAAAAAAAGTAACCTCAACTTCTGAAGCAAATAAAATATAAATTCACACCTATACTTTCATACATTTTTGGAGGATGTGAAGAACCCATAATGGTAAAGTCCTATTCCTTGAAGAGAAAATATCTGAAAGGGAAGAGGAATTTCTCATGAGAGAGTTTAGGCTGATGATAGCTTTTCCAAATACCGTATGACAAAGACTGGTGATGTGTTTTACAGCAGCGGGTCTTTAAGAGATAAAGATGATTTCTACTGAGTGACTGTTTTTGTTTCCTGAATCCCACAAAGAATATTTATATCACTTCAAGATGTGAAAGCCACTATGGAGATAAAGCTAAAGTATCTAAAACATGTTGATGATTTAAGGGAAAGTATGCTGGGCTCTGAAGTTAGAACTTACCGAAAAATATTGGCTATAAAATAATCCCGTTGGACATATCCAATTAACAATATTGATAATACGGGCAGAAATCCCCAATCACAATTCAAATTATAAGTGGCTCAAAATATTGTAAGTCTTTTTGCAATTCCATGCAGATTCATTTGATGAATAAGTCTAACCTGAATTCACTTGAAGTTATTTGACTCTTAGTCTTGTTTGGGGTTAATCTTCTTTCATTTCACTGCAGAGGAGTTAGCATGTTTGATTTCAGAGAGTTACCTAAGACCATTCTTAGATACTTAGCACACACACACACACACAGACACACACACACACACACACACAACCTCTACACATGATATTTAGATTATATTACCTGATATGGTTTTATGGTTTTGCTGTATCCCCATCCAAATTTCATCCTGAATTTTATTTCTCATAATCCCCGCATGTCATGAGAGGGACCTAGTGGAAGGTAATTGAATCATGGGGTAGTTGCCCCCATGCTCCTGTTCTTATGATAGTGAATGAGGTCTCATGATATCTGGTGGTTTTATAAGGGGTCATTTTCCATTTTGCTCTGCACTTCTTTGTGTCAACAACATGTGAAGAAGAATGTGTTTGCTTCCCCTTCCACCATAATTGTAAGTTTTCTGAGGCCTCCCCAGCCAAGTGGAACTGAGTCAGTTAAGCCTCTTTCCTTTGTAAATTACCCAGTCTTAGGTATGACCTTACAGCAGCATGAGAACAGACTAATACATTATCTTTCTAAGAATCTAAGATCTCTGAATTCAAAGTAAACCTGTCTCTGTGAGCTTCAGTTAGGGAGTTGAAGGCCTGAAACAACATCTGTTCATAAATGCTTACATGGTATGTGTCAAGAAATTGTTATTAATCTTTTGTACATTATCTTGTTTACCACTGTGGTAATTAGTCACTCAGCTTCAATTGCAGATGTGGAAATTGGAGCTCAGACTACTAAAAAACTTTTCCTAATAATCAATTCTTCCTTAAAAGTCTATGTTTGATACCTATAACTATTAATTTGAAAAATGTCATTAAGAGGCACTATACTTAGCCTAATTTTAGACATTCATTTCTTTCTTTTCTCTTTCTCTGTACTGTTAGTTATTACCAGCACAAGGTTTCTTTAGCGGAAGCTACTAAGGCTCTGAATCCAGTAGAGGATTATTTAGAAAAGAAAAGCTGGATCCCAAGGCTTAGAACTAAAAAGTGGTGTGATGGGAATCTGGCTCTCTGGGAAGGGGAGGGGAAGACTAATTTGTAGTGTTTGCCAATTTCTATGGTGTAAATGCTGTCTCCATGCCAGTTGCAAACTTCCAGGTTTTTGGAAGTGGCTCACAAAATTCCTTGAAATTAATGTAGCAAGTGGTTCTTACCAAGTCAATATGAGGTTGTTTCAGCCCACTGCTGGAACTAGGTCATTTTGCAAAAGTCTAAGATGACTGCAGGTAAGACCTTTCTCTCTTGAAAGCATCTAGGGTATCCAAGGAAGATGTTGCTCCAGTTTCTGAGTGTCTATGAAAAATTCCTGTGGGGAACTGGAGGCTGTCCTGCAACTTGACAACCATGAAATAGGGACCTACTCTATATCAGGCACTGGGAAATACACTGAGGTTATAAAAAAGAATCAATTGCGTAGTCCTGACTCTTGAGATTCTTACATTCTTGTAGGTAAAATCAACAAGGAAGGTGATAAGCACAATAGTGTGAAGGTGAGGCTTTTTCATCAGTATTTGCTTACCTGGTTTCTGCTTGTTCTTTTTCCATTAACCACACAAGATTCTTTAGCTTCTCAGGAATTATTCAAAAAGACCCCTTTGGAAGCCCAGAACTGTCTAGAACTTGTTTGATGACCAGCAGGGAGACTGTTTTCAGCTTTCATGCTCACCTTTAATTTCCAGTTCATGTCTTTGGATAGAACTGTGTTCCTCTGCATTCCCTCTGGGACATTAGGATTTAGTTCCTCTCTAGGAGAAAGCAGGGAAGCTGCTATCATCAGGCGAGTTCTCTCATTAATAGTATGAGCCCTACCACTTCTTGATGAATTACATTGTCTTACCTGGCCCCTGGGGAAACTTCGGACATTGTAAGAGCAAGACCAAGGATTCTTACACATTGTCCTTTTTTTCCTCCCCTCATTTATTCAGCGCCTATCTTGTGCTGGATACCTAGGCTCTTAGGACACAAAGATGAAGTTTACTGTGCCTGCTTCTCAAGGAAGACAAGTAAGTAAATAATTGCAAAGGATATGAAAAGTGCCTTAATGGAGATATTGCCCGAGTTAGAGCACAGAAATGTAGTGCTTAGGGGACACTGAAGTCTTCACTAAGACAATACTTGGCCTGGATTTTGAATAAAGAGACGTTGTTCTTCAGGTAGACAATAGTAGGTACAGCATGGACAGATAGCACATTCCATGCAGAAGAACAATGGAGGCACAGAAGCTCAGAGAACTGAGGTCCTGGGTAAACAGACTGGTATAAGAACTGGAAAACTTAATGTTTCATTTTTCAAAAGTCTGCATATTATACACATACTGCTAAGAGCAGATGAATGTTGAACATATTTATACCTTCAGTGTCTGGCATGCTGCCTGTAATGAAATATTCGATCATTATTGAATAAAATCAATGATTATGAAAAATAGAAGTAGAGTTCTGTGTTCCAACAAACTGTGGAAACTGCAAAAGGTAAATAGACTATGTAAAATCAGCCGATCTTATATAGAAAAACTGGATACTTCTGACAGGAAGCAGTATTCAATTATGAGATTAACTGTGTGCCTGGAGTCTGAAAATTATAGCTTAGATTCTCACCATCCTTATTTGAGCAGAAATTGTTCTGTTTCCTAAGGAGATCTTGATGGATTAATGGAAAATTTTGTGATCTTCTTGGAAAAAGAAAACAAATCTAAATAACAAAAAAATAATTTGCTATGTGTGCTAATTTTGGAAAAGTAACTGAAACTTGGATAAAAATATACAGCACTTTCCTGGGATAATCCAGTTTGTGGTTGCTATCTGTTCTGGCATACGTATTACGATTACAATTCCCTCTCATAAATGTCACCTTTGGATTAAATTTCTTGCTGAAATTCCAATTAATGGAACATTTTTTAAAAATGCAGTAGGCATAGATAAAGGTAGAAGGATGCTAAGCACTTGATAAATGTATGTGGATGCTCTTATTTATCAATAAGCTAATAATGATAACCTTTGATGTGTTACCTATAATGCTAGAAAACAAGAAATGACATAAATGTTCAATGATGAAGAATTAGCTGAATTAATAATGAACATCCTTATGTGTGAATATCGCATTGTCATTTAAAATAATGATTTAAGGCTGAGCTCAGCGTCTCACGCCTGTAATCCCAGCACTTTGGGAGGCCAACGCAGGTGGATCACTTGAGGTCAGGCATTCGAGACCAGCCTGGCTAACATGGTGAAACATCTTCTCTACTAAAAATACAAAAATGAGCTATGCGTGATGGCATGAGCTTGTTACTCAGCCACTTAGGAAGCTAAGGCAAGAGAATCACTTGAGCCTGAAAGGCAGAGGTTACTGTGAGCCGAAATGGTGCCACTGCTCTCCAACCTGGGCAAGAAAGTAAGATTTCATCTCAACAAAATAATATAAAATAATGATTTAGATCTGTATATACCTACAGGGAAAAATGCATATTATATATTGTTAAACAGTAAGAAAGACAGGTTTCATGATAGTATGTTTTATTATTTCATTCTCCTAAAAGAGAGAGAGGGTCGGGGAGGGGAAAGTAAGAGAAAAACAGACAGGGGAGAGAGAGAATGAGACTTTTGAACAGTCACAGCTGTGTTTAAATCTTTGCTATTCCATTTAAATGCTGAAGAGATCAACCCAGGTTATTTAGTGTTTCTTATTACCAGTGTCCTTGGCTGTTAAATGAGGTAAGAATAATAGTTATCTCTTGATGCTGTTGTGATGAAATGCTGCATTTGTTACATTTTGACCCAGCGTGGCTCTCAGCTAGGATGATTTGGGTCCCCAGAGGACATTTGGCAGTGTCTAGAGATATTTTTTGGTTGTTACAGCTGGAGGTGGGGGGTGGTGATGCTACTGGCATTTAGTGGGTGGAAGTCAGAAATGCTCTTACATGTCCTACCGTACACAGACAGCTACCCCACCAAAGAATTATCTGACCAAAAATATTATTGGTGCTGAGGTTGGAAAACTGATTTAGACATTAATAAGCACTTGATAAATGTATGTGGATGCTCTTATTTATCGAAAAGCTAATAATGATGAGATTTATTATCATTCTGTATATGTGTGTTTTAATTGGACTTATCTTTATTTTGTATTATTGTCTATGATTAATACGGATTACTTGACTAAGAAAAAATTAATAAAAGTAACATTTTCAACATCAACTTTAGAAACAACAACAATGATGGGTAATATTACTACTGCAAGCTCCTTGAAGTAAGAGATCAAATCCCATCTACACAAGGTAGGACCTAGCACATAATAGGTATTTGAGAGAGCCTACTGAATTGAATTGAAATGCACAAACACATGCCAATAAAGTCAGAGGAAGCTAACTTGTATTACTAGCTGGATTTTCATTAGTGCTTTAACAAAGTGAATAGACTAATTTACAATCAGCACATTCTAAATATGTATATTGTGTTGCAAACACCCTGTCTGGAAATACTCCTAGGAGAAACATTTATCTTTTATGACATACTCTAGCCCATTGCCACACCCATGTAACGAACCATCACATGTATAATTTTTAAAGACTATAAAAGTCACAATGACTCCAAAATATAAACATCTTGAAGGCATAGTGTTTCTTTTGTATTTATATCTCCTTATTCTGCAGTTTGTATTACTGTCTCTGGCTCAGTGTTACTCAATAAACTTGTTGAATTCTGAGTCCCAGGATATCCAAAAAGAGACCCTGCTTGTCCTTATCCTGTAGAGACCTTGAGAAAAACTATTAACTTGTGAAAAGTTTTGTGAGATTAGGCAATGCCTCTGAAGCCCCAGGTGCTTATCTGAAAAAATAGGGGATTATAACACTTATGCTATATGGTTGCTCAGACAATCAAATGAGACAATATTTTATCAAATGCAATACACACCACTGGTACTCAACGAGGTGTAGTAATTTTTTCATTGTCTTTCGAAAAGATGATCACTTTGTAAAATGCTCCAGTTTCACTTAGAATCAAGCTTTCTTTTAGTCACATTGTGGAAAGGAATAGTGAACATGGGCATGACTTGATTTACTGAGAGGCACCATGGTATCACGGCAAGACCTTGAGTCTACAGATCCCAAACAGCAAAGCCAAATTTTAACATTATGAACCAGGTCTTCTCATATTTTTATATCCATGATCTCTTTTAAAAGCAGACAAAACTGTCACAGCCAACCAGTATTAGTTGAAATTTGAAAACAATTTAAATGGTACAGCCAAGTTGGTGTTGAGTGGTGACTCTCCTATAAGCTCTTATCTTCCCAAATTGCTCAGAATCCTCCCTAATTCCACCTCAAAACATGTTTATGTGTTTCTCCTAATGCATCATTGAAAAACACACTTGAATACTGCCAGAATGCTTAGATGGGCCCAAGGAATTTTTTTTTTTTACCCAGTTTCACAAGGTCAGTCAAACTCATGGCTTCATAATTGAATAATCAATCAAATCAAAAACAATTGATCTACTCCAGGCATGTCAGCAACATATTGATTCACCCATTGAGCTCTGTTCAAATATAATGAAGGTGATGAAAGCCATCGTTGCATTGCAAAATGGTCAAATAAAGAACTCTGTGCAGGCATTCTCTCTCTCTCTCTTTCTTAATTATTGCTGTTCTTTTGTAAATTGATTTTAAGGTTGTTAATACATGAATCTATGTATACCTTAGCATAGGGGAAAAATTGGTTCAAAACTTCCTGTAAGCCACTTGTCTGTGTGAGCACAAACATTTTTCATTATCATTAGTGTTTTGATGTATAAAACACAAATCATATGAAGTCTCTTCAATGAGAGGCTAAAACGTGATAATGTGGGAACAACTGCAAGGCAATAGTTAATAGAAGTTTGGGGATCAAACGACACTGACATGAATTGTAACTCTAATTTTCTTGCTGTGGAACCTAGGGCAATTAACTTAACTTGCTTGTATCTTAGTTTCCTTACCTGTAAAATTGCTATGAAAACAGTAACTGCCTCACCGGGCCTTTATGCATGAGAGTTAGTGATATGGTCCGGCTCTGTGTCCCTACCCAAATCTCATCTTGAATTGTAATCTCTGTAATCCCCACATGTCAAGAGAGAGACCAGGTGGAGATAATTTATTCATGGAGCAGTTTCCCCCATGCTCTTCTCATAATAGTGAGCGAGTTCTAGGAGTTCTGATAGTTTTATAATGGGTGATTCCTGCTTTACTCGGCCCTTCTCCTTCTTGTCACCTTGGGGAGAAGTTCCTTGCTTCCCCTTCACCTTCTGCCATGATTTTAAGTTTCCTGAGGCCTCCCAGACCTGCTGAACTGTGAGTCAATTAAACTTCTTCCCTTTATAAATTACCCAGTCTTGGGCACTTATTTATAGCACTATGAAAATGAACCAACACAGTCAGGATGAAAACCAATAGAGCATTTACTTTGAAAGCACTCAGTAAAACTTAGCTTTACTATTCTTGTTTATTGAAAACAATAGCTTTCATTAGCTATTTTTGTCTATGTTTTCCAGTGTTATATTTTCCATTTTGTTTTACAAATGCTGAGCTTTCATGAAGTATGAGGCAGTCACTGCTGGTTGTCTACCCAAATCCAATGCCCAAGGCATCCTCAGTTATAAAACTCCCCAGCATTAACTGGGCATATGGTTTCCAAATTATAGACCTCATTTCTAAGTCTTCCCTGAAAAGATAGATGTGGCCATTTGGGTAAGTGCTACCCAATAGATTATAAGATTTGCTACGAGTAACTCCCAAGAAGTGCCTGTAAGGAAAAGAAGTATGTTTTTTTCTGTCTCCTTTCACCTTTAGGCTGAATATAATGTAAATATTCTGAATAAAATTGAACCATAAACTTGAAGATAAAATTAAGCAGCTTAAACCATAAGCTGGAAGACGGAAGCAGAGGATGGCAGAGCAGAAAGATATAAGGATTCTGGGACTGTACAGTCACCAAAGCAGTTGTGAATCTTCTATCAGGGTTTATATCCAAGAACAAGGAAGGTACTCATGCCTAGTGGAAGTCATCATTAATTGGAGATGAGGAAAATTCATGGAATCATACTGATAGTTATCACCTTCGCACCATGGAATCAAGTGATTTCCAAAGTACTGGCTGATAAACGCCTATGGATAATAAATAGCCCAGGATAATAATCTATTTGCATGGGTACAAGACTATCCTCATCCATTTTTATTTAATTGCAACCAATAACTGAATAAATATATGAATATTAGAAAAAATATATTAATGAACTCATGGTCCACCAATCCCATCTATTTCAGAACAATACAATTTAACTCTCTCCCAGGAGTTCCCATGAATTAAGTATAAATCATGTATATTTTAGCAATAAGGCGTGTTAGAAAAAACACAGGACTGAGAATTAAGGGAGTTGGATTTTGCTCTGTTCCTTCTTGGGTGAACTATGTGCCTTTGAAAGTTCACATTTTATTCACTTTAGTTTATTTATCTATATGATGTATATCAGAACATCAACCCTTCTCTAGCCTAAAGAGTTTCTATACAGTAATAAGTATGTAAGTATCTTGAAAAGTTAAAATCTAGAGCATTTGTAAGGTATTTCTATAGTTTCGCTGAGAGATGATGTTGACTCAGAGGTTCCATGGAAGTGAACTACCTAGGGACATTTCAGAAACCAAAAGGCTGCTGATGTGCCAGTTGGCAGGACATCCTCCTGGGATTGAGAATATGCATTTATCCACTTGGGTCTGCCATTCACACCTGCCCCCAACCCAATCCCTGCCCTCTGTGAGGAGACACAGCATGCTATTCATCATAGTCTTTGCATCCCGCCAAGAATGTGCTGCTGCTCCCATCCATTGGAACAGACGGTTGATTGGCAAAGCCATCAGACACCTGTTGAGGCTGAGTCATCCCTATTCACAGGATGTGCCTCACAGCTTGGGTGGAGTGTGTTCAGTAAAGGATGAGAGGCCTGGCGAGCCCAATCTGGTGCAGCTGATGCTCTCATTCATTGGCAGCTTTGAGGGGAAACCAGAGATCCACGGTCTAATTTCACTTACTCCTCATCTTCTCTGACAGATGGGTGTTTGCAGTGGAGTGGTCATACATATTCGTTCAGGCTCAGGAACCTTAGAAAGAATTGTGTTGGGCTTGAAGGTCATCAACTATTTCATGGATATTAAAATGAAATGTGGTAGCATTGACACAGTGCTTCTTTACATCCCTGACACTTTCTTCCAGCATATGCAGCTTTGTTACCATGGTTTTTTAATTTAAGATCTAGGTGATTATGTCAATTCCAGAACTGACCAGTAGGTTTTGTAGATCAAAATTAGCTCCCCAAGTCAAGAAACTCTTGATCGTAGATGATACTTTTATAATTCATTAATCTATGACTATTGGAGTTTTTACAGGAACCAAATGATCATCTGTGTTGAAGCTTCTAAGGCAGTCTAAATAATTCATTCCTTCTTTCAGTTGTATATCCAGAATTTCTATACAGAAAGGGTTTAGAAGCTGCAACACATGTAAAAGGGGAGAGGTAGAGTCTTGAAAATGAGTTTCCTATGGGTTTTACAAAATATTGAGAGATGTGCATTTCTAAAGATACTGAGCAGCTGATGGCCACCCAAATCCTTACTTTACAACTGGACCTGCTCTTCTCTGTTTAGATACTGAATTATCTAAAACACAGAAACAGAAACAATATAGGAAAAAATAGCCTTGTTACTAAGTAAGACTAGAGTAGGCAATTTGGAACTGTGTTCAAAATAAACATTTTTTCTGCTTTTCTGCTGAATTAAACTCACCAACCCAGTCACAGGCACAACAGTAGCACTGCAGGGATTCTCACATAGAACTGACGTCTACACTGATCTATACGGTAGTTTACATGGGTCAGCTTAGCTTATGAAGGAGAGTGTCTTGTCTGAAGGAGGCAGGTCCCATGAAAGAGAGACAAGAGAAATCACAAAGTGACTGTAAAATGTCTAATTTCTCTTTTGGAAGGAAATATGGCAGGAGTAAAGAGAAGAACAGAAAGTACCAACTCAATATTTACAAAAGAGTAGAAGCTCCTATTTTATAGGTCAACAGCACTGTTGGGAAAGAAAATGCACAATTCCTTGCAGTGACCAGGCTTAAACAAAATGTCTGGAGTGAGACAGGAAAGCAGGAAAAGCCCTGGATTTGGAGCTAGATGCAGCTAAGTTGGAATCCTTGGTCTACTGTTTACTAGCTATAGACAAATCTCTTCATCTGTGAATGTCTCAGTTTTCTTTCCAACAGAATGAGTGTGCTGAGACTCTAAGGTTTCCTGCAGAGCAACAGACTGAGAGACTGAATGGTTAAGACTCCTGGCTCTGGAAGCAGAAGTATCTACTATTTATTTATTTATTTATTTATTTATTTTCCCCATTTATTTTATTGCATTTTAGGTTTTGGGGTACATGTGAAGAACATGCAAGATTGTTGCATAGGTACACACATGGCAGTGTGATTATTTATTTATTTATTTAGAGACAGGGCCTCACTCTGTTGCCCAGGCTGGAGTTCAGTGATGCTATCTTGGCTCACTGCCACCTACACCTCCAGGGCTCAAGCAATCCTCCTGCCTTGGCCTCCTGAGTAGCTGGAACTACATGCATCTGTCACCACGTCTGGCTAATTGTTGCATTCTTGTAGAGATGGGGATTCACCCAAACTCCTGGGTTCAAGCGATCCATCTGTCTGCCTAGGGCTCCCAAAGTGCTAGGATTACAGATGAGAGCCACCACGCCTGGCCAGCACCTACATTTGTTTAGTAATGACTCAAATATTCTCCAAGAGCCAGGATTTGTGTTTCAAAAAAGGGTTGATAATTTATTTTGCAGGTTAATTTGGGGTAGTTACTGAACGACTACCCATGAAGAATTTTACATGATAAGTGCTAAGTAAATGTCATTTTTAAAGATCCAAAGAATCGCTGTTAAATTTTGTTAAATAATTGTAAAATTTAGTGTATTTATTAGGGCAAATGCTAAAACAAGACAAATTAGGGTTTGCTTATCTAATAATTTCTAGGGCTTTAATTATAACAGGGCCTATTTTCACCTATCATTTCCCATATTTATCCTTCAAGGTAGTGTTGGGTCTTCCAAATCTGAAGACAAACTGAATTATGATAAAATATCTGAGCATGGCATACAATCAAAAGCTGCTTCCAGGTCAAAAAGAATAATGTTAGTAGATTAGTAGATCAGATAGGAGTAACCAAGCTTACTGAAAAATTTATCTTTTTCTGTTGTTGAACTTATTCTTTTCAAATGGGACTTGAGTTCACAACTATTAATTGAAAGGGGATGTTTGAATAAAGTCCATGATTTTTGTTTTTAAATAGAGCACACATGAGAACTATAAACGCATAAAATAGTTAAAAGTGGAGATGCTCTTTGGAAGTTTCTGATTCCCCAACTTCCTCCTGTTCTCCCTCCTCTAGCAATTACAAGAATGCCCTAAGCTCTATGGAGCTGCTAGATAACACCTACCAGGTTGATGTCATATCACTCAAGAGCACAATTTATTCCTCACATGCGTAGATCTGTCCAAGAAATCTTAATCCTGAATTTGGTGGAGAAATTCATGATATATATAAGATATATAGGCCACTCTGTGTAAAAATAAAATGAAGACCTCTCTATATAAAAGATGTTTGTGGTGGCTAACTTGTTAGTAATAATAAAATTAAATAAAAAATGGTACAGAAACTAGAATGATTACTCAAGAAAGTCTATAGGTACCAAGTGCATTTTATAAAATTAATTTTAAATAAGACCAAAGACTAAAGCAAACCTGACAAATATAAATTCTATATAGGCAGATCCATGCCTAACACATTTTACAGTTAATAATGCATTTAGGAGGTCCTAAAATATTTGTTGAATAAATAGAGAAATCAACAACCCAATGAAGCAAAAATTGTATGTTAGAATCAATGACATTATTTTCTTCCTTACAAACAATATCTCTTTTAATAAATTTGTCCAGCCCTGCATATTTAAATATTATCTATATATCAATAATTCCAACATTTTCTTTTGTAGTTGTGATACCTCCATTGAATGTCTGAGATTTGTATCTAATTGTTCATTTGAAATATTTTTATAAGTATCTAACATGGATCTTAACACAGTAAAAAGGGAGCTATCTTTCTATGTCTTACCCTCTTTCTGCAAGATATTCTTCCATGTATTTGTTCCAGTTATCTATTGCTGCATAAAAACAACAACAACAACAAAAACCAAGAGCCGGTGAAAAGAAAACAACAACTATTCCCAAATCTTTTCACCCTTTTTTTTAAAAAAAATCAAATTTGCAATTTGGGAAGAATTTAGCAGGAAAGGCTTGTCCTTACCTCATGCACCATCAGGTGGGCAGCTGAAACACAGGCTGAATGGTCCATTTCCAAGGTGACTCAATCACTTGGTTGATAAGTTGGTGCTGCCTCTGAAGGTCACTCAGTGCTGAGGGCCAGGGACCTCCATTCTTCTCCAAATGGTTATCTCCATGTTGTCTAGGCCTCTTCACAGGATGGTGCCTGGGTTCCAATGGGGATCATCCCAAGAGAGAAACAGGGAGAAACTGTACCTGCCTGCATGATCTAACATCACAAGTCATATAGAACACCATTTCCCACTCTTAGCTAAGGAAGTCACAGAGATCTGACCAGGTTCAAGGTAGGGAACCATAGACTCTACTTGTGGGTTCTGATAGAGCATGAAAATATTACTTCAGTCATTTTTAGAAATTATACTGTTCCACACCTTAGCATGTCAGCAGACGAGGACACTGTCATACCTTCAGTCAATTGATCAAAATACTATTCTAAATATGTCTCCTTTTTTTCACATTCACATTTATTTAATAGGAAAATCCTACCTACTCAAAATGCATCGCAAATATGAGATTGTCTTCCTCAAATTTAGGACAACCATTCTCATCCAGGGTGTCATCCTCTCTCTCCTAGCTGGTTTCAGGAGCCCCCTAATTGATCACCATCCTCTATTCCTTGGTTCCTATGCTTCATTCTCTATATGACAATCAGGATAATCACTTTAAAGCATAACTCAGATCATAGCCTTCCCTGCTTAACAAAAACTCCAATGACAAAGTGAATCACAGCCTAGTGATAAAGTGGAGTAATTCACCAGAAAGATATAAAAATTCTAAATGTCAATGAATCTAATATCATAAGGACAAAATATGAAAAGCAAAAGCTGACAAAATTGATTTGATAATTTCACCCTCATAAATGGAGAATTTTTGATAACCTTCTCAGAAATTGATAGATCAGGCAGAGGAAGAATGTTAATGCCATGTGTCTTAATGGGTTACTGGTGGGCTGAGGTATTCCTCCCCTCAGCCCATGGTCGGTCTCGCGCCTTAAGCAGTGTCATCTGAATTATTATGTTTATGCATATTTTATGCATATTGAAAAAGATTAGAAATCACTACCTTATACTATCTCTAAAACAATAAGACATACTAGATTGTTCATTGCATCACGTGTTTTGTGATAGTAAACATTTTGAAAAACAATCAAAATACTAATTTGCAATAGAATGGAAAACAAAGTTGTTGCATTACATACAACCATATCAATATGAATACATCTCACAAATATAATATCAAAGAAAAAAAGCAGTTGCAAGAAACATTCAATATGTTATATATGTAAATGTTACAAATTTGCCAAACAATATTGTAGCTATTCAAAGATTCTTACATGTGCTCTAAAAATATGAAAACAAGAATAGCAAAGAAAGTCATCAAATTCATGTTAGGGATGATGTCTTAGAAAGATGATGGGAGCAAAACAGTGAGGAAGAGAATATAGTAATGGAATCATGAGGAAAATAAAATAGGTTATTTTTAATATTTCTCTTCTTAAAGGGCAATGGCACATAGACTGTTATATTATTTTGTATGTATTTTGTACATATCAAAAAATAGAAACAATCAAAACTGTAGCTCCGAGTTTATAAAAGCACCTTCACATATGTGCACAAAAGACACACATAACACACACACACCCCTCTAGTAGCTTCTCACTGAATTCCTTCTTTTGATTAACAATGCACACATTCTATGACCTCTACCTCCCTTTCAGATCCAATATCACACCCCTCTTCCCATGCCAGCCCATCAAGACCCTCTCTTAGGCCAAGCCTTTGAGCGTGCTTTCCCCTGGTATCTGTTTGCTCAACACCTTACCAATTAGAACTCAATTTAAATGTCACTCACTCAAACACCGTCTCTTGAATGTCCGGGCTGAAGTAGTTGCTGCCATTCTTATCACTTTGCCCTCATTTACTTCTTCGCATAGTCTCTTCAATTATTCATAATTCAATAGACTCATTTGATTGCTTCTTGAATGAAACACTCCCACCCCATCATGTCAGCATTGGAGCTCCAGGAAAGTGAGGACCTTATCTGCTTGCTCCCTACTGGCCCGCAGTACCTGGAAGAGGTCTCATCCATTGAAGACAGACGATAAACGTGTATTGAGCTGCTATAGAAATGAACACAGTTAGAAAACTATTGGCAAAAATACAACCTGATATTATTAAGTTGTTAGTGTTACTTTCATGCTAAGGCAATTGAAATACCATATTATTTTACATTTCAAAAAGTTTACATCCTAGTTTGCTGTGTCTTAGCACAGAGATCTTATGGAAGTCACTTTAGTTCTGCTAATTTTTGTATGTAAATTACAGAAGGCATTCAAACCTGGCCATTGTCAGTTCCCAGTTAAGTTGTGCACATTTTCCATTCACCTTTGAAAGGTAAGAAATACTCATTAGAAAACTATCTGATGCTCAGACCATGCACCCACTTTATCTCTGGAGGACATACTTCTTGTTACTTGTATTTCTCAATGTTTAGTCACACATGATTCATCTCATCTGCAGTCTTACTTTATTAGTGTGGACTGGTCCTACCCATGAACTTGAGTACTCAGCTTATGTCAGCTCTATTGAGAAGCTTTCTGTATGCGATGGGACCCTAATCTTACTTTAACTCACAGTTTGATTCATTGTCTCTCCTCTGAACCTCTGAACTCATATCAACTCCACATTTTTCTCTGTCATAGCACTTATTTTATTGTTTATTATTTAATAAACATTGAGAAATTAATAAACTTTTATATGAAATACAAAGGTTTCCCTCAAATAATTCTATGCTGTAAAAATTCTGGTCCTTGATCTCTACAAAAGCACAGACATAAAAGTAAAAAAGGAATGTTTTCCAACTGAATCTTTCCATCTCTAAGCCATACTTGCATCCAAGTCATCTGAGAAAGACGTTAATTACATCTTCAAAACTGTGGAAAAGAGGAGTAAGAGGTCCTACATTTGGAAAAATTAGAGCCATTGTATAGTAACTATTAAGTTCTGTAAGTTCTTCCTAAGAGCTAATCTCAGTCTTTCAAAGTTAATATTAATCTCTTTGACCTAACTTTCTGGGTTTAGCCTTGATCTTGCTAATCAGTAGCTGTTGTGACCATAGGCAAATTTCTTAATCTCTCTGTGCAAAATGGATGATTCTCAACAAGAATGTGGGAAAATTAAAAGATCTCTTGCATGTACAGCACTTAGAATTCTGCCCAGAGCAGAGGAAACAGCATGTATGTGTCAGCAATAAATACTCTTCACTTATTAATTTTAAGACATTGGTTTGACCTTTGTGGTCACAAAGAGTTGGTCAACTTCACTCATAGTTCATATAAGATTCTAAGTAACTTAACTAAATCTCTTGTATCTGTTTTTCCCAGGCTCAGGATATTTCTTCATAATGCCAACAATAATACTTGAAGACTAATTGTGGTTGCATACTTAGTGGTAAGTAATTCCTTTTATAATTTTCCCGTAAATTTTCAATTGCTTTGACTAGGGTGGCTGAGGACACCACAGATCTGATCGTTAACTACCTTTCTACTCTCACTTCTCCCCTATGCCATGTGCATACAACTATCTTTAGAAAGTAGTGTTTCCAGATCATGGGAATTACCCCAATAAAGTTCTATTGAACTAAACTGAAATGCTGAAATAATTACCATAGACAACTGCGTTTTATTATATAAGCTGAATCACTTCTAGGCTTTCAAATTAGTGGTTATCTTTTCTAGGTTTAATACTTCTGTCCCATCTCTGAACCTTTACGAAGCTTTCCTTTTAATTCCAAGGCATTAATATCTCTAGAATGAAGACCCAATCATCAGTGAGAATAAATTTAAAAAGTTGTATGGGTTTGTCTTATTACCATGTATCTGCAACTTAGTATTATTTGCTCATCTTATGAGCAGTGAAAATTTACTGTTTGCCAGACAAGGTGCATCAATTTGGGGAAAAGTCACTTATCTCTCTTTAAGAATTTCAAAACCTAGTTGGAGAGACAGATATATAAAGACAGAGAGAGAGAGAGAGATCTAGAGAGAAAATTTTAATTTTTGAAAATAAGTGCTATGACAGAGAAAAATGTAGGGAGTTGTTATGAATTCAGAGGTTCAGAGGAGGGAAAATGAATCCAACTTTGAGTTAAAGTAAGATTAGGGTCCCATAGAATACAGAAAGCTTCTCAGTAGAGCTGATGTGAGCTGAGTGCTCAAGCATACGGGTAGGACCAGTCCACACCAGTAGAGTAAGACTGCAGACAAGATGAATCAAGTGTGAGAAGTAGCTTATTGGGATCTGCAACTAATTGAGGAGTGCTCATTCTACTTCTCATTTCCAAAGGAAGAAAAAATAACTCATTACCCATCATAGAGAGTTCATCTGGTTGACATGCTTAGCTTGACAAATGAACCATGGTAAGACGAAGAGAGGGAAACTGATTTGTCCATGGAAATGCCTCACTTAGTTTCCAAGCCAAGTCTCCTAGGCAGAAGTCATTTTACTTTCTTCAGCAGAATCAAACAAGTGAGATGATCTGGACTCACTTCCTGTACAGGGACAACTTTAGGACCGAGCACAGGAGCCAGGAAGCTCTGAAATGACTCCATTTGACTGATGGTCCTGCGTGGTAGAGTCACTGAGCTTTCACAGCTACATTCTTACCTTAAGTCCCAACTATTATGCTTCAGGCTTACTTATAATGTAACCTTTATTCATTCAACTGCTTATTGCATAAATATTTAGTGTCATCTACTATGTCAGATGCTCTACTAAACACGATTGCTACAGTGATGATAACTAAGTTTTGTTCCTGTCATTTACAGAAGCACAGTATCTGCTTTATTTGTCCAAGCCCAATGCCCTATCTTAGTTTCTTAGAAAGCTTCTCTGTCATTGGGACATTTCCAGGTCCTGCTAAGGCCATGATGAGGTTTCAAATGTCATTCTGTAATTGTGGTTCTTAGGGTCATATCTCTATTATCCTCTCTTAAAGTTCTAAGTTCATTTCCTGTTCCAGACCCCACTGATACCAACCACATTTCCCCCATTTATTGATGTTTCTCTCTATAAACCAATCTGGATTTACTCTTTTTACATTTATCCCTGGGGACCTATCTAGCTTCCAAATCATGACCTTCTTCAGCTTGTTTCATTACACTATGAACCAATACCCAGTCTTGGGACTCCGGATCATTGGGTGTGCTAACTGTGATTTCACGCTATTATTTCATTTAACATCTATTTACTGAACGCCTCATGTGTGGCAGGCAAGTGTTTGTTACGTAGCTTTATGAAGTTATTTACTCTCCCTAAACTTCAGTTTATTTAACTAGAATAATAATATTGGGTTGGGTTATAAAAATGACAAGAGATTGTAAATTTCTCCAAGGTTTGGTTTCCTGGAAGCAAAGCCTGAGATGTGATTCATGCACTTGTAACTAACTGAAGGAGAGAGACACGGTTCCTGTTAATACTCTTCCAGCAGGGCTCAAGAAGGGCACACCACAAATGTGTAGATTAATATTAGCATGTGCTGGGAACAGCTCCAAACCAAGCTTTCAGCAGTTTGTAAAGATACGTATGAGGCACAAAGCAAAAGATATAAATTGAACTGTCCCGGAAGAGGAAGCAAACACATTGTTCTTACAGGGTGTTGCCATTTGATTTTGTTTAGGTGCCCCTCAGACAAGTAGGTGAGCTAAGAGCCATCTGATGATTAAAAAAGCAGACTCAGACTGATGATATTTTGCTAAAACCATAGCAGTTCTATGGAGAAAGCTATGACACTTTAAAAATGAGAGCAAGAGGGAGAGAGATTAACTTCAATCTTCTCTGCTTCTGACTGGGCAAAAGACATTGATTCATCCATAAGATTGCTAATAGCAGGTGTCTTCTGTGATCTATGCCAACAAACAAAGTTATTGTGGGCCCTAATCCTTTTCCATCTGTTCTATAATAGGGAGTGGAAAAAGGAGAGGTTTTGAAAAGTTCCAGAACTTTGGGATCCTTTTCCCTCTGAATGTGGAAGTCAGCCTTCCCCGTTACTTACCTAGTGATCTTTCACAGATAGTGGGGCTTTCTGTGGATGCATGTTACCACCCAGAGGCAGACTCTGTATCCTCTTTTGTAATCTATGCTGCTGGTGATTTCTGGACTTGAAATGAGATAGCGACATAAAAGAAAACATTTCAGTTCCAGTTAAAATCCATATAGTTAAAAAGTATTTTTACTGCTTGCCCTATGTCCACCATCAGCTGAAAAGGATATCCAGGAATTTAGGTCTCCTTGCTAAGAACAACTGACAAAGATAGTAAGAAGAATACCAAACACACATTCATAGAGCCTAGGTACGCTGCTCCTGCTTGTGATTTCACTGTGGACATAAACCGGCTGTGGCTCCTTAAGTGAGTTACTTACCTCCTCTGACCATCACTTTCTTCACTTGCAGAATGAGAACAATACCTGCATTTCCAACCCTGCGAGGTTGCTGGGAAGACAACACTACATAAATGTTAGTTTCTCTTCTATTATTTTTAGGCATAAACACATAAAAATAGATGGAAACCTGTAAGTGCTACTTGCTTCTTTAATGAGTAGGTAACTCTGAAGTGAGCCTCTGGGGTGGTACCTGAGCTGGGCCTCAAACAAGAGTCGGGCTTCCATCAGGTAGAGATAAGAGATCAGTGCCATTCAAATGAGAGGGATCATCTGCTTTAGTGTCCTAAGGCTGGTGTAAGAAATATACTGCAAACTATTTGGAAGGTGAATTCGCTTAGGAAAGCATTTCGTTCGAGGTGTCTGTGGGACTTCTGGGAATAGTTGTCCAAGGTACAATAGGTTGGAGATACATGGTTTCCAGAAAAACCCTGACAGTGAAACATTATATATGGATGAGGTCTCAGGGCCATGTAGCAACTAGGAAAATGCAGGTCAGTTGCTTAAACAATACTAACTTATTATTTCACAGTGAGGAGGCTAGATGTCTAAAACCAAGGGATTGGCAGAACTGTGCACTCTGCAGGATTTAAGAGCAGATATATCCTAGCTTCTGGTGGTTTCTGGCAATCCTGGGTGATCCTTGAGTTACAGCTGCGTGACCCTCATTTTTTCCTCTGCTGTCCATGGCATTCCCCTGTGTGTCTATGTCCAAATTTCACTCGTCTTATAGGAACATCAGTCACTGGGTTGGGGCCTGCCCTATTCCAGCCTGACCTCATTACAATTTGATCACATCTACAAAGACTCTGTTCCTATATAAGGTCACATTCACAGGTACTGGGAGTTAGGATTTGAACATATTTTGAGGGAAACATAATTCAACTTACACTATTATATAAGCAAAATTCCAAGAAGGGAGGAACAGGATATAATCAGGGGAGAAGTGAGTAACTTATGAACATAGCAGAAATGTGTGGGTGAGTGAAGCATAACAATGCTGAAAAGGAATAGCAATCAACAAACAAGCTCCAGGCAAAGAGCTGAGTGTATCAAAATGAGAAACACCACATTCAGAGGCTGAGGCTGGTGGATCACTGGAGGTCAGGACTTCGAGACCAACCTGGCCAATATGGTGAAACTATGTCTCTACTACTAAAAATACGAAACAGCTGAAAATCCCTTGAACCCGGGAGGCAGAAGTTACAGAGTCAAGACAGTACCACTGCGCTCCAGCTTGGGTGACAGAGTAAGACTCTGTCTCAAATAAATAAATAAATAAATATCCTTGCTCTAGAAGAATTTTATGTAGTATGCAAAACCATCCTGTACACAATAGGCAGTCTGCTCTCAAGGACTGTGACATATATGATACCTATGTTCAGGGTACGTAGATTATGCCTCTGATCTCTGAACATCATTGAATGATCAGAGCCTAGTATCATTTCTGACACACAGTAGATACTTGGTAAATATTGGTGAAGATATAAACACCTGCTTTTATAAATGTAGAATCTAATTGACAGAATAACCTATTGAAGGACACACAGATAATGAGTAGAAATGCTGGCATGAACTCGTGGACTGTTTGACTACAGAGACCACGCTCTCTTAACTACATCATTGCCTCTTTGAGTAGTTTCTTAAATCTGAATGGTTTATTGTTCTGATCACTGTTATTTATTTTCCACTGTACATGAAGTTCAGATAATACTTGGAAGCTCCTGTATTGCCTTCCTGAGACCATGAGACAGGGCTGTCCATTGGGCATGCCATGTGACAGAGAAGAAGCCTTGTTCTGGCTCTACTCCGTCAAATGACATGCTCACTTTCTCCCACAGATGTTAGGAAGAGCCTAAAGGACACAGTGACATTTGGCATCTGCAAAAGGCCACGGTAATTTTCTCTGTCACAGACATTGCCATTCATCCTTTCAACATCCATTAAAAATAGTGCCATATCCTGACCCTCTGCCCACGGAAAAAACAGTATTCAGTTGTATAGGTTTGCCTCTAGGTATTTATTACTGAGTTGGGAGATAAAATGAAATTTAGGTTCATGAGAAATAAACTCAGGAGCAAAAAGAAACTTAAAGTTCATTGGATTTTAGCCCTTATAAAGAATGCTTAAAATACCACTCCCAATTACCTCGTGTGTGTGCGCACATATGCACACACAGACACGTGGTTATCTATAAGACCTTTCTACATCTTCAGTCCACAGATATAACTAGACACAAAATCTTGGTCTTTGTCCTTTGACGGCAAGGATGAAACTTTGACCTAATCAGTCATTCTTTTAAAAAGGGAAATTTAACATTCAAAATATTGGAGGGAAATTCTCACCACTGGATAGAAGAAAGATGTTTTATTGTATGTTCTCCAACATTTATATAATATTTAGTTGATAACTATAATTTTAATTTAATATTATTTTCACACTTTATTATAACAGTGATTGGTGTTTTAAATATTATAAGCCAACATGGAATTTTCCTTGCTGCCAGTGGCTAAGTTAAGCATCTCTTTCTTGATAGCAATGGTTGTAGACTGACTAATGGCTATATTGAATAGTAGTCTCCTAGTTCTACAAAGAATATGAAACTGGCCAAAGAAAAAACTTAATTAGAATGATTTAGATCAGGGGTTAGAAAGCCTCATTTCACCTTGTTCACAAGAACACCAGAATTTGCTATCCATTTCCTAGCTCCATTTTAGAGATGGCACCATCAGGGGCAAAGCAGAAACCTTGCTCAGGGCCACTATAATAGGCAACAGAACCTAGACTTCATCTTCAGGTGCCACAGGTAGCATTTGTGTTGTGACATTATGTCAATTCAATTAAAAATATAAATTCTTTATTTTCAAGTTAGAAGTAGAAAACCATCACCTTGTTTTCAGCAAACTCACAGAAAGGAAAATTCTATAGGGGGAAGAAAGAGTTAAAATACAAAGGCCAGATGTCAATCCCTTTAACACCTGGTAAGAGTTGTGTTGAGATGCTTGTGCTCATAAATAACACGTCATGAAGAACCTTGAGCTTGAACTCAGTTTCAAAAGCTGTGCAAGAATCATTTAATAGTTTTGGGTAAAGAAATGTCATACTCAAATCTGTGTCTTTAAAATGTCATTCTGACAACAGTATGGAGATATGGGAAGCAGGCAATACTGTACACAAGATTATTGAGAAGCCTAGTAAGGCAGAAATAGCAGAAAGAAAAGTCAAGATAGATTTTACATGTTTTAAGAGAGTGGAACCTGTGGGATTTTCTAACTATTGGAATGTGGGGGCACAGTAATTGAGAAGGGGAAATGTAAGATGGTCCCAGGCTTTTAGTGAGGCAACTGGATGGACAATCATGTCTTCTGTGAAGAGAGACAAAATAAGAGAAGCTATTTACATATTGAGTTTGCTTAGGAAAGCATCGTTTGCGATGTCTGTGGGACTTCTGGAAATAGGTGTTCAAGGTACGATGGGGTGAGATAGAAATATATAATTTCCGGTAAAATCACGATAGTGAAACATTATATATGGATGAGGTCTCAAGACCACTCAGCTACTAGGAAAATAAGGTCAGAACACTTCTAAGTGGTAAACAGAGGAAGAAGATTCATGGAAACAGATTTAACAGAAGCAGCCAGATAAGTCACAGATCAAATAAGAAAAACAGGAGAGTATGGTAGGCACAGACAACACAAGGGCAATTTAAGAGGGAAATTGGCCACCAGTTTCAAATGCTGAAGAGATTTCAACTGAAATAGAAAAAGAAGTTACAGTTGATAAACCCTAATTCAAACCCCCTCCTTCTGTGGTTGTATTTTTCATTCTTGCACTACTATAAAGAAATACTTGAGATGGTAATTCCTAAAGAAAAGAGGTTTAATTGGCTCATGGCTTTTCAGGCTGTATGGCATCTGCTTCACTCCTGGGGATGCCTCAGAAAACTTACAATCATGGCAGAAGGTGAATGGGAAGGACACACGTCACATGGCTGGAGTGGAGCAAGAGATAGAAGGGTGAGGTGCCACACACTTTTAAACAACAAGATCTCGTGGTAATTTACTATTGTCACAACACCACCAAGGGGGATGGTATTAAACCACGAAAAATCATCCCCATGATCTAATCCCCTCCCACCAAGCCCTATCTCCAACACTGGGGATTACAATTTCACATGAGATTTGGGCAGGAACACAGATCCAAGCCATGCCAGTGGCATACACCATCTGAGTAAATAACAACTCCACTTAACTCTGAGCTCATCCCCAACCCAGAAAGCCATCCTTAATACCTCCATTTCACTTACTTCTACCATGCAAACAATTAGAAAATCTTGTTTCTTCTAACTTCAATATCTACCTATAATCCAGTCACCTCTCACCACCCTCACTGCCACAATGCTCTCCAGACCCCATCATCTCCCACCTAGACCATAACAGCCATCTCCCAGTTGGTCACCAGGCTTTCATTCTGATTTTGCTACAGCCTAATCTTTATACTGCATCCACAGCAATCCTTGAAAATGTATGTTTTAATACATTGCATCTTTTCTAAAAGCCCCAATAGCTTTCCAACACAATAAGAATCAATTCTATGATTTTCCCTATGGCTGACAAGGCTTTATGATACACTGAGGCCCTGGTGACCCCTCCAACTTCTTTTCTATTACCCCACAACAGCTTCCCTCTACTCTACCCACAGTGGCCGCTTTCCTTGAATGCTTCACTCACTTTCCAGCACTAGAAGCTTTGAGTTTGCATTTTCCTGTGCTAAACTGCACTTCTCCCACATGTCAAAATGGTTCATTCTTATATTTATTTCTTATTCATTTGTCAAGTTCATTACAGAGATCTTCTCTAAGAACCCAAAAAAGAAAGACAGAGTCTTCCTCAAATCATTCTCTATCCCCTCATTTGGCTTTATTTTTCTTCATAGCATTAATTTTACACACACACACACACACACACACACACACTGAGTCTCTCTTACTCATTCAAAATGCTTGGAACCAGAAATATTTTAGATTTCACATTTTTCAGATTTTGAAATATTTGCATTAATTTTAATCCCTAATCTGAAAATCCAAAATTTTAAATGCTCCAGTGAGCATTTCCTTTGAGCATCATGTTGGCACTCAAAAAGTTTTAGGTTTTAGAGCAATTTGAATTTTAGGTTTTTTAATTAGGGATGCCCAGCGTGTGTGTGTGTGTGTGTGTGTGTAAAATCTCATATCACTGAGATACCAGCTTATGAGGATATGAGGATGAGGATGTTATCTATTATGTTGACTACTGAAGCGCTTTGCTAGGGGTAGTGTTTGGAAATTGTTAGTACTGAGCCATTGCTTGGTAAATGAATACTGCATTTTAAAATTTATCTCTCTTTAGTTATTGGCTGTTTATCTTCATTCACAGACAGGTGAGCTTTTCTGTCTTGATGATAAGTAAGTCCCCAGTAGCTGCAGGTTTACAGACATTGTTTTCAGGAACCTTAGTGAAAAAGGGCTATCTTTTTTCCCATTTATTTATTCCTACTTATTTATTTCACTTGAAGTCCCTCATTGGAGTATCAATGGATTGAGCTGTGTCATTTGCCTAATTCTGAAGTAATCTCTGTGATGAGGAAGATGGAATAAACTGGTTGGCTAGGCCAGATTGTGTTTCTACCACTGGAATTGGGATTGGTCAATCCCCAAGCTATGTGGAATGAGAATAGGGTGTTGTATCACCCCAAGAGAAAACTGAGGTGTGACTACCATGGGAACATCTTGAATCTGTGAGATCTAAAACTTAAACAATTTAGGGAGAGCATCATTAAGAAAATAAGTATATAGCTATAAATGTGATATTGATTATAGGGCATTGGAACTGGCTTGCATGTGTAACAGGCTCTGAAACTTTAACACTATAGTGTCATGGTACATCTGTTTCTGGAAAGGGAAGCAGAAGAAAACAAATGTCTCTTCAAGGGAACTGAGAAGGAAAAGAATATACAGACTAGCCCAGTGGAGTACAGGTGAGGAGGTCTTAATTAGAAACATGAAGAAGGATGACCATCATTTAGACCTGACTAAAGCTACCCGCTCTTCAGCTGAACACACTTCTGCTCAATGCAGGAGTTTGCAGAGTGATTTTCAGCTAGGAAGAGAGAAATGAGGAATTTGGTCTCAAGCTTTCTGTTCTTACCATTGTCTGCAACTTGCTCTGAAGAGACTCGTGGAAAGAACAGCTGTGTGTCCCCAGTACAGCTAATCCCTTTGAAAAAAAAAGTTACATAACATAAATGTGTTTAGCTTTATCCTCTTCTTCTTCATAATTTAAAACATCCCACAGAATGCCAACTTTGGGTGGGGCTGTGAATATAAATGACTGAATCCTGCACTATACATCCAGCATCCCAACATAATTAGAATCAATTCCGTTATTTTCCCTATGGCTGACAAAGGTCTATAATATACTCTGGTCCTTGTGATCCAGACTTCGTGTGCTGGGGAGACCAACTCAACTGCCCGGGAAACTGTGGGGCTAAACGTGTTCACAGCAGCTTGAATGATCTCCGCCCTCAGGGTCAGAGCCATTCTGTTCTTGTCAGTTCATCAATGGTTGCCTCAGTGAGTATCATCCCATGGAGGTCAGGTGAGGCTGCCAAGGTATCCGTTCTAGGGATCTAGGGAGGGGGACAAAGAAAGGAACATGTTTAGGCCAAGTAGGACAGCTGTCCTGTGGACTTTGGCCCCTTGCAATAATGCCTAGTAAAAAGCATCTTCTCATTTGAAGTGTTTTTCTGAGCTTTCTGGGATTATGGACACTAGGGTCACAGACCCATGAAAGACCCAGAGCTCAGAGGTAATTTGGGCCAACGTCCTTGTGTAACCAAAGGACAAACTGAGGTATCATAACAGTGATCTTATGTATAAAGTGTCTACTCTGTGCCAGGCAATGTGCTTGGTGCTTTTCATAAAACATTTCAAATCCTCAAAGCAACCCTCCACTCAAGTAGTTATTCTAGCCCCACTATACAGCAAAAGACAAACAAATGGGAGGGACAAGGAGAGTAAATAGCAGACACAACATTCAATCCCTTATCTCTCTAACCACAAAGTTTATGATTTCCATTGATAGAAGAGTCTTCCTAATAAAATATTTTATTACTATAATGGTCTTTAATGTTTATAACTAGTGAGTACTTGCTATGTGCCAGATACTGTGCTAAATACTGTGTGTGTGTGTGTGTGTGTGTGTGTGTGTGTGTGTGTGTGTGTGTGTCTGAAAGAATTGGTAATTTACCCAAGGTCATTCATTGATATTTGATATTTGAACCCAGGTCTTTCTGACTCTCGTGATGAAATATTAAAGGCTTTGCAAATGCTCACTCATAGGTGTTGAGGATCACAGTGCTCCTGTGACTTGGTGACTTGGACAGCTGGCTCCTCCATGGTCAGCAGCCTGGCAGCCAGGGCTACAGAATTTATGACACGGTAGCTAAATAGGGAAAGCCTTTCCGGAGGACGATTTTACACTTGCCTGACGATGCCAAAGTAGTTCACGCTGAACTGGACCAACGGGTCCCTAAAACACTCCAGCCCACAGCTACACTTCATGACTATGCTTGCTTCACCATGTGCAGTAACCACAGCCCTTGGGTGGATGTGCGGCCGATCCCACGAGCTGGCTTCCCTTCCACTGTCCTGATTGTTAGCTCTTCTGTGGTGACCAAAGAACCGACTGCCTCAGCATTTAGATGTGAAAGTGCACATTAGAGTCCCACACATCCTGGCTGAGGAACGCACAGCTCCGTCAGTTTTGTACTTCATGTTCCTCCAGTGCAAGCCCACAATGAGGGCAGCGTGAGGCTTCCTGGATGTCCTGGGTAGGAGGAGCCGATACATAAAACCCCAGAGAGAAACGTGACATTGTTTGAAGTACAGAATCTTGGCCACGCATTTTCAGTAACTTCCCTCCAAAGAGGTGGTTTGAGATAAAAATGGCATCCCACTTGAGAAACCCTTCTGTTGGTCTGGTGAGGGCAAAAGTCCAGACATTCCAGAAGTTTATGGAAGAAAAACTAGATTTTCAGTTCCTTGAGGCTTGGGTTTAGATTCTCATTTCAAAAGAATCTAAGATGAAAGGACCCCACCAACTAATTTTAGAGCAAGGTCTTTCATCCCCTTGATTGACTCAAACAGGGAAGAGAGAAAGAAGATTGGGAAAAGAATTGAGATCTTTACTTTAAATCCAACTGGTCCCATAAAGCCAGCTCATGCTATGATTTCATCCTTCACATTCCTGGTAGGACACCTTGTGATGGGTACTGCGGAGTCATTTTGCCAACACGTATAAGAACAGGGATCCTCCTCCTAGATGGGCCTGGGTAATTAATTAATTAACTGGGAGATGGTATGAAAACCATGTCTATACCTCAGTTTCTTCATCTCTAGAACTGGAAGACGGAATCAGAGAATGTAAAATGGAAAAGGGTTTGGAAAAATCGTACAGTTCCCAATCCCTAAAACGTAGGGGCATGTGAAGGTCAGATAACGAGTTAGCGACAGAAGCAGGACTAGCGCTTTGGGGTTCTGAACCCAAGTTCACTTCTTTTGCTTTTCTCTTTAGGTAAACAGCTTCAACATATATTTATTTAATGCATACTCAATTATTGGAAGAATTTATTTAATAATGCCACAACCACAAAAAGCTTAAAAGTCTGAACTCTGAAGCACTTTGCAGATGAAAGCTGAATTTGCTGCAAGCCAGGACAGTGTGAGAGTGAGAATGCCTTCCCATCCGTCGGGAGGGCTGGCTCTGGCAAACCCGGCCACTGCCTCTGGAGAAACCAGGACAAAAAGACTCAGGCAACTGATGCTGGAAAGAACCGCTGAGAGACGGTCCCCTATCACCTGACACTGCTGTATTGAGGATGGAAAGAAACACAATCCCACCCCGGCCTCCCTGTCTTGACTTCTTTGGTTATCTTTATCTCTCTAGGGCATAGAATCTGGGGCCTCTAGAGATGATTGAGGAAATGATGTTTCCAAAGGATAAGAGGACATGGGAACTGAGAATCAATGAAAGGAAAGTGTCTCTTCATTTATTTTCCTCCACCTCTCACCTTCCATTATAAGATGGGAACCTGATCAACAAACTCCCCTTAACAACCTCCCCCAGTGCTCCAGGATGTACATACATTGTTCTGATTCCTCCAGGCTTCTGCCTTTTCCCCACATGACATACACCATCGCCTCCACTACTGAATTTTATTCTGTTCCTTACAATAGCTCTCATGTATCTTACTCTAAGCTGCTCTTAGTACCTGGAGAGGTTCATTCCCTCTGCCTGGAATGCTTATCTTCCACTGAGTCCTTACCCCCAGAAACCACCACCATGCAACCATCTACACATCACTTTATCCAGAAAGCCTTCATAGCCCTGAACAGGCTCAGGGCCCCTCCGATCTGCAGGGCACTGCTGTGGTCACCTCTAATAGAATTCATACACCGCATTACTATTAGCTTACTTACCCTCTCCTCAGTATACAATAAGTTCAGTGACTTCAAAGAGCAATGTATGTTTGGTTCAACATTTTGTTTCCAGACCTTAGTGTGGTTCTTGACACAGCCTAGTCCCTTGTTAAATATTTAGTGCATCAATTACAATGCCTAACATTTATTGAACACCCAGTATATGACCACCACTGTTTAAGGGCTTTTAAGTTCTTGTTGTTAATTCTTTAAACAATTTTATAAAGAAAATGCCATTGTTATCTCCATTTAATACAGGAGAATCTTTGGGCTAAGGGTGTTGGAGAATTTACTTGAAGCTACATGATGACTTTGTAGTGGAGAAAGGAATGGAAAGCATGAATGCCTTGGGAGCCCATGCTCTGACTCACTTTGTCAACTGTTACAAACCCACAGCTCTTACCCACTTTGTTTATTTTCCCCATGAACTCTGTGACTTCCCTGGGATTTGGTACAAAGGGAATATTGCACTGGAGGCAGATTCCTTTCAGCAGCGACATGCTGTCTTTGTGAGCCTTACTGTTTGAGTGTGGGGTGGAATGGGGGTGGAAACAGATATCCCTTAAGCATCTTCCAATCAACAGTTATGAGCATGATGTGTCAGTTCCCAGGCCTCCACTTTAGCAGAGAACTTTCCCCATTCCTGTTCTGATACATTCTGTGAAGAATAAAATGTTATCAAGGCAGGCCCAGTGAATCATTTGCCCAGCAGTTTCTGGCAGTTAACAACACACCCTGTCATGTTCATGAGCATACACCCCAAAGAATAACCCAGTTGCTTTCATGGTATTTGTGAAGGTAGAAGTTTGGGTCAAATGGGATAATCGTATTTCATAAGAAGAGATCCACTCAGTTTTAGGCTTTTAAGCATGAGCTTCATTCCCTTAGGGAATTTCAGGTTTCCCCCAATTTTTTCCCTATCCAACCACTCCTTCCCCATTCACCTGGACAAGATTTTGAGGGTAAAGAGGATATTTTATACAAGCCCAGAAACAACAGCTTTAGAAGGGATTGAAGCCATCAGCCCTGAAAAAAAACAACACATGTGCCCAAAAGAAGTAAACTTCATGGAAGTCAGACAGATCTGCTTGGGTGGATGTGGTAACGTCAGTTTTTACTGTCTCTCCAGAGCACTTTTCTACTCTCATTATTCCTGCTCAGCACACTTCAGGGAGAGATACTAACTCCTTTTGCGCTTTATAGGCTGGTATCCATCAATTACTGGGTGCCACCAAAATCATATATATACAAGAGCCGATTCACTCAACACTTATTTATGAGCACGAATTTCCTATGAAGGGTGTCAGCCAAGTGGGATGATTGTGCATTTAAATACAGGGGTGGAGGAGTGGACCAATGTTCAATATGAATATAATTACTAGTGTATGGTCAAGGGTGAATTCCTACAATTAAGTCATAGATTCCACTTTTGAAATTTACATTGTTTCTTTGTATTATGCCAGACTCTGTGGTATGTAGGTGAGCCAGCTTGGATTGGGTCAGACACAAAGATACAAACTTTTTTTGTTTTTTAAGTGATGGAGTCTTGCTCTGTTGCCCAGGCTGGAATGCAGCAGCTTAATCACAGCTCACTGCAGCCTCAACCTCCTGGGCTCAAGTAATCCTCCCACTTCAGCCTCCTTGTAGCTGGGACTTCAGGCATGCTCCAGCACATCTGGCTATCTTTTTTTAAAAACAAAATTTTTGAAGAGACAGGCTCTCATTTTGTTGCCTAGGCTGGTCTCTAACTCCTGGGCACAAGTGGCCCTCCCACCTCAGCCTCCCAAAATGCTGGGATTACAGACAGGAGCCACTGCACCTGGCCTAAACATATTTTTTAATCAATATATTTTTTTTACTTCAGTGTTAAGAAAATTTATATTTAAAACCATGTTTTAACTAAAAAACAAACTATTAGCAATTATTTATATCTCAACATAAGTAAGCATATTTGATAAGCCAAAAATGGAAACAAGGATAAATCTCTTTTAAAAGGAGGGACAAAGAATATCTTAAGACTAAGATCCAGGTACTTGAAGTAGAATTTAGAAGAAATGACTTTAAGTACCTCTGTACTGTTGTAAAAAACTGACGGGATAGGGGAAAGAAAGACATTGAGAGAGATGCATACAGGGTAGAGGAATGTCAGAATTACAAGGGTATATAGACTCCCCTAGAAGTCTGTTACAGACAAGGGAATCAACAAGTTCAGTATGGTTTTCAGAGATTAAAAAAAAAAATGTTTTTAAAAAATCCAGAAAAACGACTGGGCGTGGTGGCTCCTGCCTGTAATCCCAGCACTTTGGGAGGTTGAGGTGAGCAGATTGCCCGAGGTCAGGAGTTTGAGATCAGCCAGGCCAATATGGTGAAACCCTGTCTCTACTAAAAATACAAAAA
>NW_016107328.1:7391303-7393872 GCF_001604975.1 Cebus imitator
AAAAAAAAAAAAAAAAAAATCCAGAAAAACAGATATATCACTGTATAAGCAATATCTTTTTAGGTGTCACATCCTCCCCCAAATAGAATAGATTACCTGGAAAGGTAGTGAGGTTGCAGTCACTGGAAGTATACAAACAGAGGTTGGATGACCATTTGGTGGAGATGTCACATGAGGTCCAACATTAGTCACACTTTTAGACTAAAATCATAAAATAAATAAAAACTAACAAATTCTGTTGTCTACTTAGGATTACATTTTACTTTACTATAGGTGATACAACGTAACTTAGAAAAATGAGAGTTTTTTGTTTAATATTTCATTAAATTCAAAGTTAGGTAGTACAGCGTGGTAAATTGGCTCATCAATGCAACCATGAACTAGAGAAATGTGTATTTGTTTCACTTTGCTATCAATATTATTTAGGCTTTGTTCTCATGCTCATAAGAATGATACAGTGAATGATGATGATAATATCCTAATAATATTAACACTTTGTAGAGCTAACCAAGCACCAAGAATTTCTGTAATCTCTTTTATGTAATTAATGCATTTACTCATCACAAGGTGGCTGTAGTAGTAGGAGAGGCCTCATGTCTATATTCCAATAAACAAAAAAGGTACCTGTGTTTGAGACATAGAGACTAAAAAGTCTAAGAGCAGGTCCTTTTTATCTGGATAATACACACGTTTTTAGAAGCTCACCAAAGAGAAGCCTGCTTTTGTTTCTTTGGATAACAGCATATCACATGACCATCCTTAGCTAGAAGGTGGACAAGGGAAAAGGAATCATGGATGGGGATTGGGTCAACCCAAAAACAGGTTTTAGTATATGAGTTAATCCTGTTCAGAACCATAATGTCACTGATCCTTTCAACACTGTTACATATTAGATGCCAAAAACAAAACAAAACCAACACTGAGGACAACAGAGTTTTAAGTAACCAGTCATTTAGGTATTAACTTCCAAAGCTGACATGTGAACCCACCTACAGTGACTTTAGAAATCATACTTCCATGCTTGTCACTACTACCCAAGGCTATCTCCCTAGATTGGTTTTAATATCCCCCCTTCCCTGAAATTTTATAACTGAGATGTACTATTCACCTTGAAATAGAAGACCAAGTAATATTACACAGTGGCAAACCCAGAGCCAGTTCTTTTCCTGTAATGGCTTTCCATGAATTTGCTGGATATAGTAAAGGTCTAACGAGGTGAATTCTCAATGGGACTTAAAAAGGCATAAATTCAGGCTGGCACTTGAAGGAAGAGCACTGTTCCTGCCACTGCTGAGCAAGGCACAGATTCTCTGGATGGAAAGTCATTCTCTGGAAATAGGTTAGATCCTTTCAATAGCACATTGCTCATATCAGGTCACAAGAGTATTACTGATGCAGCTTCAGATTAATGTCATCTGCAGCAGTTCGGTGGCCTGAGGAGGATGCTCTTTCCTAGGTTGTTTCATCTGACTTTCCAAGAGTGACATAAGCACTAGGAAAATCCAGATCACTGTATGATGGAGCCATTTCCTTTTTGGCAGAGGCGGAGATAGCAGCCAGGCTATTCTTGTGGGATTTGTAGGTTAAAAGACTAAGAGACTTTGACAACGATCTGCCTAAAATATCTGCTGTGCTCCTAGAACCGCCTCTGCCCATGTGGAGGCAGCATAGCACAGGCATAAGTACAGCCTGAGTTGGATTTGGATTCCAGTCCTCCACTCCCACACCTTAGCAGTGCTACCTTAACCTTCGAAACTTACAGGATTTTTCTGAGAATTAAATAAGTTGACATCTTGTAAGCACTCACCAAGGTGGGTGGCTGGAACAAAAGGAATAGTCCATAACTGTTGGTTGCTATTCATTATTATTATTGCTGTTGTTCTTGTAGTTGGTTATATTATTATTATTTTAAAGTGTGAGTTTGAGTTTCTCACCATTTGGAGGACAAAAACACTAGAAAAATCCCAGATATCTCCAAAGCAAACTTGAGGTCCTTGAATACAGTTCAGACATCTAAATCAGTATTCAGTCATTACAATTTGAAGCTGGAAGTCTGTCTTTGGACAATTTCGAAACAGGCTACTAGACCTGTGAATACTGATTCAGAATGTAAAAGATCTTTACCAATCAATCATGTGGCTAAGATGAACCAGTGGTGTGAGAAACACCTATGACAAGTATCAGTATCTCAGAAAATCAATCGTTTGGCCTATCCTGTGTCTTTTCTTGGATAAAGCTACTGCCTCTTCTCAGATGAATAACAAAATAAACCACTAACATTTTTTGAACACTCAGGCACTTACTCTGTGCCCAGATGACATTCTAAATCTACATGTATTAGCACACTTAAGCCACACAGTTCCTTGAGGTAGGCTCTATTATCTTCTCCATAATAAAGTTAAGGAGACTAAGGTAGACAGAAGTTGAGCAACTGGTCCAAGGGTACTGAGCCTGTGAGTGGCAACTCTGGACTCTGGGCTCAGGTAAGGACACTAGAAATGGATCCCTTCCCCCTGTTTTACTGCCTTCTGAAGAGAGGAGGAGAAGCAAGCTTACAGGAGCTTCCCCT
>NW_016107328.1:7395322-7403222 GCF_001604975.1 Cebus imitator
GGAAGGAAGGAAGGAAGGAAGGAAGGAAGGAAGGAGGGAAGGAAGAAAGAACAGAAGGAGGACGGAAGGCAAATTTACTATTTATTTCCTACAACACCAATACTAAATGGAAGCCAACTGTTCCTTAAAACAATGGCTTGTGTTCAACCAAGGCAAGCACATGAATCCTCTCTTGGCCATTCTCTGTGTTACTGTGAGCAACGTCCATTTCGAGATTGAAGAGTTGCAGGCAAGCTGGACTGTAATTGGGTTCATCTCATATTAGCTACTTAAGAGAAGCAACATGCCTTTCTACTTGGACAATCTTAGAAGCCTTCTAAATAAATAATGGATGAAAGCAATTTGTTTAAAAATAAGGAGTGTTTTCATCAGAGGCTGCTTTCTTCAAGAGTACTAAGTTTCTTCACAAACAACTAAAATACAGAGGTTCTTTTCTAAATGAATAGCCTTTTCACTGCCAGAGCCCAGGCCTTTTTTTTTTTTTATTGGTTTAACAGAAATCTAATGATTTATCATTTTTTTCTAAGTTTGATTTGCAAATAGAGTAAGCGTGTATCAGATAAAAATTATTGCTTCCATGATGGTCTCAAGTTAAGCATCTCCCATTAAAAAATACTTTCTCAAATATTTATGCTTTGTATTTATTACAGAATTCTACATTAACTTGACAAAGCACAAAGTTTTATAATTTTAATCAATTTATACTATATGCAAGAAGTGAACTAAAATTTAAGAAAGTATTGTCACTTAAATGATATAATTATTTTTTATCTTTACCTTTAATTCACTAATAAAATAACTTCTTCGCTTAACTCTAATTTTATTTATTTATGCATATATGAATTTGCAGTTATTAATAAATAACCACTATATGCAAATGGCAGTATATGACACTTGCAAAACTAAATAAGAAAACAAAATTCTACAATGCTTTATGACTAAAACACTCAAAGTGGGAATGGAAGAGTGCTTCTTTAACCTGATAAACATTTACAAAACGCCCACAACTAATCACATATATAATGGTGAAAGAATGGATTCTTTTCCTCTAAGGTCAGGAAGAAGAAAAGAATGTTATTTTCTCTTGCCACTTTTAGTCAACATTGGGATGGAGGTTCTAATGAGAGCAATTAAGCAAGCAAATTAAATAAGAAACAGCCAGACTAGAAAGAAAGAAATAGTACTATCTCTATTGGCAGATGGCATGCTCTTGTATTTGGAAAATCCCAACAAATCCACTGAAAAAGCTATTAGAATTAATGCATGAGTTCATCAAGGTTTCAAGGTACAAAATTAATGGCAAAAACCTATTGTATTTTTATACACTTATAATAAATGATACAAAAATAAAATTGGCAAAAATTCCATTTACAGTAGCATCAACAAGAATCAAATATGTGAAAATTAACCAAATAAGTGCAAAACATATACTCTGAATACTAAAAACCACTGCTTAAATAAATTATAGAAAACTTAAACAATTGAAAAGGCATCCCATGTTCATGAATTTAAAAACTTAATATTGTTGAGATAATAGCCCCCCAAAGTGGTTACAGATCTAGTGCAATCCTTAGTAGAATCTCAGATGATTTTTTGCATACATTGATGAGTTGATTCTAAAATTTATACGGAATTGCAAGAGGCCCAAAATAGACAAAAACAACCCTGAAAAAGAAAACTAAATAAAGGGTATCACACTTCTTGATTTCAAAACTTACTACAAAACAGTGGCAATCAATACGGTGTGTTACTGTCCAAGTAAAGATCAGTGCGATTGAATTGAGAGTCCAGAATAAAGCCATGTGTCCATAGTTAATTGATTTTCAGCAAGTGATCCAAGACCATCCAATGGAGAAAGAACAGTATTTCAACAGTTGTTGGTGGGACAACTGGAGAGCCGCATGCAAAAGAATGAAGTTACATCCTACTTCACACGAATCATACTTTTTAAAAGTGACTTCTAAATAGTTTATCTATACTTGAGCCCAGGAGTCATTAACACACATACATGTGCATATACACAGACAAAAAGACACTGTTTCTGTTCACTGATGAATAATTTTTTATAAGAAATCTTAGGTGTAGATAGCATATGAAAGCCCTAAAAATAAAGACTTTAGATAGCCAGTGACTTACCCCTCAAGGAACATACAGTCTCGTCAAGGAGAGAAACAAGAAAGCCATCAATTCGCATTCTGTAATCAATAACATATGGCCATTATGTGGACCAAAATGAGAGCATTAATCTAGACTAGGGTGGATCAGGGAATGATCCTCTAAGGATTCATGTTTGAGATGACCATTGACAAGTGGATGATGGGTTGGTGTTGGTCAGGAGGATGAAGGGTGAACCCTGTGATTATACATTTATGAAATGGCCTTCAAGTTGCTTTGGCTTTCAAGGACAATGTAGTTTAAGGTATGAAAGACTTTGAAGAAGAGAGGTAGGCCAAGGACAAAACATGAGGCCCAAAATAATGTTGAAACACACTTTAAATAATCACAGCAAGATGTAAAAGAAAGAATCCATTTACATCGGTTGTAATATCAGATGGTTTTCTAAGCAAACATGAATCTTTAGGAACTCTTAACCTCAATTTTCTTATCTCTAAAGTAAGTACTTAAACTTCTTCTAAAATTTCTTTAGCTTTAAATTTTAAGATCCTGCCTATTTGCAGACAGAGCTCTAGAGCAGGCCTTTAAAATAGGAAATTGTATCTATGGAAAGCACACCATTAAAAACAAAAACAACCACTGCAACAAAAATGCTCTTTTACTGATAAAACAAGCTAAGCAATAACACGGAACGATTTAAAAACAAATCTAAGTAATAATTCTCAGAAACATGATTTATTCTTTTTCCTCCTCTTCCCACTCTGTAGGATATTTTTCCAAGCCTTTTAGTCTTTGATGCAGAACAAGTAAGAGGATTCTACTCTCATAATAAGTGTAACCCTCTGCTTCAGGCACCAGACACTAACACTCTGCCAGACCTTCCCCATCCCATGAAGCCGAACACCAAGCCACAAGCAGAATGGCTTGCATGGTAGATGGCATAGCGTCCTGATGTTAGACATGGAAGGGCTAGGTGAGATCCTATATTTAGACAGCTGTTTCACTGTTGGAAAAATTACTCTCTCTTTTTCAGTCTAAAAACACTTATAACTATATGTATGCAACTGTATACATACACACACACACCACCCTCAGGACTAATTCCTAAAGAGGGTGAATAACTTCTCTGTGTGAACCCTTCATATCAGACCAACCAACCCAATAAACCATGTATTTAACCACCTCTTTTATTAAGTTTTTACAACCCAGGCTGCTATTCCCCTGTCTTAATCACCCTCAGGTCAGGTCACAGTCAATTAGGGACAACTTCTATGCCCTAGAACCTGTCAAAAATTTTCAAATTAGCTAGTTCACAACTTGCTTACCCTGTCTTGCCCCTTCCTTCTTGGAGAAACCACAATAAGGACTAGTCGCAGCTCACCCCCAGCCCCTGCTTTCTGACCAACTCTGATGTTTCTCTGTATGGCCCACCCATTACCTGGAGTGTCCCTCTTTTGGGGACCTGTAAGTATACTTGTATTTTTAATGATAGTTCTTTCCTGACCTGTTGGCTTCTTCATACCTAAATAGTAATAAAACCTATGCTTTAAAACACATATGTTTTAAACCTATGCTTTAAAACACAACACACATATGTACATTAAGGGCTAATGAAATAGTTACCTTTCCATTTATAGTATCTAGTAAAAGATGAACCTGATTTCATTTTTTTTAAAGTCCTTTTTTAAAAATATATAATTTATTATACTTTAGGTTCTGGGGTACATGTGAAGAACATGCAGGATTGTTGCATAGTTACGTATATGGCAATGTGGTTTGCTGCCTCCATCCCCCTCACCTATATCTGGCACTTCTCCTTTGTTATCCCTCCCCAACTCCCTACCCACCACTGTCCCTCCCCTATCGCCCCCAACAGACCCCATTGTGTGATGCTCCCTTCCCTGTGTCCATGTGTTCTCATTGTTCAACACCCGCCTGTGAGTAAGAACATGCGGTCTTTGATTTTCTGTTCTTCTGTCACTTTGCTGAGAATGATGGTTTCTAGGTTCATCCATATCCCTACAAAGGACATGAACTCATCATTTTTATGGCTGCATAGTATTCCATGGTGTACAGCTAGTGCTTGATTTACAACCACAATTGGGACTGGCAGACCGTTCATAACATGATTTGGTCATAAGTTGAGTAGGTTATATGTACAGTTGAAGTGGTGCACGCGGAGATGGTAGTGCTGCTGGAAGCTGGTCCACACTGTCATACACCCAGCTGGGCAACGTTTGCGCTGCCAGACGCGGAGCAGTCATGGCTAGCGATTGTGGTCGTAAAGTCGAATGGTCTTAAATTGCATAGGTCGTAAGTCGATCAATACCTGTATACGTGCCATATTTTCCCTGTCCAGTCTATCATTGATGGGCATTTGGGTTGGTTTCAGGCCTTTGCTATTGTAAACAGTGCCACAATGAACATATGTGTGCATGTCTTTATATTAGAATGATTCATAATCCTTTGGATATATACCCAGTAATGGGATTGCTGGATCAAATGGAATTTCTATTTCTAGATCCTTGAGGAATTGACACACTGTCTTCCACGATGGTTGAACCAATTTACACTCCCACCAACAGTGTAAAAGTGTTCCTATTTCTCCACATCCTCTCCAGCATCTGTTGTCTCCTGATTTTTTAATGACCACCATTCTAACTAGTGTGAGATGGTATCTCAATTTGGTTTTGATTCGCATTTCTCTAACGACCAGTAATGGTGAGCATTTTTTCATGTTTGTTGGCCTCTTATATGTTTTCTTTTGAAAAGTGTCTGTTCATGTCCTTCACCCACTTTGAATGTGTTTGTTTGTTTTTTTCTTGTAAATCTGTGTTACTTCTTTGTAGACTCTGGATATTAGTCCTTTGTCAGATGGATAGATTGCAAAAATTTTTTCCCATTCTGTTGGTTGCCGATTCACTCTAATGATTGTTTCTTTGGCTGTACAGAAGCTCTGGAGTTTAATTAGATCCCATTTGTCTATTTTGGCTTTTGTTGCCATTGCTTTTGGTGTTTTAGCCATGAAGTCCTTGCCTATGCCTATGTCCTGAATGGTTTTGCCTAGGTTTTCTTCTAGGGTTTTTATGTTGTTAGGTCTTATGTTTAGATCTTTAATCCATCTGGAGTTAATTTTGGTGTTAGGTGTCAGGAAGGGGTCCAGTTTCTTCTTTCTGCACATGGCTAGCCAGTTTTTCCAACACCATTTATTAAACAGGAAATCCATTTCCCATTGCTTGTTTTTGCCAGGTTTGTCAAAGATCAGATGACTGTATATGTGTGGTGTTGCTTCTGAGGCCTCTGTTCTGTTCCATTGGTCTATGTCTCTGTTTTGGTACCAGTGCCATGTTGTTTTTATTACTGTGGCCTTGTAGTGTAGTTTGAAGTCAGGCAGTGTGATGCCTCCCGCTTTGTTCTTTTTGCTTAGGATTGTTTTGGCTATGCAGGTTCCATATGAAGTTTGAAGTGTTTTTTTCCAGTTCTGTGAAGGTCATTGGTAGCTCGATGGGGATAGCATTGAATCTATATATTACTTTGGGCAGTATGGCCATTTTCATACTATTGATTCTTCCCAACCATGAGCATGGAATGCTTTTCCACCTGTTTGTGTCCTCTCTTATTTCGTTGAGCAGTGGCTTGTAGTTCTTCTTGAAGAGATCCTTCACATCCTTTGTAAGTTGTATTCCTAGGTATTTTATTCTCTTTGTAGCAATTGTGAATGGAAGTTTGCTTTTGATTTGGCTCTCTGTTTGTCTGTTATTAGTGTATAGGAATGCTTGTGATTTCTGCATATTGATTTTTTATCCTGAGACTTTGCTGAAGTTGCTTATCAGTTTGAGAAGATTTTGGGGTGAGACGATGGGATGTTCTAAATATACAATCATGTCGTCTGCAAATAGAGACAATTTGACTTCCTTCTTTCCTAATTGAATACTTTTTATTTCTTTTTCTTGCCTGATTGTTCTGGCTAGAACTTCCAATAATGTGTTGAATAGGAGTGGTGAGAGAGGGCATCCTTGTCTTGTGCCAGATTTCATAGGGAATGCTTCCAGTTTTTGCCCATTCAGTATGATATTGGCTCTGGGTTTGTTGTAAATAGCTTTTATTATTTTGTGATATGTTCCACTGATATCTAGTTTATTGAGGATTTTAGCATAAAGGGCTGTTGAATTTTGTCGAAGGCTTTCTCTGCATCTATTGAGATAATCATGTGGTTTTTGTCTTTGGTTCTGTTTATGTGGTGAATTACGTTTATAGACTTGCATATGTTGAACCAGCCTTGCATCCCCAGGATGAAGCCTATTTGATGGTGGTGAATAAGCATTTTGATTTGCTGTTGCATTCTGTTTGCCAGTATTTTACTGAAGATTTTAGCATCTGTTTTCATCATGGGTATTGGCCTGAAGTTTTCTTCTTTTGTTGAGTCTCTGCCTTTTAGTATCAGGGTGACGTTGGTCTCTTAATGATTTGGGGAGGACTCCTTCTTTTTGTATTGTTTGGAATAGTTTCAGAAGGAATGATATCAGCTCCTCTTTGTATGGGTTATAGAATTCAGCTGTAAACCCATCTGGACCTCGACTTTTTTTGGTTGGTATGTTATTAATTGCTGCTTCAGCTTCAGCCCTTGTTATTGGTCTATTCAGGGTTTCAAATCCTTCCTGATTTATCTTGGGAGAGTGCATGTGTCCAGGAATTTATCCATGTCTTCCAGATTTACTGGTTCGTGTGCATAGAGTTCTTTGTCGTAATCTCTGATGGTAGTTTGTATTTTTGTGGAATCAGTGGTGATGTTCCCTTCATTGTTTTTTATAGCATCTATTTGATTCTTCACTTTTTTCTTTTTTATTAGTCTGGCTAGTAGTCTATTTTGTTGATCTTTTCAAAAAACCATCTCCTAGATTTGTTCATCTTTTAAAGGGTTTTATTTGTGTCTCTATCTCCCTCAATTCTACTCTGATTTAGTTATTTATTTTCTTCTGCTAGCTTTTGAATTTTTTTGATCTTGCTCCTCTAACTCTTTCAATTTTGATGATAGGGTATCAATTTTGGATCTCTCCTTGCTCTTCATGTTGGCATTTATTGCTATGAATTTCCCTGTAGACACTGATTTAAATGTGTCCCAGATACTCTGGCACATTGTGTCTTCATTCTTGTTGTTCGAAGAACATCTTTATTTCTGCCTTATTTTATTGTTTATCCAGTTGACATTTAGGAGCTGGTTGTTCAGTTTCCATGAAGATGTGCAGTTTTGAGTTAGTTTCTTAATCCTGAGTTCTAATTTGATTACACTGTGGTCTGAGAGACTGTTTATTATGATTTCCATTCTTTCGCATTTGCTGAGGAGTGATTTACTTCCAATTATGTAGACAATTTTAGAGTAAGTGTGATGTGATGCTGAGAAGAATGTATATTCTGTGGATTTGGGGTTGAGAGTTCTGTAAGTGTCTACTAGTTTTGCTTTGTCCAGATCTGCATTCAAGTCCTGGATTTCCTTGTTGATTTTTTTGTCTCGTCGATCTGTCTAATATTGACAGTGGAGTGTTAAAATCAACCATTATTATTGTGCGGTAGTCTAAGTCTCTTTGTAGGTCATTACAGACTTGCTTTGTGTATCTGGATGCTCCAGTATTGGGTGCATATATATTTAGTTAGATATTCTTGTTGTAATGTTCCTTTTACCATTATGTAATGCCCTTCTTTGTCTCTTTTGATCTTTGTTGGTTTAAAGTCCGTTTTATCAGAGACTAGAATTGCCACCCCTATTTTTTTCTTTTTTTTTTTTTTT
>NW_016107328.1:7404312-7436635 GCF_001604975.1 Cebus imitator
TGGTTATTCTAGTTAGCGTTTCTAGTTAGGTTTTAGTTTCTTTGTATTGGGTTAAAACATGTTCCTTTAACCCAGAGAAGTTTGCTATTACCCACCTGCCGAAGCCCGCTCTGTCAATTCGTTAAATTCATTCTCCATCCTGCTTTGTTCCCTTGCTGGTGAGGAGTTGTGATCTCATGGTGGGGGAGAGGTGTCCTTTTTTTTATGGTTTCATCCTTCTTGTGCTGGTTTCTTTCCATCTTGTGGATTTATATAGCTTTGATCTCAGGTAGCTGCTTGGGGAGGTGGCCTTTCCTTTGTCTGCCTGCAGAGGCACTGCTGGGCTGCCACAGATTCAGTGGAGCTGAGGCTTTTTTTTCTTGCATCTTATATTTACTCAGGAAAATTAGGCCGCCTTCTGCAATGGTGACTGTGCTTCTCCCCACAAAACTTGATCATTCCTGGTCACTCTCTAACTGATGGTCTGGGTGCGAAACTCTGAAGTGAGACTTTTTTAGCCTGCTAGGCTTTGTGAGGTGGGAGGAGACCCATCCTGCCATATGGCCTGTTTCCCTGCTTTCAGTTCCCCTTTTTTCTAGGGGACAGGTAGCTCCATCCCACTGGCTTTCTGGCTTTCTCGCCATCAGCCAGTGCTTCTGCCTGGATCTATGCTGACAGCCCCAGTGCTGGCTGAAGTTCCTGTTCTATGCTGTTCAGGCAGCTTGCTGAGGCTTTTCAGCCTGGTAAAGATCTCCTATTCTGTGGGTTGTAGAAGGTGTGGATGAAGCACTGTATCTGAACTGAAGTCCCAGAGGGGGCAATCCCCTAGTCCTCTGGTCGGTTGCATGCATCTCCTGGGTAGGGCAGTGCCCCGACTTGCCTCTACTTGCCCTATTTGGTTTATACCCACTGTCCAACCAGACCCACAAAATGAACGTGGTACCTAGTTTGGAATTGTGGAGACCACTCGGCTTCTGTGTCTCTTTCACTGGGAGCTGCATTCTGGAGCTGCTTCTTATTCAGCCATCTTGGGACCCCCCCCTTTTTTTTAACCAGTAAAAATCCTCACAGCATTTAGTCTAAAACTTATCTGCTCAATATTAGTAGATTTATGTATAAGTCACAATTCTAATAGGAGATGAAAGATACACTCAGAAGGAGTTCAGAAGAGAATTTAAGGAAGGCACTACTTATAGGCAGGGTTAAGAAAACGAATAAAACTTATTGAGATGTCAAGAGATTAGCAATTTGGGAACCCCTTACATCCTGAGGAGGTAAGAAGAAAATAGGATGTTACTATTTAGGTCATTTCCTTTTTTTCTCAGTTTGTTTAGTGTTTTTCTCATAAGATGACATTGAATTTTGTCAAATGTTTTTTCTGTATCAAAGAAGATAGTCACATTTTAAAAAATTAAATTGATGTGGTATTTTACCTTTATCCATTTTTTGTGTTGAACCATCTTTGCATTCCAGAAATAAATTCCATTTGGTAATGATGCATATCCTTTTAATATGCTGCTGAATTTGATTCGCTAGTATTTTGTTGAGATTTTTTGTGTCAATGTTTATAAAAGTGATGAAATGTTCTTGTATCTTTGTCTAGCTTTGGTATCAGGTTAACAATGCTACATAGAGTTAGTAAGTGGTTTCCTTTTGGTTAGTTTTGTATTTCCAAGAATTTGTCTATTATAGGTAAGTTTTTCAATTTGTGTAGACTTACAGTACACTCTTATATTCCTTTTTATTTCCATACAATTGGTAATCATGTTCCCACTTTCATTTCTTATTTTAGTAGATTAGGTCTTTTTGGTTTTAGTCTACCTAACTTAAAAAAATTTTTAAAATGTTAATTTGGTTCATTTTTTGAAGGAAGAATCTTTGGGTTTTATTGATTGTTTTCTACTATTTTTCTTGGGTTGGTTTGTTTCCTTTCTCTAGTTCGTTAAATTATAAAGTTGTTTTTTATTTGAGTATTTCTTATTCTGTAATGTAAGCATATAGCTATACATTTCTTCATTCACACAGTTCTTTGTCTCATATGTTTTGGCATATGGTACTTTTATTTTCATTTTTCTCTATTTTCTAATTTACCTTGTGATTTCTCCTTTGATCCATTGGTTGTGTAAGACTTTATTGTTTAATTTCTGCAAATATATACTTTTTTAAGTTTCTCTTCAGTTGCTGATTTCTCACCTCATTCTGTTGTGGTCAGAAAATATGCTTTGTATGATATCCATCTTTTTAGATATGTATTTTGGGGATATGTATTTTTAGATATTTAGATATGGGGAGGTTTAACTTATGGCCTAATATATTGTCTATCATGGAAAATGTCCCATTTTCCCATATTTGAAAAGAATGTATTTTCTGTGGTTGTTGGAAAATGTGTTCTGTATATGAGTTAGATCTGTTTGGCTTACTGCATTGTTCAAGCTCTCTATTTCCTTACTTATCTTCTGGCTGGTGGCTCTATCCAATATTTAGTGTAGGGTAGTAAAGTCTGTAACCATTATTGTAGTATGTTTATTTCTCCCTTCAATTCTGTGAATTTTTACTTCATATATTTTGATGATCTGATATTAGGTTCGTAAGTGTATATATTTGTTATATTTTCTTGCTGTATTGGATCTTTTATTATCTATATAATGTATTTTATCTTGTAACTTCTTTAAAACTTAAAATCCATTTTGCTTGACATTAGTATAATAACTCCTACTCTCTTTTTGATTACTATTTGCATGGAATATTCTTTTCCATCATTTCACTTTCAACCTATCCATATCTTTGGATCTAAAGTGATTTTTTTTGTAGACAGCAAATAATTGGATAATTTTAAAACTCCATTTTGTCAATCTCTGTCTTTTGAATGGAGAATTAGGTCTATTTTTGTTTCCAGATGCAAAGTGGGAGTTTATTCCAGGCATATTAAATTATCATGAAACACATCCATCTACATTTATTAAGAACAGGAAACACAACTCTGCTTACCTAAAGCCTTCATTTCTGAAGCATTAACAAATTATTCATTTTCTTCATAAGTTCTTTAGTCCTTGGAGTATTTAACACCAGAAGTTTGAGCATATTATGAGTCATCCTCATATCACATGATAAAAATGATACTAAATATTATAAACATATGACAGTAGATATAACTTAAAAATCCTCATTAATTTATTTTGCTTTTAGCATAATGGCTTAATACTTTGTGGTAGACTTCTTTTTACCAAAAACAGGACTGGTGAGTGTGTCTCAGATTTACAGTATTATGTTGTTGTTGTTGTAAGTTATATTTTTTATTACAACACTGAGCTTTGTTTCTGCATTTCTAGGTTTCATCATTTTTGGCTCCTTAGCATGCCCATTTACAATTTTATTATTATTATTATTTTATACTTTAACTTCTGGGGTACATGTGAAGAACATGCAGCTTTGTTACATGGGTATACACATGCCATGGTGGTTTGCTGCACCCATCAACCCATCATCTACATTAGGTATTTTTCTTAATGCTATCCCTCCCCTAGCCACCCACCGCCCAACAGGCCCTGGTGTGTGATGTTCCCCTCCCTGTGTCCATGTGTTCTCATTGTTCAACTCCCACTTATAAGTGAGAACATGTGGTGTTTGGTTTTCTGTTCTTGAGTTAGTTTGCTGAGAATGATGGCTTCCAGCTTCATCCATGCCCCTGCAAAGGATGTGAATTCATCCTTTTTTATGGCTGCATAGTATTCCATGGTGTATATGTGCCACATTTTAGCCTATTTACAATTAAAGTAATTATTGATAAGGAAGGAATTAGTTCTGTTATTTTGCTAATTGTCTTCTACATACCTTATAGCTTTTTGGCCCTCACTTCTTGCATTACTGTCTTCTTTAGTGGTTCGTTGATTTTTTCTTTGTAATGAAACTTTTAAATTCCTTATTTGTTTCTTTTTGTGTAAATTATGTACATATTTTCTTTGTAGTTACTATGAAGATAACACTTAAAATCCTAAAATTATAAACCCTTGAGTTAAATTTATGCCAGCTTAACTTCAATAACTCTGCTCTTTTAACAGTTCTGTCCTCATTTCTTCCTGTTATTAATGCCACAAAACTTCATTGTTATACATTATGTGTCCAAAAACATAACTATTAATTTTTGAATGCAAACTAATTCTAAGTTATGTAGAAAGGGGTACATGCAATACTTAACTTTTAGACTAGTTTCTTAATGTTTAGTCTCTTTAATTATGTAGAAAAAAAATGGTGCCACACTTCATCATTACAATAATACTACCTTTAATAATTACCCATGTATTTACCTTGTCTGAGATCTTTATTTCTTCATATGACTTGGAGTTACTAACTAGTTTTCTTTCATTTCAACCTGCAAGACTCTCTCGAGCATTTCTCGATCAGCATTTCTTGATCTAGTGGCGACAAACTCCTTCAATTTTTGTTATCTGGGGATGCCCTTATTTATCCCACACTTTGGAAGGATAGTTTTGCTAGATGTATGATTCTTGGATAACAGGAGCTTCTTTTGTTTATTTTTTTGTTTTTTTCTGGAATTCCAGCTTCTGACAAAAAATAAACTGATGATCTTATTGAAGATCCTTTGTATGTGATGTGTTACATCTCTATTGCTGTATTCAAAATTTTCTCTTTGGGTTTGGCTTTGAATAGCTTGATTAAAATATGTCTCAGTGTCATTCTTTTTGGATTGGGAGTTTATTGTACTTCTTAGATGTTGATATTCATATCTTTCATCAAATTGGAAAAGTTTTCAGGCATTATTTCTTTAAATATTCTCTCCGTCCCTTTCACCCTTTCTTATCCTTCTCTGTCACTGCCATAACATCTATGTTGGTCTCCTTGAAGGTGTCCTACAGGTCATGTATGCTCTGATCATTTTCTTCATACATTTTTCTTTCTGTTTCTCAGACTTGAGAATTTTCTTTGTCCTATCTTTCAATTTTTTTTTTTTTGCTTGCTCAAATCTACCTCTGAAAAACTCCAGTGGATTTTCATTTTCCTTTTTTAAAATAATTTTTAGCCCCAAATATTTTTTGTGTGTTGTAGGTTAGGTTTTATATCACTTTAAACATTTTTATTTGTTCATACATTTTATATTGACTTTCTCTGTGTCATCCTTTAGTTCTTTGAGAATCTTTGAGACTGTTGTCTCTGAAGTCTTTTCCCAGTATTTCTGTCGTTAGGTTTATTTTAGGAGACAGTTTCTATTGATTTACTTTTTCTTTAGAATGGGTTATATTTTCCTGTTTCAATTTTTTATTAACCTTGAGATGTTTTTGGTGCTGTTTGTTTGGTTTTGTTTTTGTTTCTTCATAGTTATAGGCTGTCTCTGTGTGAAAGATCAGCCTAAGTTGTTAGCTTAAGATATTATCAGGTCTTTTCTGAGCTTGTGCCTACCCCTGAGCATGCATTGTGACTTTCTAAATTTTCTTATATATGTAGTTGCTTTTGTATATTCTACTCTTCAATGTCTAACTCTCAAAAAAAGATGCAGAAAAAAAAATGAAATGAGGAGGATGACATCATTACCTTAACTTCTCTGGAAATCACCTCAGCCAGAGCAGAAGAAGCTTGCAAGAATGGGAAGAGGTGTAAAAATAGTGGTCACAATCTCATTTTCTGGACTTCTGTGGTCAGAGGCAGCAATCAATTATCAAAGCACAGTTATCCAATACTTAAAGACTAGGGTCCTTCTGGCCCACTCCTTCTCCTTTCAGCTATAAGTAAGCTGCTGCAGAAACAAGTTCACATCTGCCCACAATGGGGTTGAGGGATGGGAAATGTGTAGCTACTAATACCTGAAATTGGCTGAAAAAAACAGCAATTTATGAAGCAACGCTTCCTCTGGAAGTTTTAAACCTTCAATAGACACCAGAGTTCAAAAGTAGTTACATTAGATATACTCTGCCATTGTAACTGTTGTCTAGGTAGGGAGACAGATTCCTGCTGCTTCCTACTTTGCTACATTTCCAAAATATTTCTTTATGGTGTGTTTTTTACTGCTGAAAAATTCTCCATGTTGTAGGTCCAACATATATTACCTGTTCACTCTCCAACTGATGGATATCCAGGAGGCTTCCGTGTCAACACAAATAAAGAGCAGTGAGTAGCTTCCAGCAAAATTACTTATGGAGCTGTGTGGGATATATATCTAAGAGGTAAATTTTAGAGTTATTAGAATGTATAAATCCATTAGTCAGAGTGTACTAAGTCTCCTTTATCTGAACATCCATCCATATCTGGTGTTATCTATCTTTCTGATTTCTGCCCTTTTCACTTATAACCATAATTGTATAAATTGAAAGAAGTCATTTGCTAAATAAAACTGATCATGCATTCAAAATAACACATTTTGATCAAGTACAATGATCAGAGACTCCATCAGTAAAAATCACCACAACTTAACTAAATTTCTAAAGATTAAAGAAGAAAAATCAATTGCTAACTAATTCTTGCTGTGCAAGAATAAGTTATGGTTTGGTTTGTTGAACTACGTTATGTCTTCTTTATTTCTAACACTGCACTTACCTTCATGAGCTGTGACCATTGAAGGTTTGTATTATAAGAAATAGTCAAGCAAGTTTGATAAGGAAACCATTCCATTCAATTATTTAATTAGTCATTCATCTGTTCATTCATTCATCTACTCACTATCATATCTTTGTTCTTCATATTTTCTGTAGGCAAAATGAACAGGAAGAATAGTCTTCTTCTTTGTCTTATTGGAGTTTTTCAATGCTCCCATTCTTTTCATAGATATCACGAGTTCAGGGCTGCTTTGAGATTTACTTTTTACTCTCCAAAGCATTACTTGCAATATGTATTATGTAAAATTCTTCTTTACAGGTTGACCACCAATAGTATATAGTTGTGGTGATTAATTTTATATGTCAACTTGACAGTGCTAAAAGATGCTCAGATAACTGATAAAACATTATATCTGGGTATGTCTGGGAGGGTGTTTCAAGAAGAAATTAGCATTTGAATCAGTATCTGGGGGAGACGAGCCATGCTCGCCAATGTGGAAAGACATTAACCTAGCCACTGAGGAGCTGAGCAGAACAAAAAGGTGAAGGAAGGGTGAATTTTCTTTCTTTTCTTGAATTGAAATACCTATCTTCTCCTGCCTTCAGATATTGGAGAGCCCCTGGTTCTCAGGCCTTCAGAGTATGCCAATTTGTACAATAAATTCCCTGATACACACACACACACACACTCTCTCTCTCTCTCTCTCTCTCTCTCTCTCTCTCTCTCTCTCACACACACACACAGACACACACACCCTATTGATCCTGTTTTTCTGGAGAACCCTGACTAATATGAAAATTAAGATTCTTCCTTACAAGTTATTCACCAATAATACAGGACTGTTCAACAAAAGAATTTCATTTTATTTCAACAATCTTGTTATCACTTATAGGATATTTTGTCACTCACACAACAACAACAAAATCTAACCTTGGCATTACAAAACTCATAAATTTAAGAATAATCTTTAGCAATATATATATATAGGAGATTAATAACCTTTATTGGGAAGAATAATGCCAAGCCTTTGTTTGGCTGTCAATCAAGGGAACAATGAATGTGAACACTGGCCAGTCTATTGCTCTCCTTCACAGACTGACAGTCTTTCAGTGAACATCACAAAAGGAATGCACAGATGAGTAAACATCAAGTTTCAAACACATATGGTCCTGAGCTCTTCTGGTGGGACTATTTCCCCAGAAGCCTGAAAAAATAAAACCCACAATCATCTCTTCCACTATCCAGGTGAAATTTCCTCCGGTTGAATATACTAACTCCTCGGCTAACTGGTTGAGCATCCGGATGACTACATGGAGAAGAAGACAAGACAAGTTATTATTGTACACACCATTTTTGACGGGAGAAGCACCTTGAAAAGTGTTACTGCATGTTACTTTTAGAGAAAGGGGTAGAACTTGGTCAATTAGCAAAGAGAAAGGCAAATGCAAGCTGCCGAGGTAGAGGGAGACAAATCTAAAGGGTCTGGCAAGAGGAGGTGTTCCAACAGAAGAACAATTGGATTAGCAAAGTGTTCATAAGGAAGAAATTGGATCACAGATGATGTGACAATTGTGCAAGAATATAACAAACCATTCACATAGTGGTTGGTTGCACGTATTCAAACAATCAGTGGACTATTGCACGCATTTAGTCTGCTTAGTTCAATGAGGTATACAATTGACCCTTGAACAACATGGATTTGAACTGTGCTAGTACATTTAGATATGGATTTTCTTCTGCCTCTGCCAACCCCTGAGACAACAAGACCAACACCTTCTCTTCTCCCTCCTTTGCACCCTACTCACTGTGAAGGCAATGAGGATGAAAACCTTCATGATGATCCACTTCCACTTTATGAACAGGAAATATGTTTTTTTCTCTTCCTTATGATTTTTAAAAACATTTTCTTTTCTCGTGCTTACTTGATTGCAAGAATGCAATATATAATATATTATAAATAATATACAAAATGTGTTAATCAACTGTGTTAATTAACTGTGCTATGATTGCAAAACTTTTTTATGATTTTCTATATAGCATTTTCTTTTCCCTAGCTTACTTTATTATAAGAATATAGTATATAGTACATACAACATGCAAAATGAGCGTTAATCAGCAGTTTATGTTATTGGCAAAGCTTCAGGTCAACAGTAGACTATTCATAATAAAGTTTTATAGTTAAAATTGTATGTGGATTTTCACCTGCTTGGGAGATCAGCACCCCTAAGCTCTGTTTTGTTCAAGGTCAACTGCATAGTGTTTTAGCCTTGGCCCACTGACAGATAGACAGAAACATTTGCAAACTATGCAATTACAAGAAGAAATACAATTTTGGGGCAATAAAAAGTTAAATTTTGGGGGGCATTGATAGAAACGTCAAAGAAAGATGATGCAAGACTATTATAAATTTTAAAACTTTTAAAAATCATGTCAAAGATGATTCCTTTTATTGTTTTTAGAACATTGTAATGTATAGAATAAACTCAGTTTTAAATATATTTTGAAATGTTTTTAGGCTTTGTCATGTCAATGTCTATATAGAAAAATGTTCCTTTTGTTGTTTAAGTTAAACTTTAAGTGTAAAGAGCTGAGCTAGTCATCTTAGGAACACTGATACAATCTATCCCTGCCAGTAACAGTGGCGTTTAATTCACCTTTTCCTCCAATTCTTTGGTGTCCGGTCCCATTTTCTAGTCCACAGATAACCAACGTAAAGCACTTAATATATTCCCTCAAATATTATTAATTGTATGTTTTTATAACATAGCGGCTGTTTCTTATGTATGTGTTTTAATTCACAGAAATGATATTATGTTATAACCTATCTTTTTTTCTAATTCAACATTTTTGGCATGATCTACCCATGTGGCTATGATATCTAGTTTGTGTTCCCTCTGATGCCCACAGTGCCTTAGTGAACATCCATCACTTATTTATTTCCTTAAAGGTTAGTTTTGGTGGACTTCAGTTCCTTGACACTAAAAATAACACTGAAAAACGGGCTTGCATGTGATCCCTAACAAACATTTGCAAGAATTGTTCCGGACTATACACATGGGAAAATTGCTTACATGCCTCCCAGAGGGGTTGCTACGCTTTACTTTCCATCAACAGTGCTTAAATTTCCTAACTCCTAAAGTCCTGACAACAAATGATAGTCCCAACATTTCTATTTTTTATCATTCCAATCTGTGAGAAGTAGTATCTCATTATTTTTAATGTTCATTCCTGTGATTTCCGACAAGCTCAAGCATATCTTTGTATACTCTTCAGACACTTGTACTTCCATTTCTGTAAATTGCCTGGTCACTTTGCCCATTTTTCTGCTATAGTTTTCTGCTTTGTTCTGCTAATTTGAAATCAAGGCATATCTCAAGAATTTATTTCTCCTTAATTTTAAATATTGAAAGTATATTTTCCCGACACGTCACTCATTTGTTAACACTGCCTAAGGTATCGTCTCAAATATAGATCCGGAAATGTATGCAATTATTCCATTTTATGATTTGTGCATTGGAATCTTGTTTAACTAGCTTTTCACCACTTTTAAGTCATTAGGATATTCTTGTACAAGGTATTCTATTATACAGGTACCTTTTTAAGTGTTTCACATGTCCTAGCATCTTTAGGTCTAGGAACTACCTCCAAGCAAATGAGATTACTGTGGTTGTCCCCATTTTACAGATGAGAAAACTGAGGCATCAACAAATTAACTTGCCCAAAATTACATAGTTTGGAAGAGAAAGATTCTATGTTTGAGCTCAGATTACCTGGGCTCAAGAATTCACCCTCTTATAGTCAGGTTTTTAATATCTCTAGTGTCTACCTTTTCAAGTTAACAATATTATCTTCTTTCCTTCTCTCTTTCCTTTTTTCTTTCTTTATTATTTCTTTCTACCTTCCTTTTTCATTTCTTCCTTCCTTCCTTCTACAAATATTTAAGCCCCTGCTGTATACTGAATATAAATTAGCATAGTGAGAGTATAGTTGTTATTTAAGTCATAAGCCTGGGTGAGATCACCAAGAGAGAGTGACTCTAGATAGGGCAGGGAACACCAAGGGCGGAGCTCTGGGATATTCAGCATTAAGGTGGGGCTAAAAAGGAAATACCAGTAGAGAAGGCTGAGAAGGAGCAATCAATACTGTAGCAAGAAAACAAGAAGTCTTAAATTTTCTGGAAGCTCAGGGAAGAAAGTGTTTCCAGAGGGAGGAGTGATCAACTGCGTTACATGTTGCAGACTCACGTGAGTTCTCAGAACTAACTGCTGGGTGCAGCATTAATGACCTGTACAAGAGCAGTCTTGCTGGATGGTACAAACAGAAGTGCTGGGCTTAAGAGAATGGGAAAAAGAGGAGTTGAATTCAGGGACCAGAGACCATGTTCTTTTTTAAAGGGGTTCTTCCAAAGAAAAGGAAGAAAGAGAGTAGTAGCTGGAAAGGAAAACAGCATCAAAATAGAGTTAGGAAGCTGGTTCACTGCTCTCTATCTAATTATACCACAATTTATACAACCATTCTCTGTTGATGCCTATTTTGTTGATGACGATAATACCATAATGAACATACTTTGACATGTAAACTTATAAATTATGGTTTTCCTACCAGCCAGTCATCTCAGTACTCACCCATATGTACTTAGAGATGACAGTGTTTTGTTATTTCTGTGGGCCACATTTGCAGGCGATATGGTTTGGCTGTGTCCCCACCCAAATCTCATCTTAAATTGTAGCTCCTATAATTCCCACATGTCATGAAAGTAACCCAGAAGGAGGTGATTGAATCATGGAGGCAGGTCTTTCCCCTGCCGTTCTCATGATAGTGAATACATCTTATGAGAGCTGGTGGTTTGATAAAGAGGAACTTCCCTGAACACACTTTCTTGCCTGCTGCTATGTAAGTCATCCCTTTGCTCTTCCATTCCCTCCTGCCATGATTGTGAGGCCTCACCAGCCATGTGGAACTGTGAGTCCGTTAAACATCCCTTCCTTTATAAATTACTCAATCTCAGGCATATCTTTATAAGCAACATGAGAACAGACTAGTAACAGCAGGGATTGGATTTCTGAATAGAATTGCGTAAGTACCTCACATTTCTTAGGTATCAATGTGCTGATAGATAAATTTATAATATACAACATAATTTACATATAAGTTACATTTCCACCAGCAATATTCATGTATGTCTTTCTCTGGAATACTCACTGGCAAGAAAAATACATCCCTGGATTTTGCCCTTTGGTGCAAAAGTGTCAGTCGTGATCAAAGAAACTTACAGCAAGTGCTTGATTTGATCTTCAAAATGAATGTGTGATGCTCTTTATTCTATTATCCCTGGTTTATAGATCCAGAGATAGAAAGATGCTGACACAGAAGGACACAGCTAGGAAGTGGTAGAACCGTCTTCAAACCAGGTTGTCTGCGTTTAGATTCATTTCTCATCCTTTAATTTTCTACAGTCTTATTTGTTACTGGCTCTATTCACAGACCCTTCTCAGTCCCTCCCCTTGGGAATAGAGCAAACACTTTGAGGCTGGGCTGATATCTGTGACACCCTCCATGTAAAGACCCGGCTGCGCATCCTGCTGCCTGCCCTCTCCAGGCTCCAGATCCTCTTGGCCCTGAATGACTGTCCTCCCACACTGAGACCCCACAGAATCTCAGCACATATTACACATTCCTCCAGCAAAATGAATCCATTGGCAGGTACCCAGGAACACACGGTTACACACAAGGCTCCCCCAGCTGGCTGGATTTTCTCCAATTGTGGTCATAAGTAGCCACAGAGACAGACATCAACGCAGGACCTGGAGACTGGACGGAAGGCATGTTGGGTTTGGTGGGTGGAACCACAGGCATTCTGTACAGACAGCGACCAGTGACCTCTGCTTCAGCCATGCCAAGAAAAACAGAATGTAGTAAAAAGCAAAAGGATTCTTTCATCTCCCTGCCCTACCTTCTTCTCCCTCAGAAATGCATTGCTGTTATTCTTGAGCCTAAGATTGTTAATCAGTAGATAACACTAATAATTACAGCTATTGCTCATTTTGGAAATCAATAAATAATAAGTTACAGGCATCCAACATTCATTATCTTCCAGCTTCAGGAAACCTTTGAAATGTAGGCTTGGTTATTTCTGATTCAGAAATGTTGAGTAACATACTCAGGATTACACATTCAGCAGGGGGCAGAATCAGCATTGAGACTCAGACCTACTTCCGTGATATTAACTCTTAGGGTCTTTCTACTTTAACACATTGCATTCATAACAAAGTTAATAACAATAAGAAATTTGTGAGTATTTAATATGAGTTGGGCATAATGCTGAGTAATTCACATAATTTTTTAAGTTATTCTGACAGCAATTCTCATTTTATCAACTCTTTTCTCCACTATAATTTTTTTTAAATACTACTTTCTTGCACAGATGGAAGAAACAAGTCTTAGATATCTAAGGAACTTTTCCAAAGTCCTAGAACCAGTGAGATCTATAGATAAATTTGAGATTAGGTATATATGACTCTGGAGCCCCACATCTTGATTTTCTTGTTTCCCGAATACATATAGAGTCTCTACCATCTCAGTGGTTTCTGGAGGTCCCAACAGCAATGGAAAATAATGTCTTTCTCAAGGTTCAGGAAATATTGAAGTCTTAATAAGAGATTGAATTATCAAATGAATTTTCAAATGAATAAATGGTTTTTGCCTTCTGGAAACTGTTACTAAGACGTATTTTTAGAGCTATATGCTTCCCGTTTAGTTTCACTTTGTATAACCCCAAGGTGCCTACGTTAATGTTAGAATGTGCAAGTTAATAAATAAATATTCTTATGGAAGTAATTGGTTAATTAAAATCTCAACTCTTAAGAACAACTTTCAGTCACACGACAGAGGAGCATGAGCCTCCTACTGTTGTTTGGTGAATGGCCTGCCCATCTGTTTTCATTCTCCAACTTCAGTAATGACCACAGCTGTCAGTTTAGCTGAGCTAGTCAGAATAAGAGGCTAAAATAATTACCTCCATGATAGAAACTCTAACTCCACCCAGAATCAATGACTTCCTTAAAATGGAGGAAGAGTTCATAAAACACTTCTTGTGTTCCTTAACTAGAATTCTTGGACTCAGACCAAGCCAATAAAAAATGGGTGGGAACACATATGCTATTTATAACATAGTGCATGTGGAATCCTCATTTCCTAGAAATGCATATTGAATCACTAACAATTCTAAGACTTCAGGTGATGCTGTAAAACAGATTAATACAGCATAGGCATACAGACACCCCCAAGTATGTACATGTACACACACACACACACACACACACACACACACACACATACACGCCCACACACCATATTTCCAATCAGAAAAATGAACTCTTCAAAGTTTCCTTTTTTATTAACCTTGTCTTTTGTTTTCTGTATTCTGATGCTTTAACATCTGGGGCCTTGGTAACCCTGGAGGGACGGCCCCTGCCAGAGTTAGCCAACTTCTAGAGCTAGTAAACAACATACCCAGGAGCATGCCTTTTAAATGCAAGCAATCTAGAGCCCACAACCTACCACACTTCCTGCCATTATCCACCTGCCCTGATTACCTGGGGGCCAGGTACCTGTGAACTACGAATAGTGCCTACAACCCTGATCCCACTCAAATTATTCAAACAAGCCAATCCTACACCCGCTTACCCTGCCTTGTCTGTTTCTTCCTATAGAAATCACACTAGAGGCTTTTGTCCATAGTTCCTCCTCTCCCTCTGCCCCTTGACTGGCCCTAGTATTCCTCTAATATGGTTTCACCAGGCACAGCATACCTGCTCCTCTTGAGATCTGTAACAAACCATCTTCCCCATGGCAATCATCTCCTGATCTGTTGACCTCAACATTCCTAAATAATCATAAAATCTGTATTAAAACACCTCTGGACACATTCTTTTGGACCTTATTTTCCCAACAAGAATGCAAGGGCTGGCTTCATTAAAGATGCATAAATTTTCTAAGGTATTCAAGAGTACCAGCAAAGGCAAGGGAGAGCACTCACTCTTACCTTTGGATGAAAGGATAATACACTGGCCCTGTGAATTCAAGGGTCTTGACACTCTCTGTGGCATTTATGACTACATTATTGATTTAGGTTTGCAAGACTGGGGGAAGTATCCCCAAGTTCCTTGCTCCATACTTCAAGAGCTAACTGGCTAAGTTTTCTTCAGCATGAGTAGCAATATAGTAAGCCTTCTAGGTAATTATGCCTTTTCTATTAAAGATAATGCTTTGCTAATTTAGGAAATTATTTAATCTAACTAACCATGAATTTCTAAGTACTTACAGCAAAGTTTAAAGAAACACCGATACTTAGATACAAGTTAAAAGGTCTCTTGACTGTCCTGCATTGATTGTCAGTAACTGCTTCATCTAGACAAAATGTTACCAAGAGTCGATAAAAAACAGCCCCGATCCCTTTTTTTTTTTTCTTTTTGGAATTAAAGGGTCACCAGTACTTTGCTTCCTGAACAAAGGTAGTGTCAAAAACTGGTAATAATCGAGTGTGGTGATTAAATCATGAGCTCTAGCAACACCTGGACATGGGCTTGATGGCTGCCTCCTAAATGTGTGATCTTGGGCAGCATAATTAACCTTTCTGAGCCTTAACATATTTATTTTAAAATGGGAATAAAAACAGTATCCACTTCAAAACACCGTTGTAATAATTAAATAAGTTAATACATGTGCGTGGCATATTGCCTGGCTCTGTCAGGGGCACCGTACATGCTTGCTCTCAATCGACATCCCAAACAACTCATTAGATACTCCAAATAAATGAAGACTGGGTGCATCGCAGGTTTTCTTAATTATTTTCAAGGTACTTTCTTCTCATTTGGTGTGTTATTCTCAGCAGCACAAGTTTTGTATTGCTATTCTCTATTCAAGAGAAATTTGGCTCAAGCAAAATTAGGTACTACAGCCTCATGTATGCTAACAAGAGAATTCATAACTTTCCCACATGTGTTTAAAGTCCTACAAAGAGCTTTTAAAAAACAGAAATAAATTTACCTACCGGCTCAATTTCTTCTTAATGCTTCAAACCTCATTTTTTTATTGTAATTTTACTTCTGCTGATTATTAATTAAATCCCAGCATTAGTCAGGTCATTGGACACCAATTTATTAAATAGCCGGGCCCCAACCCCCACCTTTGGAATACTACAAATGATTAAGTAAAACAGGTTTTAAGTAGACATGCACTGTGGTTTTCTTACGTCTTTCTCCAAAGCCTTCAAAAATCACTATTAGTGTCATTCAAGTTGGAAAACTTAGTCATATTTTCTAAATTTTATGGCTGTATCCCAGAATGAGAAAGGACAGAGAATAAGTCTTCAACAGCTGGGAGAGGTTTTGTGGATTTCATAGTGGCTGGGAGCTACTAACAGGGAAATATTACACATGGCCTTTGGCAGGAACATATTATAAAATCCAGAGCCTTTTGTTAAGGGTTGAGTGGGGTATTATTCATAATTGTTATTTAATTTGGTCTTCTTCCCGTCTTCTTTCTAACAGAAGGCTTTTCTGCTTTGAAAAATTACACCATTTAAAGGTGCCCTATGTCTGTGATTATATGCTACATAACCTGGCAAATATTCTTCAAATAAAAGCCCACAAGGCCAGTAAAATTTGCTACAGCAGATGGCATTTTCACCAACGAACAGAGCCAGCTTTTCACAGAGGTAGAAGAAGAATCCACCCCCACTTGACTAATACCAGGAAATGCCCATAACTCCCAGGATATCTCATTTATTTGACTGACTTCATTAATCCCCAGAGCATCCTGATAACTCTAGGAAAGCATCCAAACCCATCTCCGTCTGGCTCCTTCTTGTGTCAGCAGCCCCATCTCACGCCATTTCTCTGCCCCACAAACACTAAACTCCAGCCATGTGCACCTTTAATGTTTCAGTTTCTACAGCTGACAAGTGTCCCCGAGCAGCTGATGACATGTAGTAATAGGTAAATTTATTGATGCACTAATTTTAATCATGCATGCTTCAGGCTGGTGAGCTTAAGGGAGTCATTAAGCTGCAGAATGAGACTAGCTGACTGCCCCGCACCTGCTTTTCAATAGCATTTTGCCATTCTTCTGTTTATTCCTATATATGATCTTTATATGATGTATTAGTTATTTACTGCCATAAAATCCTGTGCTACAAACAACCACACCTCTCAGTGGCATACTACAATAAATGTTTATTTTGATTCTGTCTGCAGGGTTCAGAGGACCGGGCGGTGGGGGGGCATTGGTTGATTCCACCTGAGCTCTTCCGTAAGTCTGTTTTCAGCCGTGAGTTGTCTGGTATTTCTGCTGCTCTTGTCTAGCCTTGCTAGATTGACAGGCTGTCTGTTGACCTAATATGGCCTTAATCAGGACAGTCAAGGACAACTTGTCCTTCATCCTTCTGCAGGATAGCCCAGGTATGTTCTCACAGCAGTGGCAGAGCTACAACAGCAACCAAGAGCAGCTATACAAACACTTTTGAACCTGAGCTTGTGTTACGTGTGCTAACACACCATGGGCCAACAGAAGTCAGATGATTACACCCAGAGTTGGAGCTTGAGGCACCGTAAAGTTATATGACAAAGGGCAAGGATATAGGAAAGGTAGAGAATTACGGTCATTTTCACAATTAATCTACCCCACAGAGAATGTGAATTTCAGAGTGGGGTCTGAGAAGGCCTCTTTTCTGCTCCACTTGAATTCTGGACTAGGTTATACCATCTTTCACCCCCATGCCATTGCACTGGTGGCTCTTTCCCCTGTTCTTCACATTGCCTCTCAGTCCATTCAGCACTGCAGCAACCTCTAGGGGTAAGAAACAAGACAAAGAAAACACAGCTTTTCATTTTAGGGAGTATATCGTTTATTAAAGCAACTGACTTGTACATAAAAATTGAGTTAGCTAGTAAAAATAAAGTCAGTAACCTAATGTTTGGCTCATGGTAAGAAGGTATAGGGGATTGTGTTGAGATGGATCTCATCTGACATCTCCATAGCCCTAGCCTACACCACTCTCATGACCCCTAGGAAGGTGCTGCTGACACCACTACTGTATTAATCTGACCTTCACTGGCCCATGTACTTGGCAGCAAGACTTTCATTGGCTAGCTTAAGTCATAGTTTAGCCCCATAACCCATCTACCCCTATTGCTTGTGGAAAGGGGGACTACAGGAACCACTCTTGAACTAGGTCACATATGCAATGATATAGGGGTCAATGTCTACCAGGAATACTCCTCAGAAAGCAATTGAACAATAAGCAGCTAAAACACGAAAAGTAACAACAGCGATATCATATATGTTCATTTGATTTGATTCTTCTAAAACAAGTCTTTGAGCTAAGCTATTGGTTCAGTTTTCTCCGAGTGAGAAAAGTGGAAACTTAAAAAAAAAAGAGAGAAGGAAAGAAAAAAAAATAGGCAAAGACTTGGAAAGCATGGTGAAGCTCCAACATTTATTCTGTATACAGAAAAGTTTGTCTCTCACAAGTGTAAAATGTTAAGACAACTGTTTCAGAAGTGAGATTGCTAGGGAGCTACACAATTGGGATTAGAAGAGCAGTATGCAGGTATCAATGACAACCATTCAGGAAAGTATAACAAAATGATCCTGAATCTGCTGGTGAGAGAGAGTATGTGGGGGAAAGGCTTCATTTAAGCTTATGAAATTATGGGTTGAGGGGTTTTCTTTCACAAGAGCATGGGGAAGTGGCAGGTGGAGATAACAGACTTGAGACACTGCTTCAAGAGACTTCAAGGAATTCGGTCGTACATCTAAAAGACGTACATCTTGGCTTTTTCAAGAGCTGCATGTCTTTGAACTTCACCCTGATGAAGAAGCCTTTCCACTGATGACTGCCCTCCTGTAATGTAACCACTTTGCAACATCATACATTCCCTAGAATCTCTAGAAAGAAAGGTAGAGATAATATAATTCCAAAACACACATGCATATGCATGCACACACACACACACACACACACACACCAGATCATAGATACACTAGAGCTTCTCCATGCACAGTGAAGAGAAGCAGCATCCTTTGTTGACAAGAACACAGACTTTGGAAATAAATATATTTGGCTTCAAATACTACATCAGTAGGGCACAGGGCTAGTCTTCTGTCTTAATTCCTGCTGTAGTTACAGAGATGATGCCACCTATCTTGCAAAGATTTTGTTAGGATTAAAGAAAAGTCATGTTAAGAGCCTAGTGCATGTTTCTATCTACCATGTACACATCGAGTTGTGTGACTATCTTTTTTTAAAAAATTTTGTTCTTGTATTTTGGTGACTGCTGAAATGCTTAAAATAATTTATAATTGCTCCCTAGTAATTTGGAAGGTCATTCTGAATCTTTTTCCTTAAAAATCATTTTTTTTTCTTCTCTACCTTAGGCCAACTTACAGTATCTTGTTGTGTTTTAAGGAAGCTGCTTAAAACATTCCTGCAACAAGAGTGTAAATTAATCAATCAATCAATCAACATATTATCATCACTTTGAGAGATCCAGAAATTTCCACAGAAATAATCATCAGAGTGACTCAGAAAAGATGAGTTGGATGAAGCACTATTGGTAGAAGATTTCTTTACGTTAAGTAATGAATTAAGCCATTGATTTTAAGATTTTGGAAATCATACTGATATAGTCATGTTAATTATCACACATAAGTATATTCAGATAATGAAGCCAAGAATCCTGGCTTGGAATATGTACACTTTACTTCCTGGAAATCCCAGAAAAGGAACTTTACAGGGAAGATATTCTTTCTCCACTGAAAAGCATTCACACCTCATTCCTCACTCCTCTGAGCCCAGTTTATCCTGAGGTCTAGTCTCCCTTTCTCTAAAGGCTTTGGATCCTTGGCAACTGATCAGAGTCTTTCCAACCTCCCTAGCAGGTGATTCAGGTTCAAATCACACAAACTAAATGCTTTTTACATGGAAGGACCCTGAAACCAACTGGGATCTTAAATTTCCACTCTGCTTCTTCCCAGCATTTCCCAGCCTTACGGGCTTCCTTATTTCTCATAGGAAGATAGGATCAAAGTCACAGGTTTTACTAAGGTAGTCTACTGTAGTAATTGAGACCTGGGGTCTGGAACCAAAGGGTGTGTCTTCCATATGGGCTATGTCACCTATCAGATTATGACATGACAGCTGACAACTTATTCAAATGGTCTGAGTCTCTGTTTTTGGTTGATAAAATGGGGTTTGTGATTGTCCTTACTTTAAAAGAGTGTTGTAAATTAAATAGGTTAAGCCATGCATAGCATACAAGCAAGCTCTCAAGAAAAGTTGATTTTTTTTTTTTTATTGATATCCATGTTTTACTGTGTTTCCAATTTTTGTGCTCCAGAAGCCTAGGATCTTTTTAGAAGAAAAGGGATAACAGTGAATTGCTTCCATTCTGCCTCTGCAGACTGTGGCCAGAAAATACACTGAAGATTCTAAATTTTTTTTCTTATAATTCCAACTTTCACTTAAGATTCAGGGGGTACATGTACAGTTTTGTTCCAGGTACAGGTGTATAAAGCATATTCTCTAATGTAGAGTTTGTGGGTATTAATGATCCTATTACCCAGGTAGTGAGCATAGTAGCTAATAGGTAATTTTTAAACTCTTATTCCCTCTTTCTCTCACCCACCTAGTAGGCCCAAATGTCTGTTGTTCCAATATTTATGTTCATATGTATCCAGCGTTTAGCTCTCACTTACAAATGAGAACATGTGCTATTTGGTTTTTTGTTACTGTGCTATGTTAATTCACCTGGGATACTGGACTTTAGTTGCATCCATGTTGCTGCAGAGAATATAATTTTGTTCTTTTCTATGGCTGTGTAGTATTCCATGATGTATATGTAGCAAATTTCCTTTAGTCAATCCACCAATAATGGCCAGATAGGTTGATTCCATGTGTCTGTTATTGTAAATAGTGCTGCAACACATATACTAGCACATGTGTAGTTTTGGTAGAATGATTTACATTCCTTTGGGTGTAAATCAATAATGGGGTTGCTGGGTTGAAAGGTAGTTCTAAGTTCTTTGAAAAAAATCTCCAAACTCCTTTCCACAATGGTTGAATGAATTTACATCCCACTATTTGCTTTTCTTTGCAGCCTCTGCAGCATCTATTATTTTTTGACTTTTTAATAATAGCCATTAACTGGTATGAGATAGTGTCTCATTATAGTTTTGATTTGCATTTCTTCAATGATTAGTAATATTGAATATTTTTTTCTGTTTGTTGACTATCTGTCTCCTTTTGAGAAGTGTCTGTTCATATCTTTTGCCCACTTTTTAATGGAGTTGTTTTTTGCATGTTAAATTGTTTAAGTTCCTTATAGATTCTGGATATTAGACCTTTGTCAGATGCAAATTTTGTGAATATTTTCTCCCATTCTGCAAGTTTTTTGTTTATGCCCTTGATAGTCTCTTATGCTGTCAAGAAGCTTTATAGTTTAATTAGCAAATTTTTGGTTTTGTTGCAATTGCTTTTGATGACTTATTCATACGCTTCTTTTTTTCCAAGGCTGATGTCTAGAATGGTGTTTCAGAGGTTTTCTTCTAGGATTTTTATAGTTTGAGATCTTACATCTAAATCTTTAATCTACATTGAGTCAAATTTTGTATATGGTAAAAAGTAGAGGTCCAATTTCACTCTTCTACATATGGCTACCTAGTTATTATAGCATCATTTACTGAATAGGGAGTCTATTCTCTATTGATTTTTTAAAACAACTTTGTTGAAGATCAGATGGTTGTAGGTATCTGGGTTTATTTCTGGTTTCGCCATTGTGTTCCATTCATCTATATGTCTATTTTTGTACCAGTATCATGCTGTTTTGGTTACTGTAGTTTTATAGTATAGTTTGAATTTGAGTAATGTAATGCTGCCAGCTTTGTTCTTTTTGCTTAGGATTTCTCTGGGTATTCAGGCTTTTTGGAGGTTCTATATTGGTTTAGGAATTCTGTATTTCTATATGATGATCAGAGTCATATCTTTGTAGACAGAAGCAGCAGAGGAATGGTAAGACACTCCCCTCTTTCTGAACACAACACTATGGAAAAAGTATAGAGTTTCTAGTTAGATGAATTATTGTCTGACCTTGGTTGCTATGGAAGCTGGAAAAGATACTTAACACTAGTGTATTTCAGTTTTTAATCTTGTAAATATTTTGTGGTTCTTAAATGAGATAATGCAAATGGTGTTCCTTGCATAAAAGTTGAGACTTTGTGATTCTTCATGTTTCCCTTTTTGCTTCAGCTATTTGGAAGCTCAGTTCATGAGGAAACTTCAAACATTGTGATCATATAATCCTATTTTATTTTTGGTACAATTTCATTCTCTTCCATTGGTATTATTTCTGTTTTCTCAGTCTTCATGTTTATTGATCTCACTGAATATGTAATTTTCTTTTTAGCCATATGAAAAACTTAGAAATTAAAGAAAAATGCAAAATTTGAAAGGTTTTACTTCTATTATTTCTGGTGTCATAAATTGCCAGCCACTGGATAAGGTGTTATTCTATATGCTATATTTGCATATTATATTGATAAATTATAAATAAATATTAAATTTACTTAAGATTCAAATATATATATTTGGAAAACAATTGTACTTTTTTATTGCATTTTAGGTTTTTGGGTACATGTGAAGAACATGCAAGATTGTTGCATAGGTACACACGTGGCAGTGTGATTTGCTGCCTTCCTCCCAATCACCTATATCTGGCATCCCTCCCTATGCTATCTCTTCCCAACTCCCCACCCCTCACTTTCCCTCCCCTATTTCACCTCTACAGACCCCAGTGTGCCCTTGATTGACAAACTTGAATCCACAAAAACACTACTTATCTAGATAATTCTCTCATTCACTTTTTACAAAATAAAGAGCAGTAATAAGAAACAGGATACATTGTTTACTAATTGTCAAGTACTTGTGGGCCCTTTGCATTTGTTGTCTCGTTTGAACTTCACAACAATCCCCAAAAGTAGACAGTTTTATAGCATGAAGAAATGGCTGAGAGATGGTAAGTGATGAGTCCATGGTCACATCCTGAGAAGTAGAAAGCTGGGATTTAAGCTCAGTTTAGTCTTACCCTAAAGTCCAAGCTCCCTCCATGTGACAGGTTTGTAGTCTAATTAGCGTTACATAAAGTGCAGAGAAATGCTCTAGATTTTCCAAAATCCCATGGCAGAATAGAAAATAAACAAAACAATGCCCAGACTCCACCACCTGCACCACAAGCAGGAAATCACAACTTCCCATTGTCTGGGCTAGCCAAAGAACTTTTTGTAGAGGCCTGCCTGCCAGGATCCATTTCAGGGGTGTGTCCTCCAGGTCCTACCCATTTCTCATAAAAGCATAATTTACTAAGGATCTAGCATGGAGTTTCTTCACACAGTGTGGTTGGAATTGATAATTAGGCAAGGGGTCTCTCGAGCAAGGTGCTGCCAGAAGTTTTTAGCTTCTGGATCAATAATTTTGTCTTCACAATATTTTTTGAGGTACTTCAACGGAAAGTAACCCCAGCACAACACATTGGCAGGTATATCCAAGAACCTCCAGTCCAGTGCCAGGAGCAGGAACTTATGAGGATATATAACATTCACATTTCCAAGGAACCTCAAAGAGTTCCTCGATACTTTTCAGGATTCCCTGTAGCACCAGACCCATTTCGGGAGAGAGAAAGGATGTGTGCTTTCCTCCAGCCTATGGAACTTCATATATGTTGCTTTGAAGCCTAGAAAACTGGAAAATGAACAATCTTTGTGACTTGGGTCATTGATGCCAGGACTTCCTGAAAGAGACCTGTCTCACTGAGAGGTGGCATCCATGCCCCCATCCAGATCCATAGTCGCTGCCAGAAGGAAAAAGTGAGGACATAGGTCCCACCTTCAGATTCCCACCTTCCCAGTAGCTCATGATTAAGTTCATCTTTAACAGCTTCTACCTGGTCAGCAGGCCAGAAGTTGGTGTTTTGGCCAATAATCTTCAGTAACGCAGCTGATTCTTGAAACCTTAGAGATCACAAAAGTCCATCCATGATTACTCTCACAGTGGGAAAGAACTCACTTTTCACCAAGCATCCACCAATACACCAGGCACTTTATTTAATTCTCACAAACTTTTGAGATAATAATATATAAACTTCTTTAGGCATAAGAAATTAAAGTGGCCTAGATGTCACTTTGCTAGTTAATATTGAAGCTAAGAATGGTCCCAAGGCATTCCGTTTCATAGTTCAGTATTCTTCCTGCTACATCCCAAGAACTTGACTCATTCATTTTCACTCAGTCATTCTTTTATGAACTCATTTAATAAACGTTTCTTTGAGTGCCTGGTATGTGCTGCACATGGAGCAAATGACAGAGATACAGCAGTGAGCAAGACAAATCAAGTCCTCGCTGAAGTCACATAATACTCAAGGGAGGAATCTAGTGAACAAAGAATGGCATAGAGTGCTGACAGAGTGCAATATTAAATGCCCGGAAACCCACAGGACACAAACTAGTCTTGGGAAGATGGGTGGCTCGGGAAGGTGGGTGGGGACACAGAACAATTCTCTGAATAAATAATGCCTGAAGTGGCATGGGGAAAGGGAAGCACTCCCAGGGAGGGGAAAGAGCATGTCCAAAGGCCCCAAGGCATGAAAGGGCTTGTGCTGTTCAAGGAACTGGAAGAAGTTTAATTTGATTGGAGTGTCTTCTGATTGCTCCAAATCACATCAATTTCCTAATCAATGCCAGCCAACAGACCCCATCATCTAATGAGAAAAAAAGTAGACAGGGATTCAGGCCAGTAGTCTATTTCATGAATGAGAATGTGCTTTTCCTTGGAGTGGCCTCTGTGTGAACAGCATGCAAATGTAAGGAGAGAAAGGACTTCTTACTCAAGACGCACATGACAATTCCCAATCAAGTTCCTGTTAAGGAGATGAAAATAAAGTTAAATTTCCGACTCCGCATGTTACTCTCATCTATCACCATTATTTTAGCCATCACATTGGCCTAACTATTGTTCTCCTTTTAACACCAGAGCTAATGACATTTAAAAGTAATTCTTTTATGTGATGTATATGTCAGGGGTCCTAACTGATATATTCCACTTAAGCCCAAAGAAAGCTAACTATTCTCATTCTGTATACTTCCAGTATGGACTTTTCCTTGTCGATCACTCCTGGCTTCCAGGAACATGGTAATGCATTTGATTTCACTTCTACTAATCTGAAGCTTTAGTCTAGAAAGGAACTGGTGAAAGAAAGTGACCATTTATTGGACACTTACTATGAGACAGCCATATTTCATTTAGTACTATATATTGAATAGAGGCATATGAAGCAGATATAATAATCCAATTTTCTAAAATGAAGTTCTGAAAATTACATTATTTGTTTATAATCACACACAGCAAATTCAAGAGTGAGGACTTGAACCCAAGTTTTGATTGAAAGCTCATTTTTAGATTTAGGACAAAGAACTTCTGAAGGCATTTCCTATGTGTTACTCTGCCCAGCCTTGGAATCTGGCTGCATGTGAGACTCATTTCCCTTCCCTAGAAATACAAGAGCTGAAACCCAAGAATGTAAAATGGGCCCAGCAGTTTTTAAATACATGATCTAGATAAACTGAAACTTAAATCTCAAAATGGGAGACATATGTATAATGAAAATTTCCTGATTGGGAGATTTGGCTTTCAGGACAAGAAAACTTAGAAAACAGAGAAATATTTTGTTTCCAATAGTGCAATACTCCATATTATAACTTTATTCATCATTTGCTTTAAAGAAGAGAAGAAAATGAGCATCTCATGACCACATGCCATAGGGAGATAATCTCCTTTGTTCTCATAAACCATCATTATAAAATAGAAAGAAAGTAGGTCTCAGACATGGTCACACTTGGCTTTTAGTTCTTCCAGATGAGTCATACAGACATATTACAAAATCTTCTCTGAACTTTTTTTTGCTCTTTTATACATTGCCAATAAAAAATATCAAAATAAGGCAATAGAAGTTTTTTTAAAACTCACTGTGGGCTAGCAGGCATTCAACAAATATTACTCTGGTTTTTTGACATGAATTCACTGGGTACTCAGCAGTCACTACTGGTTTCCAATTTTATTGATCCCCATAGTTACAGTAATATCTAGTACTGATATGTTATTTTCTAGCACTTACAAAATATTTTCGAGCATCTTTTTTTTTTTAGAGACGGTGTTTACCATGTTGGCCAGGCTGGTTTTGAACTCCTGACCTCAGGTGATCCACCCACCTTGGCCTCCCAAACTGCTGGGATTACAGATGTGAGCCACCACACCCAGCCTCAAGTGAATATCTTATTCAATTATTCCAACAACCATTTGATGTAGATACCATTGTGTTAGCCAGCTTTGAAAATAAAAAGAATAAAGCTCAGGCAACATGACCTGAAAAGTAAGAGTCCTCTGGGACCCCAGTGCCTGAGTTTAAATTCTAGCTCTTGCTCCATGATCGTAGGTGAATTACATAATTACTCTGTGATTTAGTTTACTCATCTTGAAAACAGAGAAGCACAATGAGATCTAACAATGTTGTGAGCATAAACTAATACAATTATATATTTAGAACAGTAAGTACTCCATTAATGTTACATATTATTTTACCCTACAAAAATATAGTTAACTCTTAGGCAAATGGGAAAATGAAATAAGGCAATAAATGAGTTAATAGAAGTGGAGTATTTAGATTCATTCCTGGCATATAGTAAGGGCTTAGCAAGTGTTACCTGCTCTTGTTGGTCAAGATCACTCAGGTAGTAAGTAGGAATTGTAGTTCTTAAATAAGAGTTCTTGGGAATTAAAGCCATTATACGTGAGAAGAGAGGTGGTTGAGAAAATTAATAGTGGAGATCCTGTTATGTGTCAAGCACAGAGCCTGTTTTTGCCAGCTTGCTTGTATTTTTCTGAAAACAACCTCATAAAAAAAAGCTACAGCATCAGCAAGGAGCTTAGAGGCATCTGTAAAAGTGGCTAACACAATGGTACCTACATCAAATGGTTGTTGGAGTAGTTGAATAAGATACAGGCATTGACAAGGAGTATAAAGGTTTAAATACATTTTTTTCTGTAGTTTTGGATCTTTAAATGAGAAAAAAGACAGGTTGTCTCATTAACTTTCTGTGATAACGATGCACGGGGCAGGCTGATGAATTATTGCCCCACCTGCCTCCCTTACTGAATTCTCCTGTAACACCTAGGAGCCTGGTACTGCCAGCCCTCTTCCTACTGCCTGTAACCATGACAGAAAATCACAAGCTGATTTCCTATGTAAAAGTCTTCTTTCACTCCCTGATTCCAGCATATTTAGGAGACAAACCTCCTGGCCTGTTTCAGAAGCCTCCATTCAGCATGAACTCCCAATCAGAGGCTGGAAACAGGCAGAGGGAGCCTCCTAGCAAAAGATGTTTTTGTCAGAGGGAATCTATTGAAGCCAGGGTTTTGTTGCTTTTGACAGAGAGCTTAATTAGCCTTTAACTTTTTAACCACAATATGATCTTAAAGTATGGAGAGGAAATTAAGCACGAGTGCTCTGAGTCACACGGAAGAAACTAAAGTAACCTCCTCCTTCACTAATCCTCTTTCAAGTCACAATATTAAATATGCATTATATTTAACAATCATGCTTCCCTGGAGCTAAGCATGGGCCTCAGTGAAAATAAAACTCTCTAATGTGTCTCAGAATGCTACCCTGGAATCACAAACAAAAAGTCTTATGAATGCATCCTCAGCAGAAGGCACTGCCTAATGATAAGGACTGGGATCAATATATTGGTTTTGAGGGTTGATTTGTTATCTAGGATTTATAACTCATTTTTGCTTGCAAAATAGAAGCTTGATTAGGTGTGATGATCATTTCCCAAGTCTGACCCTTTGCCAGTATTGGAGATAGTTGTAGAGAGAAGTGTCGGGAGTGCTGGGTTCTAAGGCACAGAGATGGTATTGATGAGTGTCCTGACTATATCATTTATCTACTGCACATTTGATTTCTGTAATAGGGCAACATGCATTTAATTAATTATATAAATATTTTTTCATTATACATATACATATACTTTTTTCATATATATTTATAATATATATATTCATTCAGATACATAAATGTATAAGCATGAAATATATGAATATATAAACTCATACATAAGTACATAAATATGTAAATGTATACATGTATCTAAACATACACAACATAATTATATACACAAATACATAAAAATATCTTTACATAAAGTGTGGATGTATCTATTTTCTTGGATGTGGAAAAGGATTGTAGGGGTTAGTGGTTTATTTATTTCCTCATGAAATCACATTGCAAATATATATCTCATTGCCATGAGATATAATTGCATCTATTATGGTTCGCATCTGTGTCCCTGCCTAAATCTCATGTTGAATTGTAATCCCCAGTGCTGGAGATGGGGCCTGGTTGAAAGTGATTGGATCATGGGAGCAGTTTCTAATGGGTCTGCGGAAGAGTGAGCCAATTAAACTTCTTTTCATTATGAATTACTAGTCTCAGGTATTTCCTTATAGCAATCTGAGAACAGACTAATACATCATCTAGCTTTCCATGCTAAATATGTTACTCACTAGCTTTGTGACCTTGAGCCAGGTGTCTCTGTAATAGGGTTATAAATAGTAATTACATTATAGGGTTGTCACTAGTCTTATACATTATAGAGTTATCATGAGTTGATGTGTGTAAAGCATTTAGCACAGAGCTGGTAATGTAGTAAGTGCAAAATAAATGTTAACTATTGCAATATGTCTAAATCTTTATTTTCCTGTATATATAAAATCATAATTAAATATTAGTATTCTCTGAAGATTATGCTTAAAAAAGGGCTCTTTTATTTATCCAAAGGATTCCTTAAACATACTGATATAGTCTGATATAAGGTAGATCAAATCCAGAAGTGATGTAACTGTGTCAAGGTCACAGAGAGGCTGTGGTCTCTTGATAAAAAGGTCAAAGGAAAAATTGGGGATGGTTGGTTTAAGAAAAGCTCGGTGGAATTGGTTAATAGGTTATCGAATGAAGGGGAATTGCTTTTAGTCTTTCAAGTGACACTACTGCCTCCATTGTCTCCCCAACTCACACATGGATGCCCACACACACAACTGCCCCAAAAAGCAAACTCACCCCCACAGCACACACAAACATGTACCTGTTCACTCACATATTAACATGAAAACATATACACACCCGGAGCTTGGCAGGCTGTTAATTTTCATTTCCACCTTGAACTCCACACACTGAGTCATCAAGACTTACCTTGCTTTGAATGGTAGGTCAATCCGACCAAATCAGGGGGCCTTGGATGCTCCCTTTTCCTGTTCTTCGCCTAAACCATCGATTGAGTTTTCACTATATTAAGTTGTTAATAGGCACTATATCCTTAAAAATTATAACCACCTAGTCAGGTCGAGAGCAGCCACTTAATTTTTTTTTTAGATAGATAAGCTCGGACTCATAGAAAATAAGTGAACTGCCACATCCCAGGGCAATACCATGATTCAAAACCAAAGTCCATGCTGTATTCCAGGATTTCCTAAGTTGGGAGTCTCAATTCATTAATATATTAAAGAAACTCGATTAAATAAGTTTCAGCTAGCATCTAAAGTCATTGAAACAGAATAGAAGAAAAAAGTGTGAGCGTATTACATACAGTAAGTGTTGGTTAGTTGAGTTTTGTAAAAGTTTTCTAAAAATGCATGTTTGTGTGTTCAGGAGAGCTACGTAAAATAGATTTTGCATTATAGGACTCAATCAGAAAAATGTTGAAAACTACAATTCTGTTCTATACAGCTGGGGTCGGTCCAGTCTTTTGGCACTAGAGCTTTACTGGAGCCCTTCAGCCAGAATAAATTGCTTCCGCATGTGTGTTCCCCAAGCACAGTGAACATTCCTATCCATAACCCTAATCAAATTGCACTTTGGTTTCTTCCTCAAAGAGTGTCTATGTATAAGTGGGCTCCTTCCTTCTGTGCCTTTCATCTCTGCCTCTCCCCATCTAGTGCAGCAACGGGAGAAAATGAACACTTAGTGAGTGATTATTGCCTTAGACTTGATGAAATTAAAAACTCGTTTAAGAGCTAAGATCTCCAATTTTTGTATCTAACAGATTTCTCTTTTATATAGCCTAAGCTGATACTATTTTACTTTTTCTTAGCATCTACATCAATGATAAGCAAAAGAAGAAGAAGGGGAAAGAGGAGAAGAAGGAAAAGGATGAGAAGAAGAGGAGGAGGAGGAGTGGAAGGAGGGGAGAGAGGAGGAGGAAAAGGAAAAGATGACAGAAGAAAGGAAAAAGAATAGCACGTGCAAAATTATTGATTTGGGGAAGACTTCAAAAAGAAAAGAAACTTAGCATTATTTATGTCATGTAAGTTTTGATATTGAAAATATAAGAATTTATCCATAGGCCCACAAAGTGCCAAGAGCTAATAATTAATAGCTGGAGGAACTGGTTTTATCCACAGCAAGGACACTTTGGGCTATTAACCAAGGAAGAGAACATCAGAGGAGAAAAAATGAGAACTTCCCACCCCCTTTTCCTGAACTATCCTTTAACTAGCACACAAAACCAGGCCAAGCATTGCCTCCTGAGGCTAGAGGGGGTTTGCTTGTATTTTGTTGGCTCGTTTTGTGGTTTTATTGCTTTATATTTTCACACGCCTTTGTGGAAGGGAAGAGGAAACGCAGTCCTGAGACTTTTCTCTCATGGAGAGGAAGCCACAGCAAATCCTGATAGAGGCAGAAACCCCTTGGGTCATATTTTCCCTTGCTCTGTTGTAGGAGGAAAATACTTCAGTGACTGGATTCATCTTCTCAGATAAATAAGGAGTTCTTTATTTGGAATCAGTGTTGATCAACTAGGGCATTGGAAAGTACAGTATATTCCCACTTAGTGGCTAATATAATCCCACTATATACTCCACAGTATATTCCCACTTGGTGGGTAATATAATCCACTGGAGTGACATGAATTAATTAGTGGTACACAATTCTCAGAGAAAGTCACTTTATGGGTCCTTCTATTGTATATTTTTCGGTTATTATTGCTATTCTTATTACTCAATTGTATTATTCTATACTGTTAATTTTTAAGGACCTCTTATCCTACTCTCTAAGGTTAGACTTATAAGCCTTGTCAGAACCTACAGCTTAACATGGAGGCAGGACACAGCATACATTCAAAGTGGAGATTGGCACTGTTGTAGATCCCATGACTTTTTGTAAAATATGATCAAAAACAGAGAAATTGACACTGAAAAATATGATCCTACACATTTAAATAATTCACTTGGATGGGCATGGTGGCTCACACCTATAATCTCAGCACTTCGAGAGGCTAAGGCGGGCAGATCACTTGAGGTCAGAAATACAAGATCAGCCTCGCCAACATGGTGAAACCTCATCTCTACTAAAACATACAAAAAATTAGCTGGGCATGGTGGTGGGTGCCTATAATTTCAGCTACTAGGGAGACCAAGACAGGAGAATTGTTTGAACCGGGGAGGCAGAGGTTGCATTAAGTCAAGATTCTACCACTGTACTCTAGCCTGGACAACAGAACAAGACTCCATCTCAAATAAATAAATAAATAATTCGCTTAGATAAAATGTAAGATAACAAAATTATACAAAAAGTATTTCTATTAAAGTCTCAAATCCCATATTATCTTAACCTATTGACTTTGCTTAGACAACAAAAATACACTGGTCTAAATTAAACCATTTATTTGATAAGAAAAATATACTGTTCTAAATTGAACCTGAGAGAGCCTTGGGAATATAAGTGTGCCAGAGCACACCCTTTTCTCCCATCTCCCACTACGATGAGTTACTGCCTCATTGCGGGTGAGCCTTCTCCTTCTTTCCATCTTGACCATTACATTCTTAGTTTGGACTGTCACCTAATTACAACAGCTCTTGAAAAGTAGAGGATTTTCTCTGATTGGTGGTAGAAGTGGAAGTAAGAGAGATTCAACCATAAGAAAAATTTTACATGCCATTGGTGATGTTGAAGATGGAAGGGCCATATGCAAGGACAAGTTGGGAGAGGCCCCCAGCTGACAGCCAATGAGGAAGACCTCAGTCCTACAACCATGAGGAACTGAACTCTGCCAATAACAGGAATTGAAAGAAGAGCCCAAGGTCCAGATGATAATGCAGCCAGCTACCACTTTGATTTCAGCCTAGTGAGGCCTTAAGCAGAGAACCTAGCTATGCCATCCAGACTTCGGACCTCTAGAGCTGTGAGATAATAAATGGGTATTGTTATAAGTTGCTAAGTTTGTGGCACTTTATTATGCAACAATAAATAACTAATATGCTGGCACATAGAACTCTGCACGGTAGTCATTCCCCTTTTAGGAACAAGAAAATTTCAGCTAATTGAAGATTTACCATCTAACCAAAATATGCAACTATCGGATAACTAAGAAAATGCTAGATCATAGCAAAGTTTGCTAAATTAATATGCTTATGTTTCTTTCTTTTCTTTTCGTTTCTTTCTTTTATTTTTATTTATTTATTATTATTTTTTTAAGGCTGGGTCTTGCTCTGTTGCCCAGGCTAGAGTACAGTGGTGCTATTTTGGCTCACTGCATCCTCCACCTCCCAGTTCAAGTGATTCTGGGAATACAGGCACCTGCCACCATTCCCAGCTAATTTTTTTTTTTTTTTTTTTTTTTTTTTTTTTTTTTTTTTTTT
>NW_016107328.1:7436650-7502583 GCF_001604975.1 Cebus imitator
TTTTTTTGCATCTTTAGTAAAGACAAGGTTTCACAATGCAGGCCAGGCTGGCCTTGAACTCCTGACCTGAGGTGATGACCCACCTCAGCCTCCCAAAGTGTTGGGATTACAGGTGTGAGCCACTGTGCCCAGCCTATGCTTATATATCTAAAGTCTGAAGTTAAAAACCACATATTAGTTGGGAGAGGCTAGATTCTAGACCAGGTATACAACTCAAAACAGCAGACTCTTCATTCTCCACTGTACCAGGAGAGGTGGCCACTTTTACAGATCCGTAAGTTAGTATCATGTTAGTATTAAAACATTATCTCTCAATTTATCTATCACAAACATATATGAATAATAATAAAAATAATAACATCTACTTATAGAACTTCAAATTTTGCGAAGTACTTTAATTATCCTCATGTTGTTTTCCCACAATTGTCAGAGGTGGTGTTCAACTCCCGTATTTTAGATAGACTAGGAGATGGGAAGTAGTTTCCCAAGGTCAAACAGAACAAACATAAAAAATGAAGCAAGTATTTTACTCCAAATTTTAATAATGATGTTTTTGTACTATGCAGCTTCCATATCATAATTAATTATACTTGGAAATATTGTATTGAGAAATATCTATTTTTACATCATGAAGAAGAACTAAAAACAATAAAGAGCTATAGGACTAAAACCAATTTCAGTTATGAGTCACACTGAATCTCAATAAAACCACTACTCACTACTGTGGCCCTGGTCCCTGTCTTAGTGCTTGTCACATGGGAACCTTTCGTTAACAGCCTGTTGACCAAAGGGTGAATCCACTGAAAGCACACACCTTCATTGAACAGAATTTTTAAATTACCCTATAAATGATAACAGGGTTGTTGTACTAAGGAGAGGCTTTAGAACTGTGCCTGGCACAAAAGAGATCTTCATAACATACTTGTTTGTTGAATATCTTTTGGTATTTTGGTCAATTATCTTGAAGTCTAAAGGAAATCAATGTAAATAATGGCATATATTACTACATCTTAGTCACAATAATAATAATATTAAAATTAATATAGTAACAACAACAAAGATTTCTAGCTCTTCAGGAATCTAATGACAACAAGGATTCCTAGCTCTCTAGGAATTGCTGCAATGCTTCTGGAAAATATTTTATTATTAATTTTCAAGAGATAATACATTGTTCTATACTTTGCTTTAGAGAGGTAAAAACAGACACTTTTTATGTTCCAGACTCAAACCACATCTCTTTTACTTTAGAAACCTTGTTTGAAGAAATCTGCCAAAAAATGTGTTTATGGCAAAAGTATTTGCAAAGTTTTTTATCATAAAGTTTTTTATGATAAAATATGAAAAGTAGAAAAAAATAATTGTTCAATAATAATTTAGTGAATAAATAATTGATGATCTTCTCATCAAAGGGATATCAAACAACTCTTACAATAATGGTCTTCGGTCTAAGGAACCACGTAGAAAATGCCTGAGATATAGTGTTAAAATGAAAGGGGCATACAATTATTTATATGCTAATTTCAACTAGAAATAAACGCATGTAGAAAAGGGACTGCGAGTAATACATAAGCATGATAATAATTGTGCTAGAGTGATAGAATCTGAATGCTATTTCTTTCCTTCATTTTCCTTTTTTAAAATGTGGTTTTATTGCTTTCACACATAAATAGAAGATGAGTAGAAGCTATGCAAATGAGAGACAGAGACAGAGAGAGAGAGATTGGTTTAAGTATGTATTATTGCGCAATCAGACGTACTCCTAACACATCTAGGACTCAACTCACCCATTTGCAATAAGAGGTACTCGACTGTTAGATCTCATTATCATTTTCCTGGGAAGATTTCTGATTCTGTGGATAATTTCAGCACATAATAGGGGTTAGTTAGCTTATTCTAGACTAATTCCGTATTAGGAGACTAAATGTCCCCTTATCTACCAGGGAAGGAAAAGAACCATGGGCATGCTCACTCATCGCTTGTAAGAGTGTAGCCTGGGATAATTAAGGTGTCTCAGAGACACATTCAAGTAATGGTTAGCATATTCAGCAGTAATTTTTTATGAAACTGGTTGATTGGGTTGTACAGTGTTACCTTTGTCACTGACTATGACAGCAGCTCTAATTTAGACACCCAACATCAACGTGTTGGTTAATGCTGTGAGTTGATGGTAGCCCAATTGCACCTTTGGAGGAATCTCTGAAAAATGGGGATCTCATTATGTATATCTCCTATTTGAAGTCTCCCAGTCACCTAGAAGAAACTTTTACCAAAAACCACAATGTTCTGTTTTCTCTTATGACCTCAGGCCCTACTATTTAATGATGTAGAAGTTACAGTGAATTTTTCATAGCTCCTCAAACTTGCTGTATATTGTCAAGCCTCTGTGCTTCTGTATAGATTGCTCACTCAGCCCAGACTACTTTTCACTTTTTAAAAAAATAACTGGCAAATTTCCACTCTTTAAAAATAGGCAGAATATGAGGCAGACAATCAAACTCCTACTTATCTACATATGCCTGATGAAAGGTAACCTAGCCTTTTAAGACCCTTCCTGAACCTATCTCATCTTTTAATTCCTGAGGTTCCTCCCCTTACAGCCTTATAACTGGCCTTTTTCCTTTCTGCCTGTATTCCAGCATTTTGTCACTGAACCATTATTGCCCATTTCCTCCACTCTCTGGGAGCTCCTTGAGGAAGGAGAGATTATTTTTTTCAGTTATCCCATATCTAGATACTACAGTGCCTAATACCGAGGAATATGCTTTCCAGAGGATATCTATAATGTATATGAATGCATAGCACATTTCTTATATATGTTAATGTGAGATACCTACATATAAATTCAGAAAAAATTATATATATTTCAGGTACATGTATATGTATATATGGGAGATACATGCACACACATAAATATACATACACACAATCAGAAACAAAAAATAAATTACCAAAAGTCATCTGCAAACAAAAGGGATTTCTGAAACACTCTGAATACAGTAGAAATTTATTATATAATTCTATGCATAGTCCAAAGCTCATGGTATATGGCTCCCTGTCCAAGAATAACAGAATGAGCTGGAATAACCTCAGGTTTTGGAACAATGTTCTGCTTACTTAGCTTTTGTAAGAAGCCTCAAATTGGGGTAGATAATCATGGTGTCATAGGCTGTGTAAGGATTTTCCCTGCCCCAACACCCATCAATTCACAGCAGAAAAAAATGCTCAGCCATCATTATCTCACAATTTAACTGGGAAAGGCCTTTTATGTCATTGTTAAGTATCATCGTTATCTTCTTCTTGTTAAAGATTTAAATAAGAAAACAGACTCTGCTAGTATATTGATGTTCATGACCTGAGTTTAGCGATGTGAGATGCCTGATGTATTTTTGTGCCATTTTTCCTCCTTTAGACCAAATCTGTCACTCCACAGGCAAAGAAGAAAGACAAACTCCCAGGAGCCAGATTAACCTCCCAAATCATTAGCAAGATACAGGGGTGGGAGAGGGAAATCCCAGCAACAACAACAAAAAACGAAAAGCAAACAAACAAACAAGCAAACAAACAAAAAACATGAAAACTGTGTGGAATTTCATCCTTTACTGCCAACTCTTTAAAGTAGTCCTCTTAGGCATTGGCAATTCAGATTGAAAGGAGACTTATTTCAGTTAAAGGGAAGATAAAATAAATTCAGACTCCTGACAGCAGGCCTGAAATGAAACCCTGTTGAGTGAGAATCCTCTCTCCCCAACTGGAAAATCAACAAAGAAGCCCAGAAAAAAATTGTCAAACTTTTGCATTCTTCAAAGGGGGGATAATCAGTATTTTACTGTGATTACTGATTTATTCAAATTTTATGAATATATATATATTTATTTAAATTTTGTGAATACATATTTATTTTTTAAAATCCCAATTCATTTCAGAAAGAACTTGAAGCGTCTTATAAAATGTCTATAGTAACATAATATTAAAAGTAAATGAATAAATTAAGCTAAGGAGAAATGAACAAGGTCAAAAAAGGAAATGAGGGTAGAAAAAATAAATTCTGGAACCAGATGTATGATTCATAAACATATATGTCTTATGGTTTTAAACATTTCAAAAAAGCAGGTATCTCTGAGTCTGAGTTTCCCAGCAGTCAACATAAATATGCAAATAATTTAAGTGTGAAAATCATAACTCTTATTAGGTAAAAGTAAGTCAATTGCTCAGAACTATAGTTATTCTACACAAGGAGATTTGAAGGCAATGACTCCCACAGGTTCTTATGGAAATGACTGTACCTAAGTCAGATTTCTATAATAAAGCCTTCATGTTGAACAGGAGAAAGATTTTTGCACTTTGCACTGTTTCTTTTAATATCCCATCAGGACGAGAAAAAAGCAAAATTACAAAAAGGGCATTTTTCCTTGAGTAGGTTAAAGTGACAGTGTCTGCTGCCTCAAAAAATATCTAAGTATGTCCCTGGCACCACAGTCCTGTTCCAATTTTTCCACTTCTGGGAGTAGACAGCTTAAAAGAACAAAAGAAAGAAACCGGGAAAATAAGCATGCTTTTGTTTATTCACTCACTCATTAGAAAAATAGTTATGAACTTAATTTTCTTTTCTTTTTTTTTTTTTTTTTTTTTTTTTTTTTGAGGCGGAGTTTCACTCATGTTACCCAGGCTGGAGTGCAATGGCGCGATCTCGGCTCACCGCAACCTCCGCCTCCTGGGTTCAGGCAATTCTCCTGCCTTAGCCTCCTGAGTAGCTGGGATTACAGGCACGCGCCACCATGCCCAGCTGATTTTTTTTTTTTTTAGTAGAGACGGGGTTTCACCATGTTGACCAGGATGGTCTCGATCTCTTGACCTCGTGATCCACCCGCCTCGGCCTCCCAAAGTGCTGGGATTACAGGCTTGAGCCACCGCGCCCGGCCTATGAACTTAATTTTCTGTGGTTCAAAATACTACACAAATAAATTATTTCTACTGTCAGTCTCAAATTCAGTTATCACAAGAATACGTAACTATGAGCAAGTTTGTAAACCATCATTTTGCAATATCTACAATATGGTGGTTGAAATAGATGACTCTTAAAACCTCTTCTAATTTAACATTCTATAATGTTGAATGTTTAAAAAAAATGGTTGGCAAAAAATGATGTAAGCGGAACAGAAAAATATATTTTGAGGGTGGAATTTAATGGGATTTCTTTGGACAGTTTCACAGTTTATGCAGTATAGACAGAGAAAAATGGCATTGTTCATCCTACTGAGTAACCTATTTTATTGCTTTTAATCAGTCATCTTTGCAAATTTTCAGATTATTTTGCCGTAGAAGCTAAAACTGTCCAACATGGCAGTCAATGAAAAAGTGTCAGCCTTTGGTGTCAGAGAGAGTTTGTCTAGCCTTTTCATATAATAATCATGTGACCTGGGGCAATTTAGTTAATCTCTCTCTGTGACAATAATATATACCTCAAATGTTGTGAAGATTAAGTCACAATGAAAGTGCCTAGTGATTACGGCAAGGGACATTCTAAATTCATGTTTGTTTCTTTCCTCTTAGAAAAGTTTCATTCTTATAAATAACAAAGTTGATAAACATTTAAGAGCTTCCATGTCCAAATACAGTCTCTTAAGTTCCTCATAAGACGCTAAAGTAAAATGTAAAGTTAGGAATAGCTATAAACAAAGGAAAACTCTGTGCTTTTTCAAAGCAAAGGCACTTCATTTTAGCTCCTGGAAGTGTAGTTCACATTAATTCCCTGAACAATTTCCTGAGTAAGAAATATGCCATAGAGACATTTTGACCTGAGCAATATCATTTTCAGTAGAACAAAGATGTTTATGTGCTGTATGGTATTTTGGCATTTGATGCTGCAAGCAAAGTTTGAAAGGTCTGAATATACATGAATATCCTAACTTCATTTAGCCTCATCTCCTTTGAAAAGGTAAACTTGATATGCTTTTAAATTTCATGCCCTTGGGTCTAGTTAACATGGCAGCCCTGAATGAAACACATTTAAAATCTGCTCCCTGAAGTGGAAAAGCTGGGCTTGAAATTTCTCTTCTTCCTCTGCCTTCTTTTCTTTCTCCTTTGTCTTCACAGACACAAATGTTGGCTAATGAAAAAGACTTTAAGGGGATTTTCACTTATAAGGATACAATTTCTTAAAAGAAAAATTAGTAAACAAAAACATTAAAGTTGAAAGAAAAAAACTAAACCTCCTTAGAAATCAGAGGCTTCTAAATTAAAGCAACTTTTATTACTAACAACGACATTCATAAAATTTTTAAAAATTGTAACAGATAGTACTGTCCTACTGTGATGAAACTTGTATATTGCTAAAGTTATTGGAAAGTTTATGTAAAGAGTCATTGGAGTCATTGGACTCTTTACATAAAAAGTAGGGTAACAAATACTAAAAGCCAAAAAGCTATTCATATCTTTTACCCAATAATTATGAATCTTGGAATTATTTTACTTAATTATTTTATTCAAAAAGTCCTAATTGTGTGCCCCAGTTGAGTATTTGATCTGCAAAAACAAACAGGGCAAAAATGCTGTTTGAAAAAGTTTGTAGCCTAGTGAGAAATTTATTTTAATAAAATAATTTAGCAAAACTAAATGGCGTACGTAAGAGATTTCACTACAGTGCCACCTCTAGGAGCAAAAACTGTTATGCCTACCTAATATCCAACAACAGGTGGTAAATTAAATCCGTAAGTTTATTAGATAGTAAAATATATGTTTTAAATATGATAAATGTGAACACTTCACAATGTGGATATCACCATAAAAATATTAAGCAAGACTTTATAAATAGTATGACCTTATTCATGTAAAACATATATTTAAATGAAATAAAATGAGAATATGAGAAAATGAAAACCTTGTATTTATCATATAGTGATAAATTTTTTAAATTCAGTAATATCTTATGAATCACAATATTACAAGGAAATCACAGTTTTTAATTTTAAAAAGTAGCAAAACACTTAATATATTCTGATCAATAATAATTATATGGTGACATAGAGAATTGGCATGTTATATGGAAATCTGAAACTTTCTTTTTTCATATGGTTTTGTCCTACTGGGAAATACTGTAAGTTCTTTTAGAACTTTCAGTTTTCTAAAATTTAGTTTTCTTTTTGATTTCTAATTATTGCCTTTAAAACCCGTTTCTAAAATATAGGGTGAAGGCAGCTCAGGAGAATGCAGGTAGAATAGGTATCAGAAACCCTGGGCAAGTCACTTCATTACTTTATGTTTCCTCATCTGGAAAATAGGGACAACTGTGTTCACTTAATTTTAATAGAAAGGAAGGAAAGAAGGGAGAAAAGGAGGGAGGGAAAGTGGGAAGAAAGGAGGGTGGGAGGAAAATGAGTACAAAGAAAGAAGGAAAGAGGAGAGGGAGCAGGAATAAGAACGGAGAAAGCCAGCCTGAAAAGGGGGCAGAGGTGGTGTTCTTCTGGATTTGATGTACACCAAGAAAGAAGAAGAGCTGCATCAGATTGTGGTGCAAGAGCAGGAAACTGGACACAGATGGAGCAGATGCTGCAGGCTGGGTGGTCAGTATCACACTGTAGGGAACACTTCAAAGATGCATGCTCTAAATCTCTATGGTTCCTGAATTACAGGGCAGGAAAATTCATAACATTGTTTTTCAAAGTGGATATACTAGTGGGAGAATTTATCATTGGAATAACATTTTACAGCATAAAATGAATACCTTTTCTTACAACCTTGGAAACCAGTCTGAAATCCTCTTATCCGAACCCAGTGGAATGACTCCATCCTTCATTTGAAAAACCCTTTCTATTTACTTTCTAATATAAATTATCCGTTCAATTCAAGCCCTTTAGTGTATGGCTCAAAACTTACTTTGTCTGTCATCTCGCAGTGCCACTGTCTCACTCCTACAGAGCAAGAAGCCCTCATCCTCTCCCCCTAGCCTTCAACCACCTCCTGGACTTTTCATTATCTCAAAAAAGCCATCTTCTGTTATCTATAATCATCCCAGGAACACTGTCTGTAATGCCAGACCCTGACTCACTTCCATTTTGGACATTCAGTGAACTCCTACTCCTTCATCAATACCATATTCAACCTCCATTTTCTTTGTAAAACCTCCTTTAATTCCCCAGCAGTACATCCCCCTTCCTCTTCTGAGTATCCCTAAAGCTATCCTTAATAGTTGTGCTTTTGAATAAATACATGGAATGATGAATGAGTCAAGAAATAAAGCAAAGGAGGAAACCTGTATTTTGTGAGATCAGAATCTTGGCCATTTTTTTGGATAGGAAACCACTTTATTAAAAGTTTTAATAAGACTATAAACATAGCAAATCCAAGTTTTTCCTTCATATACTTCTTATTTGAAAGTTATGTGAACTAAAATAAGAAACAAACATTGAATGTAACTAACTCCTCAGCAATGCATGAACCTGGAACACATCCATCTTGAAAATTCAAATCCCAAATCCATCTCTAATGGTTCCAGCTTGCTATTACTTTTGGTTCTTCTTCCATTTGCATCACCAAAACACAATACTTTTAAAATTTCTGACAACCGATACTGTTGTTCAGGAAGAGTTGGCTATCTTCTTTGCTCTATGGTTATGCACCCTCTTATTTTCAGATTTATAAACACCAATTTGATTTGAATGTTGGATTTGAAGGCCCTAAATTTGAGTCATGGCTTTATGCCAGGGTACTTGGGTGGCCTTGGGAAGAATATTTTACCTCTCTACAACCTCCGTTTCCTCTTGTATAAAATAGGAAAAATAATAGTATCTGCTTAATAGGGCCCCTTTTTCTCTTCCTTTTATTTTCTTTTAAATTTTAGAGAACTCTGTGCCAGGAACTGTGTTCCGTGCTTTCCACTTTGCAACTTATTTATCTTGGCCAATAGCCCTATGAGTTGAAAGCAGGAAAATGCTTGGGCAGTGCTTCATGCAGTTAGGAGCACATCAAGAGCTCTTAGTAGATGGTCCATGCTAATTTTCATTGAATCTTCTTAATCTTAGCTAGAAATCAGTGATGGAGGAAACTTAGAGGTTTTCTAGTCCACCTCTTCATTTCAAGCATGAAGAGGTGGCAGAGGGAATAATGATGTTCTAATGGCAGACCATAGTCTAGCTTTTCATCTCCCGGTGTTCACCCAGCTCTATTTCTAATATGCACTTATTTTGGTCTAAAGGCATAAAGACATAGGACGGCCCTGGAAGAGCCTTCTTGGTTAGGCAGGTGTGTGGCTCATTTGAAAAGCACACAGAGTGAGGAGATATTTGATTATGGCTGTTAGGGAGTATGAACATGGTCAAACCATACTTTTGTTAAATACTGTCTCTTAAATAGCCTATCATACATGTACATATTAAAACATATTTTTAGAATTACATCAGACTATTAAGGCAGCGTATGTAAATGCCAAAACTAAACTGTGCTCTTTGGGATAATGGTAGTGACTATCTCATTATAAAAAGCCGGTAATGGTTCTTTAGGAAATTCCTGCCTTGATATTTGCAACATCAAATATTCTCATGTTATTTAATTTTTGCTTCTTATTTCAATTTCACAGAAACTGGGGGTGGAGGGAGTATGGAAATCAATAGCTTACAATCTTGGGATTTTGCGTTTACTGATTCCTTCCCTTGCTCACCCATATGCTATGTTTTTTCATTAAGATGGATTTTATATCACAAATACATACGGTAACAATCTCTTGCTAAAACCAATAACCTGCTTCAGCAGTGATAAGTTTATCACAGATCATAATAGAACAATGTGAATACCTTAAGCCAGTGGGTAAATCTTGCCCCTTGTTATGTTCTGGAACAATGACTTTTACCAAGTAGAAATGTCACACCTGCCTCTACAACTTTGCATAATCCCCATAATCTATGAATCATGTTACTGCTGAATTACCTTTAGGAAAGAGTATACATTTTGAAAGTTGTTAAAAAGGAAACTGTTGACATAAATATGTACAGGAGAAGATGAACATATGGAAATTTTCATGGTGAGCTTTCCTCCAGAGTAAATGAAAAGGAACATCAAACCACAAAGAATCTTTTCCCTGAGCTTCAGAAAATGATAGCAGAAGTCTTAAAAGGGCACTTAATGGAAATGGAATCATATCTGGAAATGGTTGAATCATAAAAAGGTGTAGCATCCAATTCTCTTTTTAAAATGCCTTGGAAACTTTAGCTTTCCTTCCAAGAAAATGAATAACAGTGTGGCATCCTTTGAGGTGAGGCCAGGTTATTTTGTGAGTCACTTCTCATTTAATGGTGGGTTAAAGATGAGCATGTCTTCTTTCACCTTTCCACCCACCCAGACCGTGCTCACCCTTCAGGACTTAAGCACTAGCATTGCCTCCCTGAAGGATTCTCTGCTGACCTCAGCTCCATTTGCTTCACTGTTTCCTAAAATCTAAAGTATTAGATGTTTACAGCATACAATTCTACATTTACTTCAAAAAATATCTTGCATTATACTTGAACTATATTCCACCAACTCCCTAAAGGCAGAAATTAAATTCTACTTTCTTAGTGTCCAGTTCACTCTTGGGTTCTCTGTAGTGGCTTAATCAACATTGGCAATAATTGGCTTAACTATTGGAATAATACATCTGTAACCTCTTCAGTCAAGGGCAGAGACTTGGTGTGCAAAACAGAAAGAACTGTCATTTATTGAGCTTCTCCTCTCCATCAGCAAATATGTCTTTTAAAAAATTATATTACATATTTCTAATGACAACATCAGCTTTGTGTCCGTATTTGGCAGCTAAAGAAACAGGTTCAAACATGGTGAGCTGCTTGCTCAAGAGATAATTGCTATTAAAATCAAGGTTTATCCAGTACTAGGATTACCACCATATATATGCAGAAGATGAAATTAACTACTAAAAATATTTCCTTTGTATCAGAGATAGTCTCCCCATAAATCAATGGAGATGGCCAATAAGAAGTCTTTCCCAGTCCTTCTTTCAGGTAAAGGAGAAAACTTGTTCCTTTTCAGGTGGTAAAATCTCCCTGTTGGGCTCTTGGATTCCCCAGCAAGTACAGGTTGCCTGGGTGAAGATGAGTAGGGCAGCAGCAGATTCCATCTTCCTCAGCCCAGTGACTTCTTTTTGTACACTGAGTCTCCCTTTCAGCTCCCAGGTAAAAAAATTTATGAAAAGAAAAAATGGTTCTTTCTCAATGGCAGATTAAAGATTGGCTCAAAAAGCAGATTTCAAATTTTTTTGATCAGAGCCAATGATCTTTGTGTGTGTGTGTGTATATATATATATATATATATATATTTTTTTAATTGTACTTTAAGTTCTGGGGTACATGTGCAGAACATGCAGGATTATTGCATAGGTAAATACATGGCAATGTGGTTTGCAGCCTCCATCCCCCCATCACCAATATCTGGCATTTCTCCCCATGTTATCCCTCCCCAATATCCCTACCCCCTGCTGTCCCTCCTCTAGTCCCCCACAACAGACCCCAGTGTGTGATGTTCCCCATCCCATGTCCATGTGTTCTCATTGTTCAACATCCACTTATGAGTGAGAACATGTAGTGTTTAATTTTCTGTTCCTGTGTCAGTTTGCTGAGAATGATGGTTTCCAGATTCATCCATGTCCCTACAAAGGACATAAACTCATCGTTTTTTATGGCTGCATAGTATTCCATGGTGTATATGTGCCACATTTTCTTTGTCCAGTCTATCATCAGTGGGCATTTGGGTGGATTTCAGGTCTTTGCTATTGTAAACATTGCCACAATGAACATGTGTGCATGTCTTTATAATAGAACAAAGTATAATCTGTTGGACATATATCCAGCAATGGAATTGCTAGGTCAAATGGAATTTCTATGTCTAGGTCCTTGAGGAATCACCACACTGTCTTCCACAATGGTTGAACTAATTTACACTCCCACCAACAGTGTAAAAGTGTTCCTGTTTCTCCACATCCTCTCCAGCATCTGTTGCCTCCAGATTTTTTAATGATTGCCATTCTAACTGGCATGAGATGGTATCTCAATATGGTTTTGATTTGCATTTCTCTAATGATCAGTGATGATGAGAATTTTTTCATATGTTTGTTGGCCTCACACATGTCTTTTTTGAAAAGTGTCTGTACATGTCTTTTGTGCACTTTTGAATGGGTTTATTTGTTTTTTTCTCGTAAATCCATGTTCGTTCTTTGTAGATTCTGGATATTAGCCCTTTGTCAGATGGGTGGATTGCAAAAGTTTTTTCCCATTCTGTTGGTTGCCAATTCACTCTAATGATTGTCTCTTTTGCCGTACAGAAGCTCTGGAGTTTAAATAGATACCATTTGTCTATTTTGGCTTTTGTTGCCAATGCTTTTGATGTTTTAGTCATGAAGTCTTTGTCCATGCCTATGTCCTGAATGGTATTGCCTATGTTTTCTTCTACAGTTTTTATGGTATTAGGTCTTATGTTTAAGTCTTTAATCCATCTGGAGTTAATTTTAGTGTAAGGTGTCAGGAAGGGGTCCAGTGTCTGCTTTCTTCACATGGCTAGCCAGTTTTCCAAACACCATTTATTAAATAGGGAATCCTTTCTCCATTTTTTGTTTTTTTCAGGTTTGTCAAAGATTAGATGATTGTAGATGTGTGGCATTGCCTCTGGGGCCTCTGTTCTGTTCCATTGGTCTATACCTCTGTTTTGGTACCAGTACCATGTTGTTTTGATTACTGTAGCCTTGTAGTATAGTTTGAAGTCAGGTAGCGTGATGCCTCCAGCTTTGTTCTTTGTGCTTAGGATTGTCTTGGCTATGCAGGCTCTCTTTTGGTTCCATAGGAAATTTAAGGTGTTTTTTTCCAGTTCTTTGAAGAAGGTCATAGGTAGCATGATGGGGATAGCATTGAATCTATAAGTTACTTTGGGCACGCACTATGGCTATTTTCAAAGTATTGATTCTTCCTAACCATAAGCATGGGATGTTTTTCCATCTGTTTGTGTCCTCTCTTATTCCCTTGAGCAGTGGTTTGTAGTTCTCCTTGAAGAGGTCCTTCACGTCCTTTGTTAGTTGTATTCATAGGTATTTTATTTTCTTTGTTGCAATTGTGAATGGCAGATCCTCCTTGATTTGGCTCACTTTAAGTCTGTTATTTATGTATAGGAATGCTTGTGATTTCTGCACATTTATTTTGTATCCTGAGACTTTGCTGAAGTTGCTTATCAGTTTCAGGAGATTTTGGGCTGAGAAGATGGGATCTTGTAAATATACAATCATGTCGTCTGCAAATAGAGACAATTTGACTTCCTCCTTTCCTAATTGAAAACGCTTTATTTCTTTTTTTTTGCCTAAATGCTCTGGCTAGAACTTCCAACACTATATTGAATAGGAGTGATGAGAGAGGGCATCCTTGTCTAGTGCCAGATTTCAAAGGGAATGCTTCCAGTTTTGGCCTATTCAGTCTGATATTGGCTGTGGGTTTGTTGTAAATAGCTCTTATTGTTTTGTGATACATTCCATCGATACCTAGTTTATTGATAGTTTTTAGCATAAAGGGCTGCTGAATTTTGTCAAAGGCCTTGTCTGCATCTATTGAGATAATCCTATGGTTTTTGTCTTTGGTTTATGTGGTGGATTACGTTTTTAGACTTGTGTATGTTAAACTAGCCTTGCATCCCTGGGATGAAGCCTACTTGATTGTGGTGGATAAGCTTTTTGATGTGCTGTTGCAATTGGTTTGCCAGTATTTTATTGAAGATTTTTGTATCTATGTTCATCAGGGATATTGGCCTGAAGTTTTCCTTTTTCTTGAGTCTCTGCCTGGTTTTCGTATCAGGATGATGTTGGTCTCATAAAATGATTTGGGAAGGATTCCCCTCTTTTTGGATTGTTTGGAATAGTTTCAGAAGGAGTGGTACCAGCTCCTCTTTGTATGTTTGGTAGAATTTGGCTCTGAACCCATCTGGACCTAGGCCTCCTTTGACTGGTAGGTTATTAATTGCTGCCTCAACTTCAGCCCTTGTTATTGGTCTATTCAGGGTTTCAACTTCTTCCTGCTTTAGGCTTGGAAGGGTGCAAGTGTCCAGGAATTTATTCATTTTTTCCGGGTTTACTTGTTTATGTGAGTAGAGTTGTTTGTAGTAATCTCTGATGGTAGTTTGTATTTCTGTGGAATCGGTGGTGATATCACCTTTATTGTTTTTTTATTGGATCAGTTTGATTCTTCTCTCTTTTCTTTTTTATTAATCTGGCTAGGTAGGTCTGTATATTTTGCTGATCTTTTCAAAAAATCAGCTCCTGGATTTATTGATTTTTTGAAGGGTTTTTTGTGCCTCTGTCTCCTCAGTTCTACTCTGATGTTAGATATTTCTTGTCTTCTGCTTGCTTTTGAGATTTTTGATCTTGCTCTTCTAGCTCTTTCAATTTTGATAATAGGGTGTCAATTTTAGATCTTTCCTTGCTTCTCATGTGGGCATTTATTGCTATAAATGTTCCTCTAGACACTGTTTTAAATGTGTCCTGATATTCTGGTACGTTGTGTCTTTGTTCTCGTTGGTTTTGAAGAACATCTTTATGTCTGCCTTCATTTCATTGTTTATTCAGTCAACATTCAAGAGCCAGTTGTTCAGTTTCCATGAAGTTGTATGGTTCTGAGTTACTTTTTTAACCCTGAGATCTAATTTGATTGCACTGTGTTCTGAGAGACTGTTGGTTATGATTTCTGTTATTTTGCATTTGCTGAGGAGTGATTTATTTACTTCCAATTATGCGGTCAATTTTCGAGTAGGTTTGATGTGCTGTTGAGATGAATGTATATTCTGTGGATTTGGGATGGAGAGTTTTGTAGGTGTCTATTAGGTTTGCTTGGTCCAGATCTGAGTTCAAGTCCTGGATATTCTTGTTAATGTTCTTTCTTGTTGATCTGTCTAATATTGACAGTGGAGTGTTAAAGTCTCCCACTATTACTGTGTGGAAGTCTAAATCTCTTTGTAGGTGGTTAAGAACTTGCTTTATGTATCTGGCCAATTTCGGCCTTCAGGGTAGAAAACATTTGGCTCTTTACAGAATTTTGCTAATGCCTTCCTATACTAATTCTACATTCTTTCTTCCTTCTAAGGGCTTGAGGCCTTTGTGCTGCCTGTGGAAGGCCATTCTTGAATTGCTATAAAGATATACCTGAGACTGGGTGATTTATAAAGAGGTTTAATTGGCTCACAGTTCTGCAGCCTTTTCAGGAAGCAAGGTGCTGGCAACTGCTTGGCTTCTAGGGAGGTCTCAGGAAGCTTTCAGTCATGGCAGAAGGTGAATGAAGAACAGGCACATCATATGGTGAAAGTGGGAGCCAGAGAGAAAGAGAGGAGTTTGGGAAGGTACCACACACTGTAAAATAATCAGATGTCAACCAGATCTTGTGGGAAGCTCAGAGTGAGAGTTGACGTGTCACCAAGGGGATGGCCTAAACCCTTCGTGAAGGATCTGCCCCCATGATCCAAATACTTTCCACCAGGACCCACTTTCAATATTTGGGATTACATTTCAACATGTGATTTGGGTTGGGAGAAATATCCAAACAATATCACTGCCCTTTGGTTAGCCATACCACTCCATTTCCCCCCCAACCTCCATTATCACTCCCAACACTGGAAGTAGTTTTCCCCATTCCCAAATCATACGCCCAATCTTTCATTGTCCTCATCTGGGCTAGTTAAATAAAACAATCTATATTAACATGAATGGCTGTGTAGCGGCAGAAAGGGGGTTATCTGTTTCCTTCCCATCATTAAAGTCATGGCTGACACTCCTGTAACAAAAGACAGTTTAACAAGAGAAATGCATAGCGAATTTATTTGATTAGACTTTTATGCAACACAATGGCCTTCAGATTGAAGACCCAAAGATACAGGAGGAGCTGTATAATTTTATGCTTAGTTTCAATGAAGCAAAGACAGTCATGTAGAAATGTGAGTGGACAAAAGGTTGTGAGCTGATGGTAGCTGAGCGAGAAAACCCAGCAAGGCCTGTCTGACCAGATTCTTCTTGAACTCTCTGTTGTAGCATTTTTTTTCCTCCCAGGTATAAGGTAGGACTTCTCTTGAATAAAGCTCTTGATTTATTTATTGCCAGCGGTTACACAGAAAAATGAGTGAAGTTTAGAGTAATATTTTTAGGCTTTATAACTGACTTTGGAGGAAAGGGATTTTGGTTTCTATGACCCTCCCTGGGGAAGAGGAATTTGAATTTATATTCCTTGGGAGAGAATAAGGGGTAAGAGACAAGGGAGCAGAAGTTCAGAGAGAAATTTTGCTTATGAGGCTCTAATTTTGGAGTATTGGCTTTTCTGAGCGTCAACAGCAGATTGTCTGAGTCTGTAGCTTTTAGTATTCCTCTTGTTTATAAAAGAAAACACATTCACTCATTCACTCGGTTGTATAGGCTTTGGGTGGCTGTGCAATGCAAAAAGTCAAACCTGCCAGACCCTGATGCCCTTCATTCTGTAAGAGCTTTACATCAGTTAACCTATTGATTCTTTTCAGCAACTCTAGGAGTCAAATCATTATCCTTATTTTTTGCAGAGAAGGAAACTGAGGCACAGAGAGATTAAATATCTTGCTTATAATGAAAAAACCTGGTATTAGGCAGACTTCAGTTTCAAATCCAGGCGGCCTGGCACCAGAAGCTGGGCCCATTCTTAACCACTATACACATTGCCTCTCATCATGTGGTTGTTAAGGACATGGGCTGTGGAATCAGAAAACATTTTCCTTCTGTGGGCACAGCTTTAGGCAATTTACTGAATCTCCATTAACTTCAGTTTCTTCACTCTTACATCATAATAATATCAGTACCTGATTTATTTGGTCCTTATGTGGAGTAAAGGGACTAAAGCCTGAAAAGGCTGAGCATGATGCCTAACGTGTGGAAATAGCACCCCTAATCAATGTTTGCTTTCATTCTTATGGTTTTATTTTTGCCAAGGGTGTTATTTTAGACAGCATAGAGGGCCAGTATGGGATCATACTTGAAATATTGCCTTTCTTGGTGTCCTTAAATTACTCTACATAGAAAATCTATCTTACTCATTCATGAAACTCACTCTGAAAATATATACATGTACATAATGTGCACATATGTTGTTTCCTGATGAGGAAGGTAGGGAGGGCTCCTCCAGTTCTGCTTTGTGATGCATCTAAGCTCCTGAGTATAATATAATCACTTTCTTTTGTGGTTTTGGATTTATATACACATTACAGCCACAGGCATGCAGGCATATATTTTTAGATCACTCTCTGAAAATGGAGCATCCACATTTTTAAAAATAAATTTGTGCTGGGCTAAAGCTGGAATCAATGAGTAGGGGGAAAAAAAAACCCACAATCTACTCTGCCTACTCCTTGTCTTCACAGTTAACAGCCAAGTCTTACTCTTCCACCCTGATTTCAACTGATTCTTTTCTTTTCTATGATAGAACAAGTGGTGCAGAGCTCAGCAAATGACAAGAGTGGAGTCTGCTGTTAAATATAAATTTATGACTCCTAGAAATTTGGCTCCTGACAAATGTTCTTGAAAACTTTTAGGATGTGGCAGCATATTTCAAAGGCCCCCTTAGGAAACCTCAAGTGAAATCAGGCTTACAGCAGATCCTTTTCAGACCATGACCTCACCTAGTACCCAATGCAGGGGACTGAATCCAGTGAACACAATGAACTCCTATCCATGGACTCCTTGAAAGATGGGAAGGACAAACCTCTCTCATCAGTCCCCTCAATGTATCCAAACAGGCAGGAAAAATGTTTTCATGGCTGATTACTGTTGCTGAGGCAACTCTATTGATCCTTGCTATGATAATATTGGCAGTTTCCCGTGGGGACTAGAGAATGGGATTGGGTGACAGTTCTCTGGGTAAGAGAGGAAGGCATCATTACAAATTTATTTCCCTACCATACTCTGTTCCTAATCCCCAGAAGTCAAATTGCAAAGAGTGATTTTACACTCTGGAGAAATGCTCATTCTGATGATTGTGGACACACAAAGCAGAGGAGGTCTCTGGGATTGATGGGAAAGACCTCACTGGAAGAAGCTTAGCTTCCCAAGACAGGGATAAGGGGAGGAGTCAGGAAGAAAAGAGAGGAAACAATTGTCATTGAGCTTCTAAAGAGTCATAGGCAGCACCGGGGGCAAATCCTTTAATTTGCCACTTAGAAAGATTTAGAAAGGTTTTGGGGGGATAGGAGAGGTCAGTGAGAAAATGGGAGATTACAACAATTATAAAGAAAAAGAATTCTGTTCACTCAGTACCTTGGGGAAAGTTTTAAGGCAGACAAGATTGAGGAAAGATATTAGTAAGACTCTCCAGGAATTAATGGTATTGCCAGTGACACGGACTTGTAATCTTCCGGTTTTAACTCAGACAAGATCAAACCCTTTTGGAAATGCAGTCTGTGCTTTCGGAACAACAACAGTCACTGTGGCTTCTTCACTTCATGTGCTATTTTGCTTCTAAAGGGCTTCAAAGTGTCTGCTTCTGTTACTGCAGCCTGCCTTCAAAAATAATTTTTTTTTAAATATTAAGGGAACAGATTGACTCTGAAGCATTCCAGAAAGAAGAGGTTTGGTATGTAATCCCATTCCAAAACATTTTATCAAAAACAACTCCTTGCCTTTCACCATTTCTTTGTTTTCTGAGCACAACCAGGTGGAAGGAGATCCAGGTTTGCTTTCGGATTTGCCAGGGATGGAAACTCAGGCCTCAGTATCAACAGTGTAACTGCACAATTTATATAACTTCTCCGAGGCTGAGTTTCTGTCACCTCTATGTGGGAAGCACACCATCATTTGAGGAGGCTACCCCAGTATGCTACAGGCCATTAGAAAGCATAATCTATTATTTCTGTTATATCTAGTGACTCCCAAATATAAAGCTAACCTATTATGTTAAGAGGACTTAACAAAAGGTTTATAACTATTTGAGGAAATTGATTCCATGCAGGCTTGGGAATTGCTTTTAAATTCAGAAGAGAAAATGTTATTTTATCAGTATTGCTTAAACAGAGCTTAAATGGTGTTGCTGTTTCCTTTAAGAAGCCAATTGGACTGGGCTCACATTGCATGTATATTTCATCTACAGTTGCCACATATGTGTGTTTTTCTCAGCAAGCAGCACATATGGAACAACTCTTTATGGAAAATAAGAGTGATGTCATCTGCCTAGCAATACCAGGATATGAACTCAGACTCCCACAGTGCCGTTGGATCCACACAGCTACCAGCACGCTCTGAGGAAGGCAGACTATTTTGAATGTTTCCGGAGTTGTATGCTTTGATTTTCTTCTGAGAAATCACTGGGAGGGTGTAATCTGATTTCCACAAAGAGAAATGGGTGTGTGGGGACAGAAATAGTTTATTCTTAGGGATTCCTAAGGAACTCTTTGAAAGTGTTTCTCATATTTCAGAACAGAAAAGTAAAAAATGGAGCAAATGTGTTCTATTCCCTTTTATGTTGAGGAAAACAGTTCCTCTGTCGTTTCAAGAGCTCCTGTCCCAGGGAATCTGCTCAGACTTGCTATTCAGTCTGCATTCTTCTGTGGCATTGCTGAACAGATTAGCTCTAAAGAGAAGTTTAGTGCTTCTCTGATGATTTAAGTTATTTTAAACAAGGATTTCAGGATGAAATGGATGAAAGGAAGCCAGCTATTTGGGCATGTTCTCTCCTTAAGGAAAACCTGTTTGTTTCCTTCTCTTAGAACAGATAATTTAAAAAATTAAAGTTTATTCATGCAGTTGTATTGTGATGGCTTAAATTCCATTCTTTGTAGCTCTATACAATGCCCTTCATTAGCATTGATCTCCCTATAGAAAGATCCTTGCTAGTTACTTGGAATTCAGGTCCAATTCAGGCTCTAGTCTGTTAGGAACTAATCCCCATAAGCTTGTAGGAATTGCCACCCTGGGCCGCACTGAGAGAACTGCCTCGTGTAGCTGGAGAGGTCAACTGGTGGTCCCAGGACTGATTTCTTGCAGAAAGTAGGTTTGGCTTGGCAGAGTTTTTGTAAAGGATTTAAGTTGAAATGCTTTTAGCGAGGGGCATGCACTCTCCTTTTCACCTCAGATCCTAGCTGTCCCCAGTACAATTACCACTGGCCTTAGAATCATGTGAAATTACCTGCTCAGTTCCCAGAGCCATTTGAATTTGGGACCCTGGAACTGGAAGGGACACCCGCAAGATGTAATAAGGTGTAAATTCTTATCCAAAGTTCACCAAATCCTGACAGTGATCAAAGTGAAGTCGCCTACCTCAAACCTCAAAGTCTCTGTTTTTCTACCAGGATTGATGGCGGCCCTGCTCCATGACCTCATTTTAACGTCCAGGCTCTATCTGGATGTAGCCATGTTTATTGCAGAAGAAAAATGGAAAAGAACCAATATCTTTTAAAACCTCTGGCCAGAAGTAGCACATGTTACTTCCAATACCATTGACCAAAGCAAGTCATGTGCACAAGCCTCACCTCCTAGAAGGGAACAAATATTAGCCTTCTACAAGAAAGAGTAGCAGATACTTCAACAATTTTATCTGTTAACAGAACCTGATTTCTCCTTTGAAACCTATTTCTCTTTCTCATTTGTAGTTCTGGTGTAACTGACTCCAGATGTCCTTTCTCTGCAGAAGTTATTAATTTTTTAGGGTGGGAAAAATGCTAGTTTTGTTAACTGAATAATAAATACTATAGTTGCTGTTGTGAGTTGAATTTTGTCTCTCCCCAAATTCTTACGTTGAAATTCTAATACCCAATACCTCAAAAATGTGACGTTACTTGGAAATAAGGTTGTTGTAGATGTAATTCCTTATGATGAGGTCATACTACAGTAAGGGTGAGTCCCTAATCCCATATGACTAGTGTCCTTTTAAAGAGGGAAAATTTGTATGCAGAGGGACACAGGGGAGCACACGGTGTGAAGATGATGCAAAGATTGGGACGATACAGCAGGAGCCAAGGAACACCAAAGATTGCCAGCAAACCAACAGAAGCCAGAGGGCATGGAGTAGATTCTCCTTCACAGTCTTCAGAAGAACAAATCCTGCCGGCCTCTTCATCTTGGACTTCCTCTCTCTAGAACTGTGCGACAGAAAATTTATGTAGTTTAAGCCACTCAGTTTATGGTACTGAGTTACAGCAGCCCTTGGAAACTAATACATTGGCCTTGGTTGAACATACAAGAGAGAAAGAGATGTTTGATGAAACAAAATCTTGGCACAAGTGAAGGATCAACAATCAAATAATAAACAAATACAAGTTCCTTTGATCTTCTGATAAGGAAAGAACATAAAGATGGTGAGGTGAGTGAAAATCACCTGGTGACCACCAGACCATTTGGAGGCAAAACGCATCTGGTTCTAGGCCTCTTTCAACTTTTATAAGTAACTAAAGTCTCAATGCATCTCCAGAATGCCCTGCTGAAACATTTTAAAAGCCTAAGCCCCCGCCTTAGGTTCCACAAATACCCCTAATGAAAACCACCAGGGGGTGCTCAGTCCTCTCGCCAGGGCACCCCGCTGCACCCTACTGTAGCGTTCTTCCTAATAAACTTTCCTTTTTCAAATCTATACTGTTGTCAGTAAATTATTTTTACCAACCCGTGAGTTGACCACTTCCTGGTTCTGGGACTAGGACACCTTGCCCAGCAGCTTGGTGTGATTGAGGGGATTTTTAGGGAATAGAACATAAATAAACCATTGTAGGACAAGGTTTTAGACACTGACATACATCATAAAAAGTTTTAACTCTGATACACATCATAAAAAGTTGGGGGTATCCTGTCAGCATTTCTGTTTCTATAAATGTCATAATGATTTTATAAACTGATATAAATACTTTTACAAATTATATGATCTGTGATAATACTCCTTTTCAATTGTGGGGGTGGGGGGGGCGGTGCAGTTTAGTATTAATGATTTCAGGTAAGACCTGTAGACCCAGAATATCTGAGTTGAATCTGGCAGTATAATTTCCCGAGTTACTTAAACCTTTTGCCTTAGTTCGTTTTCTGTTGCTATAACAAAATACCACAGACAGGGTAATTTATTTTAAAAAAATAAATATATTTAGCTCACAGTTCTGAAGGCTTGGAAGTCCAAAAGCGTGGTATTGATATCTGATGAGGGCCTTTTTGTTACATCATCACATGGTGAAGGGCATCTCATGGTGAGAGGGCAAGATCACGTGGGTCAGTTCAGGTTTCTTTTCCTTTCTTTATAAAGCTAGCAGTTCCATCGTGGGGACCCTGCACTGATGACCTTATCTAATTCTAACTGCCTCCTAAAAGTTCCATCTCCAAACATTATCAACATATGAATTTGGTGATTATATATCAACACATGAAATGTGGGGCACATATTCACCTCCTGAAATAGTCTATCACTGAGAGTCCTCATCTATAAAGATGAGATAGTGATAATACCTGACACAGATGTTTTGCCCAACTAAACTTTAATTAGGCTATCTTGAAACTTTTCTCAACAAGGCCCATCTATATCCTTTCTGGCAGAATCCAGTTATGCCAGTTTAGTGAGAATACTTTACCCTTGGTATCCAGTCAAACCTTTTATCCCTCCTATCCCTCAGATGATATCTGATTATTCTGTCCTGCCTTCCAGAACTTTCTGCCTTCCGTAAGAACTTTCTCAGTTGGTTTAGTCTGAATGTCCCCAATCCTTGATGTCTCCTCTTATTAATTTTTTATTCACTAATATCTACGCTTCTCCCTTTCCTTCTCCCTCTCCTCACTGCAGCTTTGCTTCTGGCTATAAATCCCCACTTGTTCTGATTGTCTGAATATATGTGGAATTGAGCCCATTTCTACCATGGAGTCTTTCTTTCCCTATTGCAATAATTTTTTAATAAACTTTATCTTCAGTACTTTAATTTCTGCCTGGCTCTCGCTTTCTGTAACAAGTATAACATCAGGATTATTAAGAGGATGCAAGTAAATGTTGAAGAGGATTAAACAATGAATAAAATTGCCTCCTTATTTTAAAGGGAAGAGTAACAGTATCTAATGCAAGAGATGGGTGTGATTGGTAAATTATACAAGCTAAAACATATGAAGCAGGTATATAAAGCAGAGTTAGAAAGTAATAAGTGCTCAATAAATGTAAATTATTACTATTATTAGTATACTCTGTAATACAACAATTTCCAAATAAATTCCTCTGTATAAAGAGGCATTTGTATTTATTATGAGTACCTTTCTGTCAAAGTGATACAGGAAGAATATCTTTCAAGGAAGATATTTCTATATTTTCAAAATTCTGATTTTAGGATCATTGCTCTGAATTTTTTTCAGGCTTCATATTTTTATTTAAAATAATTCATTTACATAAAGAAGCTCCCTACAACTAGATTATAATTTTAGTGCCCTTACTCTGAAAATGTTATAGCTTGTATTTTGCTATTTTGTTTATGTTTACCTATCATGTATTTACTTAAGTATTCTGCTCTTAAAAGTCAATTACAAAACTTGCTATTATTCTGCACAACTTTCTAAATTATTGGCTTTTACAACAACTTTCCATTTTACAGTTTTATGTCATAGAAAACATATGTTGTCTTCAATTAGCAGCTAATTTTTAAATAAATTATAAAAAATCAAATTTTTAAAGATGAAATAGATTCTTTAAACTGCTAAATGAAAAACAAAATAAAACCCACTGCTTAGAATTCTACACAGAACAAAAATATTCTTTAAGAATGGAGGTGAGATAAAAATTCTGATTTTAGAATCACAAGTCTTAATTTTCTTCTGGCTTTTTCTGAAAAAATTGAGAACTGTAGAAACCACACCAAAAAACTGCAGAATACACAAAGTTTTTTATGTCTACTTGGGATATTTGCCAAAACAGATATTATACTGACCACATGTAAAGCACATCTACAGAAATTTCAAATGGTTGAATTTATACAGAATTTGTTATCTGACCACAATTGGATTAAACAACAAAAAAATAGCAATATAATTAGGAAAATTTCAAATCTCTGAAGAGCACTGTCTCTTAAAATAATGAATCTATAATTTTTTTTTTAAAAAAAAAAAAAAAGGAAAATGAAAAGTAAGGCAAAAAACCAAAGTAGGAGAGGAAAAGTCTTGGCCCAAATCATTTCATTGTTACAGTCTTATGAGCATGTAAAAGTTAAATAATTTTCTAATTATTCATTATTACTATACAGAAATGTAATCAATACTTGTACACAAATCTTTATAAATTCAGCAACCTTTATAAATTCTCTTACTAATTTTTATCTTTTGTAGATTCTATTGAGCATTTTAAATATACTGTAATATACAAGAGTGTATGTGTGGTATATGTGAGTAAAGACAATTTTACTTTTATTTTTTCCCAACCTGTACATTTTCCTCCCGCTTCTTGTCTTACTAAAATGGTTCGAATTTCCTCTATAATGTTAGAGGTGGTAATAATAGAAATCTTTGGTATGTTCCCAATCTTAGGGTGAAAGTCTTCAGTTTTTCACTACAAAGTATGATCTAGGTTTTTATTTTGATTTTTTTTTGTAGTTACTCTGCATCAGATTAAGGGAGCTTTCTTCTATCCCTAGTTTCCTGAGAATTTCATCTTGAAAGCATGCCAAATTTTATTAAATGTCTTTCTTTGTATACATATGTTGTTTTTCTCCTCTAACTTGGTGATTATCAAAATTAGTTATCTTGTGGTTATTTTTATTAATTTTAAAAGATAAATTTGCATTATAATCACAGAGTTATAATCGTGATTATAACCCACTTGGTCACGATGTAATACTTTTCACTACATCTTTCAATTTTGTTTGATAGTAGTTTAGGATTTTGCTTGTATGTTTATGAGAAATATGGCTCTACAGTTTTGGGGGGGATGGGAGGTCAAATTCTTTTCTGCTTTTGGTATTAGAGTTATATCATCTTCATAAAATGAATTGGAACATGTCCCTGTTCTCCATTTTCTGAAAGCTTTGTGTAACCTCTGCAGCAGTTTGAGTAGTAGACCCCCAAAAGATATGTTGATCTGGAACCTCTGAATGTGACCTCTGTTGGAAAGGATCTTTGTAGATGTAATTAAGTGAGGAGTCTTGAAAAGAAATCATTCTGGATGGCAACTGTCTTTATAAGAGAGTTCAAAGGGAGAAAAAGGAAGAGGCAGCCATGTACGAATAGAAGCTGAAATTGGAGTAATACTGCCAGAAGCCACACAGTACACAGAGCCAGCAGGAAACTAAAAAACCAAACAAGGATCCTGGCCTAGTGCCATCGGGGTAGTGTGCCCTTTCAACACCTTATTGTTTAGGGTCTTTTGGCCTCCGGAGCTGTTAAAAAATAATTTCCCATTATTTTAAGCCATTCTGTTTGTGATAATCTGTTATTGCAACCCCAGAAAATGAATAGGATCTCCCACTTTACACTATACACAATAATTTAAGATGAGTTACAGCCTTAAATGTGAAAAGTACAACTCTAAAGTTCCTAGAATAAAACATAGATATAGGATAATTACCTTGACAATGTCACTGTTAGCAAAGATTGCTCGAAAGACATAAAAGGATCAGGATAAAAGGCTAATGCACGTGGGGCTCCATACCTAGGGGGTGGGTTGATAGGTGCAGCAAATCACCATGGGACACACTTACTTATGTAACAAACCTACACATCCTGCATGTGTATCCTGGAATTTAAAATAAAATAAAATAAAATAAAAAGCACAAAGGAACCCACTATAAATTTTAAAAATTGTTAAACTGAACATTATAAAAATTATAAAGCGTTATGCTCATTAACCTGAATATACTTTTAAAAACTCCTAAAAATTAACAAGAAAAGCAAATAGCTGAATTGTAACTAAATAGACAAAAACTTTTGGCATTTCTAAAAAGAGAATTATCTAAATAGCCAGTAAATATGAAATTGTGATCAACAGCATTATTTAGAATCTTAAAATTGGGATAATTTTTCTTTCTCCAGCTAATATTCCATGTCACCAGCTTGTTTTAGGACATAAATGAAAGAATATATATAAGACACTGGGCACAGTGTGGGACTCATAGCAAGTGACCAATAAACATGATTCTAAGGGCAGCGTTAAGCTAACTTATTGCATAACAATGTGTAAAATACGTTGCAGAAAATTAGAAACAGATTTTTTAAAAAAATAATATCTAACTGCAAAGACCTCCTGTTGTAATTTCTTGAGTTGTTATAATATTAGAATACTAAATGCACTCAACTCCCACTTTCCAACTGGGACTAAACAACAGCTTTTTGGTTTAATTAAGAGCTGCAAATAAAATCACCTTGTGAAATAACCCAAGGTACCAACAGACCCCTGTGACCACTGAGAAGTCTTTATTTCTTCTTATCTTGCCTCATTCTCCTTATTTGCTCCTGGAGGTGAAAATGCCAAACAGCAGAGGTTTTGTTAGTTTGTTAGTAACTTTATGCTGATGACAACTTCAGCTATTCCCTCCACAGAAGGTGTTTCATGATGTGGCTGTTACTCTCCCTCCAGCTTTGTCCTTACTGTTGTCTTTCTTCCATCTGATATTTTAGCAGCATTGAACTAAAAATTGAAACTAGGTCTCTGATCTTGTCACACTATCTCATGTCTTACTTGTATTTATATCTGCTATTTCTTCTCCTCCCCTGAAACACGCTTCCCACTCAACTACTTCCCCGCGAGTGAGTCTAGCTCCTACAAATCTTTAAATCTCTGTCCACAAGGTCATCTTCTCTCAGCAGCCCTGAGCACCCCTTCCAAGTTTCTACAGATCTTTGTCAGAGCACTTAAGACAACACACTAATGACGTCTCAGTGGCATCCCTCCTGCTCTAAACCCGTTTTTCTAATATTTTGGATCTCACTCAATTACAAGGGGCAGAATGTCTGCTAACTACCTAGCATACTGATAAGTGCAGAAAGGAATATGACTCAGCTCCACCTCAAACCATTTTTATTATTGCTGATTAAGCAATGCAATTTGAGGAAATCTGAAGTAAAGAACCAAGAACCGTCCCTTCCCGGGGTGAACTTCAATCTGGAGAGTTGTAAGAAGACAGAGAGATAATTGCCTTCTTCTGTGTGCACAGAAGCAAGATGATCCTAAGGAGTAAAGAAAGGCCTGAAGAGAGAGAGAGAGAGAGGAAGAGAGAGAGACAGAGAGAGAGAGAGAGAGAGAGAAAGTAGGGGGGAGAGAGAGACAGAGATAGTGTGTGTGTGTGTGTGTGTGTGTGTGTGGTGTGTGTGTGTGTGTGTGTGTGTGTAAAAGGGAGAAAAAGAGAGAGAGAGAATGAGATTGGGTTAGAAGCCAGGAAATTGGGGTTAATTCTCTCTGTGTGGCATTGGGCAAAGTCATTTAATACTATCATTTACTCCATCATATTGGAATTATTTATGCTCTAGTTGTTCCCAATAGACAAGCTCCTTGGGGAAGAATCCATGTCTCATCCATCTTTAGTGCTCTGTGTTTCACACAGTAATGGCACATGGCTGCCTTTGGGTAAAAGTTTTCAAAGGAAACTAAATGCAAAGCCTCTATTCTTTATTTATGAAGATGCCTGCCCAGCCCACATTTAAGATTTTAATTAATTAATTAGTGAGAGTGTATACTTTGAAAATCTTTAAACATTCCAAGGGCTACAGAAATGTATGCTCTTACTATTAGTGTTTTCTGAAAAAAATAGCAAGTAACCAATATATACAAAAGACACAATTTACAAAACATCTTCATATCCAATGACCAATATAATTCTGGCTGACACCTTGATTTATAGAAAGACATTATTATGCCAGTTTCACCAAAGTTCCTATTTAAATGAACATTTGGGGAATAAAAATATGTTTATGTTCATTGAGAGATGCTTGTTTTTAAAGGATTTTTAGAGTAATTCTTATCTGATAAATATAATCTGTTTTTTTTCTTCTTATAAAAGTTTGGATGTTGTATACTGAGGTTGCATTTACCTGGGTGTGAATACGTACATTTCTTTCCCTCAGAGAGACTCTTCAGATAGAACATTTCCTATACATATCATGGTTTAGAAATTTTGAAAATTGATATGTTTATTTACTTTAAAAGAGTATGAAATAAATGTTGAGAGTGAGTTCAAATTAAAAGTTGGATATACTTGTGGCTCATTTCTCTCATGATCATGTGCATGTAAGAATCCTTATCTGCAAAACAGAGGAAAAACATGTGCCTAGCTCCTAAAGTGATTTTGAGGACTACATGAAATAATGCTGGTGAAGAATTTAATGTTGGGCTCGGCAAATAGCAAATGCTCAACAAATAACACGTTTCACTATTCCTAATAACTATGTTTTATAAATGAGTCATAGTTATTGATAAAATACTTTTCAATTAATAATAGTAAATGTAAGGGTGTTTTTTTGTTTGGGCGCCTTGTTAGGAAAACTAGTGACCAAGCTTTGGTATGATTTCCAGGCTGGTGAGTAATTCACAAGTAAGATCAGTTTAGGATCTAGTAAATTACAGCATTTTGCCCTAGTCTGTGGTCGTAGTTGGTATCTGTTTTGCATGGCTATTGTAACAAGCCACCACATAGACTGTTCTAGAGATAGAAGTATAAAATGGGTCTTGCTGGCGTAAAATCAAGGAATAAATCCAGCAGTGCAGCAGTGCATTCCTTTCTGGATGGTCTCGGGCAGAGTCCTTTTTCTTTTCTAGGTACCATCTACAGTGCTTGGCTGGTGGCCCTCTGACATCTTCAGTCAGCAATGCCACATCTTTCTGCGTATTTCCTCCATAGGCACCTTTCCCTCCGTCGCCAGGTGCCAGGCTGGAGTTCAGTGGCGCGATCTCGGCTCGCTGCAACCTCCACCTCCCGGGTTCAAGCAATTCTCCTGCCTCAGCCTCCCGAGTAGCTGGGACCACAGGCACGGGCCACCATGCCCAGCTAATCTTTGTATTTTTTAGTAGAGACGAGATTTCACCATGGTCTCGATCTCTTGACCTCGTGATCCTCCCACCTCGGCCTCCCAAAATGTTGGGATTACAGGCATGAGCCACCACACCCGGCCACTCTGATTTTCTTTCCTACCTCACTCTTCTACTTTTAAGCCCCTTTGCAATTATGTTAGATATACAATGCAATCCAGGCTAATCCTACTTTAAGTTCAGCTGACTGGCAACCTGAACTCCATCTGCACCTGATTGCTTTTTTCCATGTAGCCTGATGCATTCACAGATTTCAGAGGTTAGGACATGGGCATCCTTAGGATGGAAGTGGGAGGCATTATTCAGCCTCCCAACAGAGCTCCAAACAATACTAGGTTAGAAGACAATTATCTGCTCTAAATCTAAAATGAGAAAAGATACAGGTTTTGATTCTGATTTCAGATTTTGAACTGATATTTCCTATGGTCCCAGGCCATGTTTTCATATAGCGCTGTTGTTTTCCTACCAGCAGGCATTCTCAGATATACCTATTCTACAAGACAACCCTTGTTTCTGGGAGGGTCATGAACTATCAGGAAATCCAGCCCAGTTTGATACAACAGCAGAAATTGACAATGGCTTAAAGTTTATGTCTTTTTCATTTTTTTCCAACTTCCTGTATTTTCCTGCTTCTCTGAAAGCCACCTAAGAAGGTCCAGTGTTTACAGCATCCTTCAAAACCCACATCTAATTTCCTGCAAAGTCAGGAAAGCTTAGGGGTGAAATAAAAATGTCAGAGGATTTAGTGGCTGTGAAGCTCCCCCTGACAGTGAAAGGAGCTACACCCCGTGCAAATCACGACCCACCCTAGATTGTCCCATCCAGATGGGAAAACACGAACAACTGTGGATCAGATGGCTTTCCTGTGCCAGGTGCTTTATATGCAACACCTCTAGGTATCATCACCATCATCCTGAAGCAAATAAAAACAAATTTTAAAGGGGCTAAATAACTGGCTGTAGGACGTTCTACTTATAAGTAGTAGCAGAGGCAGGAGTCAAATCACAGTGATTCTGATGCTAACAGCAAATATTTTTCCAGCTTCTCCAAGCCTCCCTTGCACACACTTAGGCTGGTTGTACATCACAGTACTTGGTTTACAGTCTGTCCTCGAATGTGAGCTGTTGAAAATTGAACCACGTCTCTTTCATGTGTCTCCTGCTTCTAGTCTTGTGCCTGGTGTGTAATCAGGCTTCAGTAACATTTGCTTATTTTATGAACGTGTGGCTCAGCTAGGACACTGGTATGAGTGTCTTAACTACACCAACCCACAGAAAAACCCGTTTTCAGAAAGACAACATCAGCTTTGGTACTGGTGGAAAATTGGCCTAGGATAATTTTTTCTTCATAAGCCATTCCCACGATATTTGATTTGGCTTTCTGAGACATATTAATCAATCCTCAAAATTCCACTCAGGGAGCAACTCTACTCATTGGTAATCAGCTGGTATTTATCTACTGAGACACTTGGGAGGCAAAACGGAAAATGAAGCTTTTTTGCTGGAGTGCTTTAATTTAACCCCTTTCTCTCAATTTCATTTGAAATTCATTCCTCTTGCAGAGGTGCACCACTCTGCCTAAAAGTAATACTCTGAAAGCAGTTAAGACACATTTTTGGAATGACTCACACTTAGTAAGTGGCAAACATTGTTTTTGTCCCTGGATGGTGTATATTTGGATATTAAAGCACTAGCAAATGATCAATTCACATAATACAACATTTATCAGCAATTCAAATATATCACATATGTAGTACTCCACGAATACAGGTGAAGATCTCTTTAAGAATTTTTTTATCTTTTCAGGATATTTCCCTTCTTGAATGACTTTCTAATACCATGGAATATTTTGTCATTTAGGGCCAAAGTGTCTTTTGACAAATTTGCCTGAAAATATCCTCCACATAAGTAAACCAGGAAAATATGTGAACCCATTAAATGCTTGAAACAGTATCTATCATAACATATAAGAATGGGTCAAAATGCTAAATATTCAATATTTGAAACACTTTTTGAACCTCTTCTAGAATGGCTAGAATTCTAGCTCTAACGGTAAGGACATGGAGCATTTATGCACTGAGAATGAGATTATACATTTGTACGTTCAGTTTGAAGATGTATTGGCAGGATCTGCTAAAGCTAAACAGGCATTTATCCTGGAATCCAACAATTCAGCTCCTTGGAGTTATACATCTGCATCTGTATGTGTATAGTCCTTGATTTTTCTTTTTTGTTGAGATGGAGTTTCACTCTTGTTGACCAGGCTGAAGTGCAATGGTATGATCTTGGCTCACTGTGATCTCGGCTCACCGTGACCTCCGCTTCCTGGGTTCAAGCAATTCTCCTGCCTCAGCCTCCCAAGTAGCTGGGACTACAGGCATGCACTACCATACCTGGCTAATTTTGTATTTTTAATAGAGACCAGGTTTCTCCATGTTGTTCAGGCTGGTCTCGAACTCCCAACCTCAGGTGGTCTGCCTGCCTTGGCCTCCCAAAGTGCTGTGATTACAAGCATGAACCACCATGCCTGGCCTACTCCTTGGTTTTATGTATATAAATATGCTGGGTTTTTCACCAAAAGACACATTCATTCCTGCCCAAATAATTTTTGTATGTGACTTAATTGATAATAACACCAAAGTAGAAATAACTCCTATTTCCATCAGAAGAATTAATTAATGATCTCTCTCTCTCTCTCATACACACACACACACACACACACACACACACACACACACACACACGGAAAACTGCATAAGAATGAAGAACAAGCTGTTACAGTAGACAACAGCATCACAGAGTGTCACAGACATAAAATTATCATGTAAAAATCTGAAACAAAATGAAGTTAAAAACTAATCTATAGTAAATGATTGAGGTCTCTGATGATTGAGGCCAGATCCCTTGGGAGGGTCTGTGAAGGAGGTTTTCAACATGCTGCAAATGTTCTATATCTCTTCTGGCTGGTAGTTATGTGAGGATATACACATGTAAAAATCCTTTGAGGTACACATTCATTGTACATTATTATATGTAAATTCACTTCAATAAAAAGTGAATTAAAAGTACATGCATAAATCATATATTTTAGGTAAATACATGGAAAATTGACTTCTAGGCTGATGGCCTTATAAAAAACGACGTAGAACCTTTAAATGCAATTTTCTCTGTAGATCCTTTATTAACACTGCTATTGGAAGGGCGCTCCTCTTTTGTTGGGACCCCATAGCACTATGTGAGTGTCCTGTACCTGGGAACTATTCATTCTTCTTTCTCACACATGGGTGTGTTATGTCATGCCCCACTTTATTCACAAGACAGGAGCTCCTGGAATGCAGAGATGCAGAAGTCACATCAGACTCATTCTTGTCCCCCTCCTCTCTCCATGGAACATTGCCACAGTGTCCAGGTCCCTCTGTAGGGATAGCCTACATGGGTGTATTAAATTTGATACCTAATCCATGCCACTTACCCTGGGAGAGATACTGTATTAATCTACTTAGGCTGCCATAACACAGTAGAAATGTATTTCCTGGGTGTTCTGGAGGCGGGAAGTTTAAGATCATGATGCCTCCGGGATGGGTTTCTGGTGAAGGCCTTCTTGCTGACTTGCAGATGACCACCTTCTTCTCCTTTTGTCCTCATGTGGCCTTTCTTTATATATATATATATATATATATATATATACACACACACGCACATATATATATATATATATGTGTATATATATATATATATAATTGTACTTTAGGTTCTGGGGTACATGGGCAGATAAGGCAGGATTGTTGCATAGGTACATACATTGCAATGTGTTTTGCTGCCTCCATCCCCCCATCATCCATATCTGGCATTTATCCCCATGTTATCCCTCCCCTACCTCCCTACCCTCCCCATCCCTCCCCTAGTCTCCCCCAACAGACCCCAGTGTATGATGCTGCCCTTCCTGTGTCCATGTGTTCTCATTGTTCAACGCCCGCCTATGAGTGAGAACATGCGGTGTTTGATTTTCTGTTCTTGTGGCCTTTCTTCTGGGTGCTGCAGAGAGGAGGCATCTCTAGGATTCTTCCTCTTTTTACAAGGCCAGTAGTCTTATGGGATCAGAGCCCTACTTTTATAATTTCATTTAGCACTAATTAGCTCATTAAAGGCTCTGTTTCCAAATATAGTCAATTTAAGGGCTACTGCTTCAACAAATAAATTTGAGGTGTGGAGAAAAAAATTCAATTTATAACAGCAACATTGGCTGAGCCTCTTTTTCATGTTCCCTTGGCTCCTGAAATTTTCTACTCACCTCATCTTCAGCACTGGTTCTGCATGGACTTCTAGTCCCATTATTCCTCCTGCCCCTGTGGTCTGGTCTCACACTCTCTGACCCTTCGGTTTGTTCCTCAGCTTGTCATTCCTAGTCATTAATTGGAGAAGTCCTTGGACAGAATCCTAATCAGGTAGAACCTCACAGAGAACACCAGCACTGGGATCCTCTGACGTCTGTCTTACAGTGTTTGTAACATTTCCCTTATGACACTAGGTATTTCTCCAAAAAAATTCATGTTCTACAAACTTGCTCACTAAAAATCACAAACTTTGTGGGAAAAATCAGATTAGGAGAAGACGACACAAAATTTATGAGTCTCTAGCTAGAACCCTAATGAAAACAATAACTATGCTAACTGGAAACAGAATACACAGATTTCTACTGGCTTCTTCCTACATTACAGTCAATATTTGTCCCTTTAAACATGGGGGTTAAGCCTCCTTCCTAGCAATGTAGGTCTTTGAAGGTCATTTGCTTCTATTGAGAGCACAATGATCAATATTAAATGTCTGATCCAAGATGTAGCTTTCTCCATTCATTCATTGTTTCAATTCAGAAGGAAATGTCTTCGTAGTTATTTATCTGCACAAATGTCCTTCCCTGTTAGGCTAACAGAGTGGAAAGCCTGCAGCTCTGGAAGCCAGTAAATTAGCTACCACTTGCACTTAAGAAAGTCCCTTCCATAGATTTTCAATTTTTACTTCGAATATTTCTCTTTACTTGTTGTCCTTGATCGCTTCAAAAACATTCACATATTGAAAAAACTGTGCAGGGACCAACACAACTTCCGCATTTCATTGACATCATTCCCCCATTTACCAATGGCCTGCCAGATAATCCTTGCCAGAGAAATACTCATTATAACTAAACAGAGTGTGGCAAACCTTCAGGCCCTGCCTTTTCAAGATACTTCTTGCCACTTTCTCCTGTGTTTCAATCACCAGAGCAGGCAGGAACACAAAATTAACCTTTTGTGTTACCGACAGGTGATGAAGAAATACATCAATTCCTAAATCTACAATCTGGGAAAAGGAATTTTAAAGCAGAAGAGGAGACAGTGTCCAAAACCCCACTACAGATTAATTAACTCTTTTATTTACATAGTCATGCATTCAATTAACATGTTTTGAGCATAAACGCTTTATTCGATAGTAAGCAAAAGAAAGAGACTCAGTTTCTACTTGATGTTGCCACTTATGTTACTTCATACAATGCCCACAGCCATCTGGTGAGGCAGATATTTTTTCTCATTCTCTTTTGCAGATGAGGAGGCTGAAGCTCCCCAGTAGATGACAACACAAGTATAATGCACCCAGAATAGGAGACTCATTTGTTCTTTTACTCAAAAAGTCGCTGATACAAAACTGTTAGATTTGGGGCATTATTTTAGGCTCTCTTCGGACTCTCCTCTTGATGGAACCGAGATCCCCTTCCCTCTGAACTGTCTACATTCTTTAAGCGTAGATTAGGTTTTCTAATCTTCTTGAGTTGTGATTTAGCTTTTCCCTAACATACTGCTTCTATGAGAGTCCTCTAAGTTTGAAAGCATATATCCCACATGCAAATGACACCCATTCCTGGTCATGCTTGGGGTCAGAGAAATTGTTCTTGGCCTAGACATAGTGGCTTGAGGGTCTAGATTTCTAGAAGGTGGTATTGGGCATAGACACATAATCATACATTAGGTAATCTACAAGTATTAATTCTCTTTTTCACTTGCTCAAAATTAGGAGAACAATATGGCAGCACTTTATTTCAGAATTGCTCTGTGTGGATCTAGATTCCATGGTCATTTAGCAATGCCATTATTTTCTTCCTGTATAATTAAAAAGATGTTGCAAGATACAGCTTCAATTCTTAAAGCATCACAACTGATTGGTGGGGGAGAGCTACATCCATGTCAAAAATTTATGCATGATCTAATTCCATCAGTGTGAAATGCTTAATTAGAGACACAGGTTCTTAAGGTGACTGGAGTCAGAAGATCCAGGTGACACTGGATATTGAGTGGATCAGAAAAGACTCCATAGAGGGCCTCCGATGTTTAACTGGGCCCTGAAGAAATGGGACTCTGGGTTACCAAGGGGAAATTGGATAATTTAGTCAGTTGTTCTTCTCCTCTTAAAAAATGTCCACATATTGAAAAAAATCTTTCAGGGATAAACCTCTGCTTCTACCACCACAGTTATGCATCATTTTTAAGTTCTCTCGTTCATGTTTCAAGTTTGTCCTGGTTAGGACATAATCTCACAACCTCCATCTAACTATATTGTCTCTAGCAAACATTTTATTTCTAAATTATATGGAAACAGTCATTCTTCCTGGACCATAGAGTGGAATTACAACCAAGTGAAACTTGCTGTTCTTGGCCTTTCCCCCACCTCCTGAATACATCATACATGACCCTGCTCTTAAAGCTTTCAATGTATTCACTCAGCCTTAGCCTTAAATCGCTGCAAAAACGTCTGTCTTCAAGTCAGTCCAGTGCTCTCAGAATCAGTGTTCCCACAACCTAATCCCTGTGGGCACTTTCTGACATCCCTTTTGGGCTGTACAAGTCATGAATCATCTTTGAGACTTCTGGGATCTGACTTCTCCTCCTCCAAGGCTCCTTGCAGACTTTCCTTTCCATTTGCCAAAGCCTCTGATAACTTAGAAAATTTAGTAAGGCACCCATTCATTCCAAGGAAAAGTTTTTCCTATGTATTTCCCTTATGGAGCTGTGCTTTTCTTCTTTCTCCCTTTTCATGGCATATATTTCTGCAGCTCCAGGAAACGCCTACACATAGGCATTATTTGAAGCCATGGAGTTTCTCTGGTGAGTCACAACATGTCTTCAGTTCTCCCTTTCCTCTATAAAGTTATAGAGAGTTGGACTAAGGAGGCGGTGGAGCACAGCTGTCAAAAGCCCTCACTATAGTCACTGAGCCTTGATTTAAATTTCTGTCCGATATTAACTAACCTACACTAAGTTATTTCACATCTTTGTTTCCACTTTTGATCTGTAAAATGGAAGAATAATCATAGAAATAATTAAATAAGAAACCACATGTAAAATGCTTAGCCCAGTGCCTTACCCACTGAACATATATACTACCTAAGTGTTGACTAGTTGACTACTTTTATCATCAAGTATTTATTAAGGTCTCTCTCCACATCCCTTATGCCTGGTACTAGGCCAGACACTAAATATAAAGTGGTGAGCAAAACTGATGTAGTCCCTGCTCACTAGGTCATTAGGGTTCCTTTAGTTGGTTGGGGACATGGACAAACCACAATCTTCCTCTCTGTCTTGTCACTTCCACCTCCTTGCCTCTTGTTCTCATGGCTACTGCCCATTGGTGAGGAGAAGATAAAGCAGAGGACATAGGTACATACATTAGATACTTATTATTGGCCAATGCCCATTGTATACCTTTTTCAAAACAATAAATGCAGCATGAAGTGACTGAGGGTGAGAAAGCAATGATACAGAGATGCACTCACCTACCCAGCATCAGCAAGGGACCTCTTCAGGGTGCAAACAGCAGGCCAGCGTTTTCACAGTAGCATATCTTATAGTGGCATCACATTGTGCAGCTACAGAAATGGTGATATATGTAAGTGACAGTAGCCCTCTCAGTTTAAAATCCTATATCCCACATGCAAATGACACACATTCTAGTCCTCAGAGAAGAGAAAAAGTAGAGGGGGATATTGTGATGTTGCTACACAACTCCAGTCTTGGTTCGGCAAGAGAGCTGTAGGAATCATAATAAGAGTAATGCTATGAATACCAATTCAATAATGATGAAGTAGCTTTGTATTTGTGTAACATAACTGACGTTACCGACAACCGGAAGTGACAGGCAAATTATGTATTATTGCCATTATATAGATGAAAAAATGGTCCTAAAAAACTAAAAGAATTTTCAAGAGTCACTCCCTTTAGAATGTAATGGAGTTAAAACCTTTCCCCCACTAGATTGAACTGCCCTTGAGGTCAGGGGCTATGATCACTCAGAGTAATACTTAGAAGAGGTTAGCATGAGAGGATCTGGGGGTCAACGTATCCTTGTTTTAAGTTTCAAATCCTAGCTCTGCACTCACTTGCTGGCTGTCTTTGGACAAATCACATACACTCCCAATCAAGTTTTGTAATTCACTGAACAGGGCTTAATGGGACTACTTCTCAGTGCTCTTGTGAGGATTCAATGGAATCACACACATAAAGGGTTTAGCCCCGTGCATGCAGAAAGCACTCATAGATTATAGTCATAGTTTCTTTTCCTCATTTTACTCCCCGTTATCTGCTTCTCCTCCTCATCTTCTCATTATTATTTCTATTTATTTATTTATTTTTTTTTTTTGAGAGGGAGTTTTGCTCTTGTTGCCCAGGCTGGAGTGCAATGGCATGATCTCTGCTCACTGCAAACTTCACCTACCTAGTTCAAGCGATTCTCCTGCCTCAGCTTCCCAAGTAGCTGGGATTACAGGCATGCGCCACCACACGGGCTAATTTTGTATTTTTAGTAGAGACCAGGTTTCGCCATGTTGGTCAGGCTGGTCTTGAACTCCCTACCTCAGGTAATTCACCCTCCTCGGTCTCCCAGAGTGCTGGGATTACAAGCATGAGCCACAGTGCCCGACCTTATTATTGTTATTTTTATTGTTGTTATTAAGTTACAACAGTATACAGCAGCACTGTTACTGCTATACAGCGATCTAGTGAAATATATACTGGGTTTGGAATTCTAGTTCCAACTGTACCACTTTCTAGTCATCTTGATTTTGCTGAAATAAGAGTCAGAATATATATATTTCTAGGTTATTTCCAATATTATACCATCTTGAAAGTGGCAAGGGTGCTATATAGACAGACACAGATACCCCACTTTCTCATTCATTAATTACTCTTGAATGCAACCAACCTGCCTCTCATTCGTATATCTCTAAATCTGTGTTAGACAAACAAAGCTTCTATTTAGTTACGATTAACACAAAGGGCTTGCTGTCTGGTTGGCTGATTTAGTGAGGAATCTGGCCTGTAAGTCACATCTTTGACAAACAAGAAATATCAGTCATTGGTTTATCCAGACCACTCTTTCATTTCCAGTGTTACAGACCAAAGCAAACAGACTTCCCAGCATCAAATAGTCTCACAAGTTAAAATGCCATTCCTTGCTTGTAGGCATGTGGCAATAACACTCCTGGGTGATAGAACTGAATCAAGGGTGACAATGGCAGCCAGGAAATGTCTATGATGCATGAGGTATTTCCGCAAGTAGTTCATTATCATCTGCTTCTAGCTGACGTATCATACTGGAAAGGGTGAGCATTCAAGACACATTGCCTCTGTATTCGAGTTCCAGTCATATGATGGGTAAAGAGTTAGATCTCCCTAAGCTGTGGTTTCCTTATCTTTAAAATTGGATGGACAACACTTGAGCTGTTTGTTGTGAGAATTAGAAATGCCTTATAAATGCTTCATATGGAGTGCTTGACATGATATTTGCCCTAAAGCACATGCTCAATAAAACATAGCTGTGATTACAATAGCATTTAGATAAAATTATTTAATTTTGTTTTCCACAAAGGTGAAAAGGTGGCATTTATCTTCTATCCAGATTGAGGTGATTCTGGCATCAGAATGTGAAGTGTGTGCTCCTGTCCTTTGCCAGGCTCTGGGACTTAGCATTGCCTTTTCTTCTTAGATGCTGATGTAGCGTCTGTCTCCGTCATCCTTTGTCCTGAGGAGTTCACTTAGCTAGTGACAGCATCAACTGGTCTGCAGAAATTTCCACCCAAGCAGAGGCAGATTTCTATTTCTCACCTTGGCCTCTCTGCTCCTCATTTCTCAATCAGCCTCCCTGCAGAGTGGGAAGGGACAAGTTCCCACCCTCTGTTATGGCCATGGTGGGTGCATTGCCCAAATATTAATGTATGTAGTGGCATACCCTGCATACCCACATCAGGCAGGGCTCTCCAGAGAAACAGAAGGAATAGGAGATTATATGTCTATTTTATTGAGATGATTTAGCTTATGTGATTATGGAGGGTAAGAAATCCATTGATTTGCTGTCTGCTACCTAGAGACCTAGGAAAGCCAGGGGTGTATTTCACTCTGAGACTGAAGAATGAGGGCCGGGAGAGCTGATGGTGTAAATTCCAGTCAGAGGTCAGGAGAATGTGAGATGAGATGACTGAGTTCAAGCAGTTCTTTTGTCCTACTCACTTCCTCAAGGGATTTGATGATGCCCACCCTCATTGAAGAGGGCAATTTACATTACTGAATCTCCAATTTAAATGCTAATCTCATTCAAAACACCCTCATAGACACACACAGAAATAATGTTTAATCTGGGCACCCCATGGCCCAGCCAAGTTGACATAAAATTAACCATCACACCTCGTTCTTTAACTACTTACAAACACCACTAGGTTAGCTGAGTCAATCCATATTCCAGTGCTAGCTGTTATACTATTCCCTATTTCACACCTCCCCTTTGCTCCCATCCAGTCTTCAGGCTCTGTTGGTGAATTGATAAGGTTCTAGCAGGCTCACTTTCTTTTATGATAGATCTTCTGTCCCTGTTAGTCCCAATTTTGAGGTTGGCAGATATTAAAAAATTTGAACTCTGAAAGCTGAATATAGTTCAAGTCATTATCCCACATCCCTGACCTCATGAGATTCTTCATCTTATGTGCCAATCAGTGGATGCATTGCCAATGGATACACTGAGGGGGGTAGAGTGTGGGCTCAGTCACCACCAGACTCACTTTTTGGTCATATCAATTAATTGATATGAATTAGTTCCAAGGAGATGTGTGGTGTGAAGAGGGAAGAGAGTAGAAAGGGAACTAGATCTGGCAGAAATCTCTGTGCCAACATGATGATAATCTTCAATGTGTATGTTGGCATGGGTCTGGCACTTGGTCGGTTCCACTGGTTTCTTCCAGCGTGCAGTAACAGAATACAGCGTAACTCTATGTAGACGCTAGTGTCTGGTAAGCAAAAGCATACGAACTAGTTTCATTTAGTGAGCACCTACAATGTGGGCATTCCGTGATAATCCATAAGCCTCACAACCACTGCAAGGTGGCTAGTATTTAATCTATTTTTACCAAAACAGGAACTAAGGTTCAGGTAAGTTACACAAGATCCTTAAGGTCACACAGTGGGTTAGAGACAGGGCAAGAAAGAAGTCTCAGGTTCATAATGAATCCAAAACTCATGCTCCTTTTTCTTCTCCTCAGTGGCGTTGAGTCAGCCTCACACTAGGGATGGTTCCGATTACTCTAGTCTAAATCTGAATACATACTTGCTTTATTTAATCACCCTACACAGAGGTTTCTTTTCAGCACAAAGAAGAGCCATTTGAAAACAACCAAAAATAGTTCGTTTTTCTTTTGAGAATTAAGTTATTGGATCACCCTAATAAAAGCAAAACAACAAAACAGAAAGAGGTTCAGATTTTTCTCTTTTAAAACTAGGTTTAAGCAGCATAAATAATCCATGGAAGATGCAGGATCCAACTAACCTAATGCCTTCCAAGTTGATCTTCTCTCTTTCTAAACTGGTTCACTTTGTCATGTTAATTATATTTGGCATATATAACAAAGGCCAAGGACAAAAGCTGTAGTATATAGAGCTAGGAAAAGACTCCAACTCTCCTATGAAAGTAGGCTCTCTGACAGGGCAAAGAAACCCACGGAACTTTACTTAGATTGCCTTGTTGTCACTTTTCATTTTATTTTCGTTATGCACTGTGCAAGTTCAGCAAACTGATGCAAAACATAATGTGAGAACATATTTATTTAATCTTTGTGAGCAAGACTTACATCACAGTTGGGGAAGTTTGCTAAATTAACTATCTCAGACTCCAGAAATAGCCAGTAATTTATTTTACTCCCTACGTTGTATTTTAGTGATTCACTTATTAGGCCTGAACTCTGAGTTCTGTCGAGCTTAGTAAGTATCAAATCTAGCAAACATGAGCAAGGTTTTTCTCATTTCCTATTGATTAAATTGGTAAGAACATATCATAGCTATTATCCACTCCAGAACTGACTACTTAATACACAAAGGCAACATGAAATATGTACTTTTGGCTGTTTCAGAGGTGGGTAGCACCAAAATCTCATCAACTGGGCGAGCATTTGCACTGGACCTCCTGGCATTTACAAGACAATGACAAGAATAAAAAGCAGAAAAAGAAAAGCCACATTTCTTCAGGAATTTACAGATACAATTAGCCTTATATGAGATGGTAATCATTTATTAAAAGAACTTACTGTGTGTCAAACACTATGGTAGCTTATTTATACCCAGAGTCAATAGAATATAGAGATTTCTTTGGATTGGCAAGAGGGCAAATCAGAAATTTCTTCATTTTTGATCAGTGATTTCAGGCAAATATTTTAACCTTTCCTGACATCTTAAAATCATTAAAAATAGAATTTTAATTACATATGCCTCATAGAACTTACCTCGTAAGGTAAAGTTTCTGAAGTATTGATCACAGCATCTAGCACATGGTAAGGGCTTTGAAACTCAGTACTTGTGGCTGTTACAACTCAGCCTCTAATTAAGACTGGGATGTGTCATTGGTTAAGGAATCAGAAGACATCAGTCCTATAAGCCCCCTTTAGCACTCAAATTCTATGACTTTAGAAATTCATACAACAGGGATCCTGGCTGGGTCAGAACCCAAAGTTTAATATGACCAAAAAGTGAGTCTGGTGGTGACTAAACTCACATTCTGCCTCCCTCAATGTATCTGGGCACTCCATGGCCCAGCCAAGTTGACATAAATTAACCATCACACCTTGTTCTTTAACTGCTTATAAACACCACTAGGTTAGCTGAATCCATCCATATTCCAGTGCTAGCTGTTATGCTATTCCCTATTTCACACCTCCCCTTTGCTCCCATCCAGTCTTCAGGCTCTGTTGGTGAACTGATAAGGTTCTAGCAGGCTCACTTTCTTTTATGATAGATCTGTCCCTGTTAGTCCCAATTTTGAGGTTGGCAGATTTTAAAAAGTTTGAACTCTGAAAGCTGAATATAGTTCAAGTCATTATCCCACATCCCTGACCTCATGAGACTCTTCATCTTATGTGCCAATCAGTGGATGTACTGCCAATGGATACATTGAGGGAGACAGTGCCAAATATAATTAACATGACAAAGTGAACCAGTTCAGAAAGAGAGAAGATCAACTTAGAAGGCATTAGGTTAGTTGGATCCTGCATCTTCCATGGATTATTTATGCTGCTTAAACCTAGTTTTAAAAGAGAAAAATCTGAACCTCTGTCTGTTTTGTTGTTTTGCTTTTATTAGGGTGATCCAAAAACTTAATTCTCAAAAGAAAAATGAACTATTTTTGGATGTTTTCAAATGGCTCTTCTTTGTGCTGAAAAGAAACCTCTGTGTAGGGTGATTAAATAAAGCAAGTATGTATTCAGATTTAGACTAGAGTAATCGGAACCATCCCTAGTGTGAGGCTGACTCAACGCTACTGAGGAGAAGAAAAAGGAGCATGAGTTTTGGATTCATTATGAACCTGAGACTTCTTTCTTGCCCTGTCTCTAACCCACTGTGTGACCTTAAGGATCTTGTGTAACTTACCTGAGACTTAGTTCCTGTTTTGGTAAAAATAGATTAAATACTAGCCACCTTGCAGTGGTTGTGAGGCTTATGGATTATCATGGAATGCCCACATTGTAGGTGCTCACTAAATGAAACTAGTTCGTATGCTTTTGCTCACCAGACACTAGCGTCCAAATAGAGTTACGCTGTATTCTGTTACTGCACGCTGGAAGAAACCAGTGGAACCGACCAAGTGCCAGACCCATGCCAACATACACATTGAAGATTATCATCATGTTGGCACAGAGATTTCTGCCAGATCTAGTTCACTTTCTATTCTTTTCTCTCTTTATACCACACATCTCCTTGGAATTAATTTATAACAACAAGCTTATGCGTCATAGGATTTTCCATGTTTTCCTTTTTTTCCTTCCCTTTCACCATGGGTAGAACAGCCCTCCTTTCTCGGTTTTCCAAACACAACTCTCCTTTGTATTTCAAGACCCCTCTTGAGCATCAGCTGTTCATGGAAATAGCTGACCTTCATTTCTCCTTCTAAACTGAATGATGGAGGGACCCTTCTCCACATTCCATCTCTTCCCTCCCTTATCTATAGAACTTACATCCATAGTGCCCTCATCAACTGCTATGATTATGATTAATTTACTCTTATATGGCAAGAGTGAGCTGTGAGTTCCCAAATATGGAAAGCAAGTCTCTTAATTTTGGTATTTCTAACAGCCCAATATTAAGCCTGACACTGTAAGTTACAAAAAAAAAAATGTTGAATGACAGAGTGGCTGAGTAAATAATCCTTCTTGAAATAACTCTCATTAATGTCCCTCATACAGAAGTGTTGTCTTTAAAGACAAATACATAGAATAAAAATTACTTCAAAATATATGACTTTATAAATATTTTGTGACTGGGTCTATCATTGATCTATCTACTTACATACTTGCAGTAATTTATTTTTTTTTAATTTTAAAAATAAAAGCAATAAATTTGCTGTGAGACACAATTTGCTATTGCTTGAAAGAAAATATATTCAAGCACACATATTAATTGATTTAATTACTCTTTCACTCAATCTGTTCTGTCACCCAGGCTGGAGTACAGTGTCGTATTCTCATCTCACTGCAACCTCAGCATCCTGAGTTCAAATGATTCTCCTGCCTTAGCCTCCTGAGTAGCTGGTATTACAGGCGGGCACCACCATGCCTGGCTAATTTTTGTTTTTTAGTAGAGATGGGGTTTTACCACGTTGGCCAGACTGGCCTCAAACTCCTGACCTTAAGTGATCCACCTGCCTCAGACTCCCAAAGTGCTGGGCTTACAGGCATGAGCCACCATGCCCGGCCCTATCTGAAACTACTTCTACTCCTATAACTGAGCTAAGGGCTCTCTAGTATTGTACTAGAGAGATACAGTCTGCTTCCTCCCACAGATTGTAATCTTGGGGAAACAAATGGGAACATTAATTTCCATATATAGCTATTACATAAAAATCAAAAAATGAAGCAAGTCTATTGAAGGAAAATGGGAGGGTCCGAAAGGAAGTTCAGCCCTACTCAAAGAGGGTCAGGGAGGCTTCTTTGGAGTAGTAACAATTAAGACAAGTTTTGAATATTGAAAGAGATCTAGGCAGATAAATGAGTTGGGGAGAGAGCAAGTGGAATAAGAGATGGGGACACATTATTACTTTATAGCAGGAAGCAGCCTTAGAGAGATCAAGGTGGCTTTCTGAACATTACCTCTACTGAAATCCAAACCCAAAGGAAACAAAACCAATTCATTTATTTTAAAACGGCTTCCTGATTTCCATTAGTTTTCCTGCCTGCTTTTCATTAGATAAACTACCTGATTATTGGATATAATGAGTTTTGTTTGAGCTCTGGGCATTTATAGAAAATCTGCATTGAGTATAGTCTGATGAAAGTGCCTTTATATGCTAAACAGGAGAAGAAGAATTTCTTTTTTATTCTTTCTTTTTTTTTTAGACAGAGTCTTGCTCTGTCACCCAGGCTGGAGTGCAGGGGTGCAATCTTTGGCTCACTGCAACCTCTGCCTCCCAGGTTCAAACTATTCTCTTGTCTTAGCCTCTCAAGTAGCTGGGACTACAGGCACTTGTCACCATGCCCTGCTAAGTTTTTGTGTTTTTAGTAGAGATGGGGTTTCACCATGTTAGCCTCCATGGTTTCCATCTCCTGATCTCATGACCCGCCCGCCTCGGCCTTCAAAAGTGCTGGGATTACAGGAATGAGCCACTGCACCCAGCCCAAGAAGAATTTCTATAATGTAATCAAGAAATCTGGTATGTTGACTTCTGCTTGCTTAATCTGTGAAGTCAGTCACATATACAGGTTTGGTTGTATTCAGTAAAAGCAGTAACCAGGGAGTTGGCTGTATATTCAAGGCAGAGTATGTTGCTGAAAGAGCCAAGTAATAGAAAGAGCACTGAATTTCAAGTTACATCAAAATTCTAGCCTCTGTTTCCACAGTGGTCAGGAGGCAACTTCTCCTAGACTTTCTATTTTCTCAGAAAACACAGGGTTGGATGAAATCCTTTTCTGGTTCTCTTCTCCTTCTAAATATATGTGGATTATCCCTCAACACTGGCAGGAAGGCAGCTGGAGCCTCACAGTGAGAACCAGTTCGATCATCTCAGGTGGTTGAAGACCAACTGTAACCTCCAAGGAAATGCAGCAAATCAGAGTTCTCCTGGGTTGAATTTATACTTACGGTACGTTCTTAACGTGTGTTGTTCTTCCTAACAGAGACCTCTCATTCCAGTCTAGGTACGTGGCTGGAAATCATGCTTTAAAGAGATAAAGTGCTATGACATCAGAAAGATGTTATTTTTCAAATCATTTAAGGGACCTAACAGTAGCTAATTAAGAGGACTCCCGAAAGGGTGGTAGACTCTTTCTTCCTTACCTGTGGACATTTGTTTTCTTTAGTTGAATGCCCAGTTTAAGTTAGTTTTGTGATAGCGATATTACTCTATGTGTGCAGATGGAGCTTGGATTTCTCTAAGAGCCCAAACTGGAAGATCTCATTGTAGGATGTTACTGAGAACGCTGCTTTATGCTTCCTTTTAATAGTTGGCTCTTTTTTTTTTTTTTTGAGGATGTTGAAGTCATTGGGTGTCTGATTATTCCATTCAGTATATAAATGGCCTCTTCTAGCATTTTGCCATATGCACACTGAGCATGTCCAGTTTTGTTCCTGGTTCCAAACCACTGATTTATAATGTTAACCTTTGGCATGTATGTGAGTTAACCCGTGATATGCAGTCCCTTAGGGCTGTAAATTTCCTTAAGTTAGACACAGCCTGTTTCTGCTGGCTGCCACCCAAGGAACTCAGTCTTAAAATTCTACTGCATTGATTCACTCTAGCTCTTCCCAATTTGATATCTGACTTCCCTGTCCCTGCAATTCAGCAGGACATGACTTGTTCCTTAATACAGAATTGAATTGAGTTGGTTTTTGACCAGTGTGGCCTGCCTTCCAGTTAGTACCCAGTAACTATGAAAAATGGGTAATTCTCTTTGATCATTAAAACATTTTGGGGCTTGGTGGAGACCTTTTTCATGGTCTCTGGACAAAAAGATGATTGCAAAGGGAAAAGCCTACAATAAAGAAACTATTGGTTTTGACCAATTCTGCCAACTCTATTCTGGATGATAATTAGCAAGTCACTCATAGTCACCAAACATCAATTTCTTCATTAAAAAAAGTAATAATATTGATGTCGGGCATTCACCAAAGACTAAATGCTTCTCTTTTCAGTGGCTTTCTTCCTCGTTATTCTTTTCTACTCTTCTAGCTATTTTCTGTTATTTCTCTTTTTGTCTTCTTGGTTTTCTCTTTATACTTCATCTTGTCCTTTTGTTTTTATGTTTTGCTTTTATTTCCTTGCCTCATTTGCTATACTAAGTACCATATCTTCCATTCCTCTAATGATCATGATGTGGTCTCTGTTTCTACCTGGCAGCCTTTACCACGTTTCCTTATTAAATGGATTGTGTGTTGCTTGAGGGATTCTCCCTACACTGGGGTTTCCAATCGTTTTATTATCCTGGGCCACATTGGAAGAATAATTGTCTTAAGCCACACATAAAATACACCAACACTAACACTAACTGATGAGCTGAAAAAAAATACAAAAAAAATCTCATAGTATCTTAAGAAAGCTTACAAATTTGTGTTCGGCCACATTCAAAGCCGTCCTGGGCTGCACACAGCCCACAGACCATGGTGGACAAGTTTTCCCTCTACCACCGTACCATGAAATACAATCAAGTTGCCCTGACCTCTTCCAGAAAATGGGTGGGCTGGATGCCCAAGCTACCTCAGTAACATGCCTTCTCCTTAAATGGAGTGGTACAAATGCTGAAATCCCATTGTACATTTATCTCACACATGGTGTCCTGAAATAACTGTTCATTGGATCCTTCCAACTAGATCCCTAGACCTATTCTGGAGCTCTTGACAGCTGGTTATTTAACTTTTTTTTGTTTCAGCAAGTCAGAGAACTATTTTGTTTCATCTTCTCTGTCTCTCTCTCACTCACTCTTCTCTCTCTCTCATATATATATGTTGTTGTTGCTTGCATAACTTACCTCTGAAATTCCCCAAATAATTCATTCTTCTTTTTTATTCACCAGCGGTGTCTCCCCTATCCCAACAGCAGATACTAAACCACAGCAACATATACTAAAAATATACACACAGGGGCACTCTACATAGAAAAAAGCAGATGTCAAATGGTATTTGCAAGCCCTCAGCTAGTGTGGGGCCCAACATAGCGTTACCCTGGACACCTCTCCTCTCATGCCATAAAAGCAGGCTCTACTTGCTCAAGTAATGGCGAGAGCATGTATAGGGGGAATCAAGTCACTGCTAAGCGTTCTCAGAGTTCAGGCACCAGACATGGGTTCTCTGGCTCATGGAGCATTAAAATCTCTTACCAGACTGCTCCTTTATTCAGATTCACTTTTTCACAAAAGCAGATGTGATTGTTTTCAGGGTCCCTTGAGGTTCCTTTTCTCAAAGGTGTCAGTTGCCACCTCCACATTCTACTGAAGCTTTATTCTGTCAACTTGGTTCTTCCACTTCACACACACACACACACACGCACACACACGCACACACACGTACATGTACCTTTAACATTTATTTTTCTCCTAACCCAATACAAATATAAAGAATTCTAGGATCATGGAACTTCTCACTGAAATTCAAACTCATGAAGATCTAGCTATCAATACTCACATTTTCCTTTGGGGATAAGCAAAAACCCACTTAACTCTGGTTTCTCTATGCAAGACTGGCTATCTCAGTATCGGGCAGTATGGGCTTTAGTCACTTAATTTCTCTGAGCTATATTATATACCTGTATACTTGTAATGGATAATTTAAATGGATTGTAAACCTAAAGAACAGAACAGGCTGATTTGGGAAACTCTCCTTTATCATGGCAAGAGCTCTTCATCTCTGCTGTTTTCTTTTCCCCATTTAAGGAGGATAACATTTTCTGGTACAAAAGAATGAAACAGCATCTTTTCTTTGGTGACAACCATGCAAAAAAAAGTATGATGGCCTATTGCACATAGCAATAATGTGGCTGCTTTGTAAACTCATTGCCCAAAATGGCCTAGGAAAATTGAACAATAAATATATCATGGTGATGGTATTACCATCACATCAGGATCTTATTTATCTAGGGAAACTGTTAATAGCTTTATGCTTAGGACACAAGTTCAAAAGAATTCGCCTAAAAAAGACCAAGGCTTTAAATATTCCCTCTGAAATGTGGGCTGCTGAAGCAGATTGTAACAGTCATTTGTCTGCTTATTAGTTTAAAGCATTTGTTGCACTGTAATTGCAGGGAGAAAAAGCGTGTGATCATGTGGCTCATTTTACCAGTCACTGATGGGCATATTTTTCTCCAGGGAACAAATCGTTGTTGTTGTTTTTTTCCTTCTTGGAAAAGCTCACAGTGCGATGGGCTATAACCCCTAATAGATACAATACATCTTCTCTGGAGAACTTACAAAAGAAATCAATGATTTGTTTTATACTCATTGTCTCCTCAAATTCCCTTATACGTTCGCCTTGCCTGGGTGGAGAACTTAAGAACAACCACATTCTTAACAAAAAATTGTCTCGTAAACATGGACTTGGGCTGAAAACATTGGTGGGGCTTGTTTATTTATAGCATTAATTGTAATCCTAGCTCAAAATAGTCTGGAAGAACATCCAAAAAAGGAAAAAAAAAAGAGTAAAACTGATAAAGTACACATCCACACACAGAGTTACTCTGTAAAACGTACACTAGACTCATTGAGTGTGTTCCCAAGGAGTAGAGTGTGGAAAAATGAGATTTAGATGCAGTAGTAATAAAGAACTTTATTACAGTTCGAATTGCCCAGTGATGGCACGGGATGCTTTATAACACTCTAAGTAAGTTTTCCTCAAAATAAAAAGATGGAAGACAAATTTTTTTTTGAGCTTGAAGGTAGAAGGACAAATGAGACCATGGGGTCAACATTAAGTAACAATGTGGACCTGGATGAATTGCTTAGCCTCTTTGAGTCTGTATTGTTTTCTACAAAATGATGAAGATAAACAACAGGATTTTAAAGATTGAATGAACTTGTGTGTACAAGGTGCTAACATAATACTCCAAATATATCTGGTATTCAATAAAACTTAGTTGCATCTTTTCCAATAAGACTGAAAGGTTAGGTATTTCTCAGGATTTGAACAGTTGGCACTTTGGATTCATTCTCACCATCTGCTAAGGTATCAGCCTATGCTGCTGAAGGTAGAAGGCTGGAATATACCTTTCCAACATTCTCTTCAAACTCAGATTCACACGGAGGTTAATTCTCACTTATTGAATCCACTTATGTAAGTTTTTAAGGCAAAATTACAGTGGAGGGCATATTCCTAGAGCTTTGGAATATTTCTTACTGGTAAGCAAGGCTGTGGAGGAATCGCTGTCCACTCTCCAGCTTCATGATTTTGAAACTCAGCTGTGGTGGCAGTGGAGGAAGGACTCTGAGTTCCAGGCAGAGGTGCTGGCATTGGCATTGGCTTCTTGATTGCAGCTTCCCGATCTTGATCAGAGCCACGGCGGTTTGGTCTTGACCTCAGTGGCAGTGGGCTGGCATTTCCCCCGTCCTGTGTCACTTTAGAATGCTTACCATAGCAGGTCGCTTCACTGTTGAGACTATCCTTTGAGTCTTTCCCGGAAGTTTACAACAGTTATTTCTGTTTTAAGTATCTTTCTTCTTTTCTATACTTTTCTTTAATGCTTTTTCAGCTATTTCTGTTTTAAATATCTTTCTTCTTTTCTATACTTTTCTCACAGTTCAGGGTAGCAAGCAGAAACCAGGGTAGCAAGCAGAACAACACAGTTCTGCCTGCTACCCTGAACTATGAGAAAAGTATTAAAAGGGACCAGGCACCGTGGCTCATGCCTGTAAACCCAGCATTTTGGGAAGCCGAGGTGAGTGGATCACCTGAGGTCGGGAGTTTGAGACCAGCCTGACCAACATGGAGAAGCCCTGTCTCTATTAAAAATACAAAATTAGGTGGGTGTGGTGGCACATGCCTGTAATCTCAGCTACTTGGGAGGCTGAGGTGGGAGAATCGCTTGAACTTGGGAGGTAGAGGTTGCTGTGAGCCGAGATCCCACCATTGCACTCCAGCCTGGGCAACAGGTGTGAAACTCCATCTCAAAAAAAACAAGCAAAAAAAAAAAAAGCTTCCCTAAGAATGTGCAATTTTAAAAATGATAAAATTATCTACAATTCAAAAGAATAAGGGGAACTTGAGGATAGGATGCAGCCTCTTAAAGATTTTAAAATGTCATAGATTATCATGAAGAAGATATTTTGTAGTAATTGCAAACTTGTAATTAGTTTGTTTTACAGACAAACATATGAAGTATGTTACAAAGTAATTATTAATTTGTAAAAATAATTTTTAAACAAATTATTTATATAATAAATGATATTTGAGGAGTAAAAGAAATAGAAAAGTTTATTCTTCAATAGAAAACTCTAACTCCAGATGGATTAAAGATTTAAACATAAGACCTAACACCATAAAAACCCTAGAAGAAAATCTAGGCAAAACCATTCAGGACATAGGCGTAGGCAAGGACTTCATGACCAAAACACCAAAAGCATTGGCAACAAAAGCCAAAATAGACAAATGGGACCTAATCAAACTCCACAGCTTCTGTACAGCAAAAGAAACAGTCGTTAGAGTGAATCGGCAACCAACAGAATGGGAAAAAATTTTTGCAGTTTACCCATCTGACAAAGGGCTGATATCCAGAATTTACAAAGAACTAAAACAGATTTACAAGAAAAAAACTAACGAGCCCATTCAAAAGTGGGCAAAGGATATGAACAGCCACTTTACAAAAGAAGATATACATGAGGCCAACAAACATATGAAAAAATGCGCATCATCACTGGTCGTTAGAGAAATGCAAATCAAAACAACATTGAGATACCATCTCACGCCAGTTAGAATGGCGATCATTAAAAAATCTAGAGACAACAGATGCTGGAGAGGGTGTGAAAAAATAGGAACACTTTTACACTGTTGGTGGGAGTGTAAATTAGTTCAGCCATTGTGGAAGACAGTGTGGCGATTCCTCAAGGACCTAGAAATAGAAATTCCATTTGACCCAGCAATCCCATTACTGCGTATATATCCAAAGGATTATAAATCGTTCTACTATAAGGACACATGCACACAAATGTTCATTGCAGCACAGTTTACAATAGCAAAGACCTGGAACCAACCCAAATGCCCATCAATGATAGACTGGACAGGGAAAATGTGGCACACATACACCATGGAATATTATGCAGCCATCAAAAACGATGAGTTTGGGTCCTTTGTAGGGACATAGATGAACCCGGAAACCATCATTCTCAACAAACTGACAGAAGAGCAGAAGATCAAACACAGCATGTTCTCACTCATAGGCGGGTGTTAAACAATGAGAACACATGGACACAGGGAGGGGAGCACTACACACTGAGGTCTGTTGGGGGGAAATAGGGGAGGGACAGCAGGGGGTGGGGTTTGGGGGGGATGGCATGGGGAGAAATGCCAGATATAGGTGAGGGGGAAGAAGGCAGCAAATCACACTGCCACGTGTATACCTATGCAACAATCTTGCATGTCCTTCACATGTACCCCAAAACCTAAAATGCAAAAAATAAATAAATAAATAAAAATAAAAATAAAGAAAAAAAAAGAAAACTGTGAAAAGCCATTGCATAAAATATGGAGAAGAAGTTGTGTTCCTTCTGAGTAGATAACTACAGTCACTAAGTGAGGGCTAGAAACAGATAGATTTGGTTCAATGTGAGCAATAACTTTCGAACGCCCTGTAGTGAAAAGGCAGACTTTGAGAAGGATAAACATGTTATTTAAATAGTAAACAAATAGCCATTTTACCAGTATACATTACAAGACATTCTCCAGTAAGGAGCTGAATTAGGGATACCTCATGGTCTCTTCCAATTTTTATATCCTATGATTTTACTTTTATGTCTGTTGCAACCTCACCTTTTTCATTTAAAACTGATGTGTGGAGGTAGTTTAAGCTAAACTTTTCAGAAACATAACAATCATATAAATGGAAGCATAAAGTAGCTCACTGATATTAGTTGCACTTTTTAAATTCTACTTTTAAGTGTAAGCTTACACATCATATGCAAATATATGTATATATAATATACATATAGAGGAATATGTATATGTTGACAACAAGCACAAATGCTATGCACAAGTTTGTTTGTCATTCATTCAACCATTAAGCTATTCATTTATTCCTCTTTTTATCATTTGACTAATAAGCTAGGTCTGTGTTATCTGGAAGATCTAACAATATACATAGATACTTACAGTTGTTCATTAGGTACTAAAATAAATGAACAGAGCAAATTGGATGAATGAGTCAGAGCAGAAGTGTGATCTATCTAGATATATGTTAGAAAGTCTACCAGAAGATGATTCAAAGCTGAGCTGCTGTTTCTGAAACCTAAGGTTTTTTCTTAATCCTCTGATGACCTGCCTTGAAGCTTATATGTTTCTCTGCTGTGTTGAAAACAAAATAAAAAATTGTAATGTATTTTGACTATTTTGTGACTTCTAAGCTTTTTATAAATACCCTTTTTCTTAGCCAGGAAACTCCGAAATTAATATTATCTTAGAAGTTCACTTCATACCAAAAGGAAGTATTTAAAAATATAATTTTCAATTGGATAAGGTCTAACTTTCTGACTTGAAAGTCAAGAAACTTTTATGGATTGCCTTCTATGCGCATGGCGCACTACTAGATAAGAGGCCATGAAGTAACAGATATGGTTAATATGTATTTTGGTTTCTTCCTGACTAATTCACTGGTAGGATCAATGCAACTATGGATTCATAAGTGGTTTAAGAATTCTAACTTGCTATGTAGGTGTACGTCGCCATTTATATCATGGTTATGAACTTGGATTTCAGTGACGTGGATATAAATTCTGATTCTGACATTACTTAACTGTGATTTCTGGCAATCTTTCTGTGCTTCAGTTTTGTTTTGTTTTTAATCACAAATAGGTGTTATGAAAGCAGCCTCAAAAGACAGTTGTAAAGGTTAGGGAACATGTGAATGTGTTTGGAAATCATAGTTTATTACATGTGTGCTGAATCTGTTTGATTTATAGGAATACAGTGGAGTATGAGGAAGGAAGGAATAAAAACCCAATATGTTTATACTTGACTGGATTGAGCCTAGAACGACGATTTCCCCCTTTGTAAACAGAAGACCTAGATTTAATGCTACTGTTCTTTAGTTCTTGCTGTCCATCTCCTGCTCCACCCACCTCTGAGAACTCCATAATCTGCGATAGACCAACTCCCATCCAGAGCATGAGCTAATGCACACCAGGCCTTGCTGTACAAGAGCCTTGTACCTAGAAGCCATATAGGAATTGAGAATTGGTTCTTCAGTGCTGTGGCCTGTATCCAAGATACCACCACATCTAATAAATTGAAGCATACCCTGTGTTTGTAGAACCCACTTTTCAAACCAGACAGATTTCCATGGAATTGTGAATCTTTCTATCTACCTAAATATGTCACTGCTGGAGACCTCTAACTATCAACACCAACCCAGACCTAGCCCTTCAAATGATAGGCCATGAGTTGGAAGACTGGATATTTCCTTCAAGTAGCAGAATTGCATTAATTTTCTAGCATTTACCTCACTAGTCTGGGGGTCTTGACATCTTAATCATGTGGGTGGCCAACATTTTATAGGTTATAAAAATAAAACCTTTCTAGAACTACCAAGTATAATATGAAATCCTATGAGTAGGAAGCAGGAAGGGGCTTTAAAAGTCCTATATCATTGTACAAATGGACAGTTATTTTATCTGAATGTGTGTGCTTTCTCTATCTAGTACAGGAAGCAGATTGTGGGGAAAATGGATAGTAAGTATGGGTTCACTTTGTGGTGGCATAAATCATGTTTAGAATATTGTTAGAGTTCTGGGAGGCTCTGGGAGACTCCAGATCATTTACTCCCTGTAATTACATTTCATCATATTTGCTTTTGGGTTTGTCTGTTAATAGAGTCTCTTGATCTGCTTAACTGCCTCCTCTGTAATTAAACAGTCGAGGGAAGCATATGGATAATACCATGCTAATGATATAGTTTTAAAATTTAGGATGATTTAAAAGGAAATTTTAATCTACTAAGTTCAGTCTCAAACTGCTCTGGTTATAATGGTGATGTTTTCAAACTTATCATTCCTAAGAAAGCTTCACATTTCAATATGCTTGTTTTGCAGCCAAGAAGCCTTAATTAACATTTGTTAAGAACTAGAAGATGCATCCCAGTCTCTACTTTTTATTCCTAATTCTAGTCCATAACTAAAAAGGTTAACATTTCAAATGGGAATAAAGAATAGTGATGTCGCTTTCCTATATTCATATACCAGATCAATGTTTAAAAATAGCTTGTGTTTCACGTTTATCATATAGTTTGAAATCTGCTTGGTCTATGAGAAGTAGGCGTGTAAGTCAATTTTGCTGCTTAACAGCAATCCTGAAATTTTCATGGCTTATAACAACAAACTTGCCATTTTGTTTGTTTCTTTTGTTTTGTTTTTTTTTGAGTTAGGCCAGCTATGTTGCCCAGGCTGGCCTTGAACACTTAACCTCACACTATTCTCCTCCCATCTCTGCTACCCTAAGTAGGTGGGATTATAGGCATGAACCAACATACTTGGCAACAAACTTTTTCTCTTTTTTTGGATCAGATTACATGTCAGTAACTGCTCCAATTCTGCTTGCTAATGCTTCTCATGTCTTTGGAGTCCTACTTGAGGGAGGAGCCTAAGTGGTACATGCCACACTTGTGGCAAAAGACATAAGGTTGGACAAAGCTTCACAGTCACATTTAAAAATAAAACTAAATGTAAAAAGTTGATTAACTTTCTGATGGCTAGAACAAGTCAAACGGCCAGGCTCAACATCAGTGGAATGGGAAATACCTTCCTTCTACAAGGAGAGGGGAGTGAATATTTGAAAATTATAAAATAATTTATTACCATAGCACCTAATGATAATTCTAGTTACATCCATGTCTAAATGGCCCATATAATATTACAAATCTCCTGAGACCTACAATTGGGCTCCACTACTTGTATTTAACCAAAAATCTTCTCAAAGCCAAGCATGTATCTTCTCAGTTATTGTTCTTCCATAAGAGAGTATAGAACAACAGAGAAAAGATGGAACTTCAAACTTCTCACCAGAAGACTTGACTTGGAGCTTCAGCTCTACAAGAATCTAGTGTTTGATTGTGTTTGAATCAATTCACTTCCTTAGACCTTAGATTCCTGGTCTATAAAATTGTGCTAAAAATAGTAACACCTGCTGCAAATGTTGTTGTATGGCTCCTCTGAGGTGTATCCTTGGAGAATAAGTACATGTGTCACCTGCAAAGTATGTCTTTTATTTTCCTGAGTTTTTATTTATGTTTCCTCAAAAAATGACAAAAGACCTGAAAGTCCTAAACAGTGTCAAAAGGAAAGGGATAAAAAGAATACTTTCCTTTGGATAAAATTTTTAAATTGAGGTCAGTGACCAACTGAAAGTCTAATACTTATTGACTGCCTTCTATAGGCAAATCAACATGCAAAATATTAAAAGGTGATTCAAATTATTGACTCATTCATTCATGCCACTTATTGTGAGCACTTATGCACCTGACACCATAGAGTTTTAACATTTGAAAATGTCCAGGTATGGTGGCTCACACCTGTAATCCCAGCACTTTGGGAGGCCAAGGCAGGTGGATAACCTGAGGTCAGGAGTTCCAGACCGACCAGCCTGGCCAGCATGATGAAACCCCATCTCTACTAAAAACGCAAATTAGCTGGGTGCGGTAGCACAGTTTGTAATCCCAGCTACTCAGGAGGCTGAGACAGAAGAAGTGCTTGAACCACGGAGACCGAGGTTGCAGTGAGCCAACACCATGCCGTTATACTCCATCTTGGAGACAAGAATGAAGCACCATCTCAAAAAAAAGAAACATACAAAAACAAATGAAACATCATCCCTGTCTTTGGAGTGTCAATAGCAGTACCATTCGATACAAGTATCTGGAGAGTCATATATATAATTTTTGAATTTTCTAGTAGTCACATTAAAAAAGATAATAGAATTAAAAACTATTTTCATAATGTATTGTATTTCACTCAATATGTCCAAAATATTAGCATTTGAACATGTCATCATTATAACAAATTAAGATATTTTGCATTTTTTTCTAAGTTTAGGAAATCCCTATATATTTTATACTTACAGGATGTTTCAATTCAGATGCTAAATTTGCAACATTTAAAATGAAATAATAAAGTTGTGGCTGATGAAAATACACTGCTTCAGTTTTTAAATTTAAATTTACCTTAATCAATATAGAATCTAGAGAGGTAAGCAAAACTCACGATGGTAGTCTTTTATACCTGTTCAATCTAATATTCTCACATCTTGTCTTTAAACTAGGGCTGAGATAAGCTTTTTACAATACATAGAAATTTTTAGTTGGAAGAGCTTTATCGTTTGTAGTTTTGCAAAAGTGGACAAGAAAAATTAAATGATTTTTCCTTATTCATACTACTAGTTACTGGCAAAGCTAAGACTAACACTATGGTCTTCTGATTTTTCAGTCACAAGATATTATAATCTGTAGCTCGTGGTGTGCTGGTAAATATTTACATGTAGTTTTCTGAAAAAGAAATACACACACACACACACACACACACACACACAAGTTGTTCTGATATAAGAATATGTAGATAGAATTAACAAATACTAATAAAATATATAATACTTTTTATTATAAATGTTATATAGTAGATTGATTCACACAGAATATTTTGTTGATGTTTTTTCTAAATTCTTATATCTGTAGGCATATAATACTTTTTATTGTAAATGTTATATAATAGATTGATTCACACAGAATATTTTGTTGATTTTTTTCTAAATTCTTATATCTGTAGGCAAGTCACATTGCAATTTATACATGACTTATGACTTAACAAAAAAAAAAACTGAAGAAATTTTAATAAAATTAAAATCCAGTTCTGTAGTCATACAGCCATGTTACAATTAATTGAGAGTCATGGGTAGCTAGTCTCTATCCTTGAACAACATAAACTAAAGACTAATTGGGAAAGAAAGAGAGATTAACAAGTGATTATAGTGATGTAATAGGGGAAGTAGAAGGCAGGTGGAGAGCACAGAGAAAGATGCAATTAATGTTTCTTGGTGAGTTGCAAGGATTTCAGAGACCACACCATCTTACTAAATGCTGCAGGAAAGCCAAGCACACAAGAAAAAGGGAGAAGGGGATTCATGGAGAAGGCTCAGTACTGAGAAAGAAAAGTGGTAGAGACAGCACAGTGTCCACTCTCAAGATTTACCACCAAACTGGGTAGACTGGTAAAATAATAATAGTAATAATAAGTTAGATGTTGAAATGCAATATAAATCTAAGTGTGAGCTAGAGAGAACATCAAAAGTATTCAGGTTGGTGCAAAAGTGATTGTGGTTTTTGCTATTAAAAGTAATGACAAAAACAGCAATTACTTTTGCACCGACCTAACATTATACAATACCTGCATTTATAACTCATTTCTGCAGCTTACTACCTGTGTAATGCTGAGCAATCATGTGGGCATTTACTCATCTGTAAAACTGGAAAGAATAATACCAACCTTAAAGGACTATTGTGAGCAATAAATGAGATAATATGCATTAAAGAGCCCAATGCAGGTTTGTGAAATCAGAACTCAAATGGGAAAAGTCATGAATGACTAACAGCCATACCCAGTGAAGGGAAGGCAAGCACTCAGCTGAGATGTAGAGGAGAAGACTTCAGGCTTAGGAGCAAAAAGGAATTCCCTCTCAGAGGCAGTGATAACAGGACTTCTGTTACAGGTGAGATCCACAAACACTTGGGAAGAGGAAGAACGCCTTTCAGTTATTGCCCTCATTATTAATATATTATAATATATTAATATATATTAATCATTAATTGATTAATAACTTACAATTATTCAATGTGTAGAATGGAGAGGGAAAGAAATTAGTGCAAATCCCTGCCAAGAAAGGAGATATAAAGAAAGGCCATGAGGGAGAGAAGGAAAATAAAGGGTAAATAAAAGCCAAATACAAAAGTTTCATCTTGAGAAAAACTAAATAATATAAGGAAAGAGAAAGAAATGAGACAGAATCTCAGTGCTGGTTTTCCCAGAGTCAGCCAAACCCTGTGTACATTGCACTGCTCTATCCCTCTCTTTGCTACTGGTGCCAGCTTCTCATCCCTCCACACGTTCCAATCCACGCATGTTGCTGGCTCTCCTTGGGTATGGCGTGTATTTATTTCTGCCTCAAAGACCTGCACTTGCCCTTCCCTCCCTAGAGTGATTTTACGTCTGTTCTGGTTTATCCTCATCTTTGAAGTCTCACTTAAAAGTCTCCACATCTGATCCACCCATCTAGAGCACCCCCAACCTAAACCCAGTCACTCCCTGTCATCTGAACCTCTATTGCCTTCAGGGATCTGATCTCCATATAAATACTCTATTTTACTGTCCTCCATTGGTTGCCATCCCCTTCTCAGAATATCAGCTCCATTAAGACAGAAAGATAATGCCTCTAGCTCATCATCATAACCTTAGGACCTAATAGGGGCTCATTGAATATGTGTTGAATGAATGAATAAATAGCACATCATCCACAACATTTGAATTTTCACCAATGCTGACCCACTCAAAACTCAAGCATCTAGATACCAATAAAACAAATATTAGAAACTCTGTGTCTGTTAGAGTAAATTGCCAGGGTCCTCTATGTACTCCTGTTCCTGATATTCCTTTCCTCTCATTGTCAGTATTTTTATTTCATTCTCATCCTCTGAACCTTTGGGACTAATGCCTAAACTTAACTCTTGGCATCTTTCATACTCACCCTCTGGCTCCAAACTATTTTAGATACAGTGCCTTGAAGTCTATTTCTGGATTCTGGAGGACTAACTTGTGACTCAGTGAGAAAGAAAGAAGAAAGACTGAGAGAAGGAGAGGCAAGTGAGGATTGGAGGGGGAAACAACAATCTAGAACGCGAAAGAAAATGTAATATAAAACTGTAATATCTGCTAGGGAATAAAACTTTATAAAAGCATAGGTTCAGGTGTTTATTAAATAAGTCCTGAATAAAGGAAAACAAAAAAGCAGGCATTGCTTGAAAGTCTTGGAAGATGGGCTATTTAGGGTAGAGAAATTTCTTGCAAGAAATGTGTAAATACCTCTTGAAGATGTGAACTAGATGTTTCAGAGATGCAACTTCTTTAGCTCTGTTGTCGTTCTGACAGTTTTCCTTATTGACCAATTATGCTATTCCCTAGGTTTTCATTTCAATACAAATAAACAGGACACATATCTGAGTCAACATAATGGGTCCCTGTGGCCAATTATTTCCTCAGTCCTTACACTTGGCAAAGTCCGTGTAATGGCGTCAGCTGTATCAGAACAGGGCTGTGCCTTGGCTTAAGGAGAAGCAAAAGGGAGCTAAGAAATGATTGAGTCCAGAGGGACTTTTTCTTTTTTTTTGAGACTGAGTCTTGCTCTGTCACCCAGGCTGTAGTGCAATGGCATGATCTCGGCTCACTGCAACCTCCGCCTCCCAGGTTCAAGCAATTCTTCTGCCTCAGCCTCCCAAGTAGCTGGGACAGAGGGTCTATTTTATAGATGGGGTGTCTGAGGACCAGAGGTAGGGACACATGTTCAGCCCTATAATCCCTACTTATCTTAATCTCTCAGATGCTTCTTTCAAATTCACAGTGGTTTCTCATAGCCTACTATGACTCTACCTGAAATTTCAACTGTCATTCCTTAGGGTTATCGATTTTGATGTTACATGCCTACCTATTAGACTGAGGAAGTGTTTCCAGGGCAGAGGAACTCATCTGTGTTTGTTATTCTAGTGCAGAGTAGGAGAATAAAAGATGGACTGGCCAGTGTTGATGAGACAATAAAACATCTAGCATAAATGGCACTTACCAGTAAAATTACAGTTCACATTATTGTGCACTTATGATGTGTCATGAGTGGTTCCAAGGGCTCAATATAAAGCTAGTTTAATCTTCACAAAAACCCAATCTGATAGGCGTTATTATCTGCATTTACAGACAAGGATTCGGAAGTACAGAAATACAAAATAACTAGTTCAAGACACACATCTGGAGAGAACAAGCTAGGATTTGAACCAAAGTCGTCCTTGAGCCAAGATAATCTATCCATTATGTTCTCCTTTGTCTCCAGGAGAATACATTCACATTGGAAGTTATATCGGAAGAAAACACAGAGAATTGGAAATATGGAATTATGGACTATGACTTGAAGACTCATAAAATCAAATGCTCTTAGAATCAGAGGGTCTCCTGACTGAAGGACACATTGGCTGACTTGAAAGTCCTCATTCACTGTCCACATTTGATCCACAATATTTGTACTAAACTGCCATCCAACCTCACTACATCTTCGAGACAGTCGATGATAAGGAACTCACTGTCTTCTGAAGGTACTGTCTTTACCTTTGCACACTTTGCCAAATAGAACAAATATATTTCACATAATAAACTAAAGCCTGACTTCTTAAATATTCTATTCACTGGTCCCAATTCTGCTTCTTAGGAGCACAGAGACAAAGGCTAATGTGTTTTGCATTTGAAAATAATAACTCTTTTACCATATTTCTATTACGCCTTACCCAGTATTAGTATTGCTCTTTCCTCAAATATTTCTTTTATAAAATTTGTTGAAGTTACCTTCCAGGTACTGCAGAGTTTGATGAGAGAAAGCATCTTATTTCCCATTTCTGAGGGAAAAACAAGAGAAAACCAAGAGAACAAAATTGAAAATTAGATAGATATTGGAGGTCAAAATATACAAAAGATAAGAACATCTGATCACTAACTTTGACTCAAAGATAGAAGCTACAATGTATTTAAATTACATTGGGCAGTGTGTTGATTCCAATAACATTTTTTTCTTGTCTGTATAACAGTCCAAAGTGAGTATTTCTAGTTGGCATGTGTTTTTCCATCATGACATGATTCAATTACCCATGTTTCTTTCACATTGTCATCTACTGTCCCCTAGCACTGTTTTGCATTGATATTCAACCTATAGACTCAGAAAAAAAATCCTGGAGGAGGCATATATCTTCCTTAAAGCCTTGATGTTAGTGGAACAGCCCATTTCTACTTAAAACCCACTCATAAGAAAGCTTATATGGCTATACGTAATTGAAAAAAACATGCTGGGAAAGGTAGCTTTGTTATGTGCTCAGGAAGATATAAAAACGGATTTCGATGAACAAGTAATCATCTGCCACAAGGACTCCTTACAATGTTAAGAAATTCAGACCTGGAATGGAATCCTGGTCCCTCTTTTTTATGAGGCATATAAACATGGGTAGCACTTAGTGGCTCTAATTTTCAGTCTCTCAGATATTAATAGGATGTCTCTTGCCAAGGTTGTTGTAAGGATGAAATGAGTAAGCACGTTCGATGTTCTTGGTCTTGTCCAGCAAGTTGAAAGTGCTAACTAATTATTATCTTCATCTATTCTTACACTATTACCACCAGATCCCAGCAGATAATGGTGCTCAATAAATGTCTGCTGAACTGAACTGAACTAAACTAAACCTCATAGTCATTCCCAAGGTCAGCCATACCGTTTCAAGGAAGTACAAGGGGACTAAGTCTGGTCCATGTTCACTCTGATGCTGACACGCTCACAGTCTGCTTTCTTTGTGTTCCCACGCCTCTGTGCTGCATTCATCTGTGGGGCTGATTTATACCTTCTCCAGGGACATACTTTCACTAATTAAGGACTGAAATAAAAAACGAAGAGCTGAATTGAAGAAATCAGACAGTCTAATAAGTGCCACTGGTCTCATTTCTCCAGCTCCCAGTGACTCGTGGTAACTAAAATACTGGGACACACGTAATCCTGGCTGTTCACCCAGTGAGCGTGGTGGTTCACATAAAGAGCTTTCCAGTGGATCTTCTGTTTTGTACACAGAAGCCCTATGCAAAATCCACCAGTCATCTGACTCAGAGACCCTGTAAGCTATTTTGCTTCAAAAGGCAATGAGGAGCCCAATCAGCCCCACTCAAAATGCTGTGTGGAAAATTTGCTTTCTCTTAAATAAGACTGTTGAAAAAAAAGTCATTATTTCCAGGATTAGCAAGAGCCAGTGTGCACAGTTCTCCCAAGGGCTGCCATGACAAAAGCTGGATTATTCATTACAATCTGTTCCTTCCACTAATATCTTCTCCATGGGTTCCAACACAATTGCTATTCCTTCTAATTGTTCAAACAGTGAATTAGTGGCCAAGTTGCCAGGTGAAATGAGGATGTGTTAGATAAAATACATCTTTCTTCACTTTCGTGTCCCTGGGGCACTTTGACCTGATGAAGCTGGGTGGCAGAGGGGTCCTATCAAGAGGTCAGCCTGTCTGTGAGTAGCAGACTGAATGTGAAGTTGAAGCTCCTAGTATTTCAGTAACCCCTGATTCAACTTCTGCTCAGATTTTTCTCCCCGCATTTTCATCAGTGCTGAAAAAAATATATTCCCTTGAAAAACTCATTAGAACTAATTATTTAGTACTGGGGAAAATAGCTCAAGCATAAATAATTGTCTCATCAGCTGAACTCTCTTTTTTCCCCAAAGGTTACCAGGGCAAGGATATCAGAATTTCCCTTGTTATCTTTTATGGTCCTGAATGCCGAGCAGTTTCTCCTCAATTTGGTCTCTTTCCTACTTTCAGCAGTTTCATTCCTTCCTCTCCCTGGTGAGGATAGGATAGATCTGGAGAGCTGAAGCCTGTAACTATCTTCCTGTGTGATTTACCATTCAGTCAGCATACAACTTTTCTCATCTTTCCTCTTGCAAGAACAGAAAAATAAGACCTGAATAAAACCCAGGACAAACAATTTAAAACTATTCTCAAAACCAAGAGGCCAACTGGAGGTATAGTGGCTGTAATTGCTCCTTCAAAATATCTTTCTTAGCTTCAACTTTTCTGTTGCTTGAAACTTATACTCTTGTCAGGGAGAGGAAGAGAGAGGGACGAAGGGCTCAGTGTTGAAAACTCACCTGCTTTCTGGGGCCAGACCAGTCATTTAGATGAGTCTGTGATGCCTGCTGTAGGTCAATTGTAAGGTAGCTATAATCAGAGGGCCAGGGTGTGTTAAAAAGAGCAATACTCTCAAGTTCAAGTCCTGCCTGTCCATTTGTGAACCATTGATCTTGGACAAAATTATCAGCTTTCTGAGGCTGCATGTTTTCATCTACACAATGCGGCTTAACTACTTCATGGGCTGCTTGTGCATATGGAATGTGCTAGGATGTGGAAAGGGCCTTGTGAACTACAAAAGAAGTCTATAAATAACAACTGTATGTTCAAGGCAAACAGTAGGAAAAGCAGCTTCAGATCAGTGAGACCGAGTGTAAAGGGAGGACAGAGGGCGGGGAGTGAACAGCCCCTGCACAGAAAAGCCACTCTCTATCCACCCTCCCCATGGGCTGCAGGCTACAGATCTTCCACCTGGGGTCTTCAGCTCAAACCATCTCTACTGGCCGGTATGGCGGTGAGTCCAGGGTAGAGGAGTTAATTAACAAGAGAAATGAAAAGGAGGATAAAAGAAGGGGTAAATTTTTTCATCATCATCACCATCTTTTAAAAATATGTATTTTAGAGGTCCCAGTCAAAAGCTGCCCTAGGCAGAGCTCTAATATAGTGTATCAAATGGAGGGGATCATTATTACGTTTGTAAGCAGCATGGCGCTCCGCTAAACACAGGCACAGTAGGGGCCATGGTAAATGTTTTTGTCAATAGAGAAGAGACATACAGGTCTGTGCAAAAGGCTTGGGAAAAGACAAATTTCCTGTCTTTATGGATGTGACGAATACAGACTATGGTTAATAACTGATTTTGTCTATTGAAGTGCTTTTACTTTGTTTAATTATCTATATTTTTATGTTTTAATGATCAATTCATCAATTTACCATCTAGTGTTTTAGAATGTTGCTTGCTAGGTCACTTAACCTTCTTCACATTTAGTTTCCTTAATTTTATAAAATAGGCATCATTTAAATTTCATAGTAATTAACTGAAAGATTAAGTGTAAATTACTAGGCTAATTCCAGAGGAAGTTCCTGATAAATGATGGTTCTCTGTCCTATCTCCCAATTCTTCAAATGGTCCTGGATGTACAGTATTTTGCAAGCCAGAATCTACATAATCATAAAACTCTGACTTTGTATATATGTGAAGGAACACCATATTCTTCATATACTTTATGGAGGCCAGTGAAGTCTGTAAATAGTATCTGCAAAATCAGCAATGAAAGATGTCTGCATATCTCATGATTTATGTGTTCCATGCCTTGTTGGTAAATGTTAAATTTCCAAATATTCACATCTAAGGGTTATTGAGCTATATTGACTGAAAATTAAAAATTTCATGTCATGAGAATTTTACCTGAAGTAAGTAAGTCAGTATTTAAGAATAACTTGGCAAACTCCAACTCAGGAGTGCTCATCAATGTGGATAAATTGAAGAGAGATATGATCTCTTTCAAATAGCTAGAATGTTTTGATGAAGAGTTAAAGGAGAATCAGCACTAATTCAGTGCTTACTGTGTACCAGGGACTCTGCTACATGCTTTCTACATGCTGCCTCATTTAATCCTCACCAAGACTCCATGAGGTAGGCAACGATATGCCCATTTGCTGATGAGGAAAACAAGACTCTGCAAAGTTAAGGAAGTTTTTTTAAAAAATCACACAGTTAGCAAATGACAGGACTAAGAGACACACTCATATCTACTGCTAACTTATTTAATGAATGTATATTGAGAGCTTGATGTTCCAATGATTAATCTTTTAGATGTTGTGGACTAAGCAATAAATAAAACCAAAATAAGCCTGTGTTCTTAAACTTTAGATACAAACAAAAATGAATTTATATATATATATATATATATATATATATATATATGCCTATTAGAAGCTACCTAATTGTATACTTTATACCAAATTGATGGTAGTAGTTATTTATCTCAAAAAGGTTCTAGAGCAAGATATATGGGGGAGGGTTATTAACTTTTAAAAATTCTCGTTTAATTAACAAATATGGCTGGACTGGGTGGCTCATGCCTGTAATCCCAGCACTTTGGAAGGGCAAGGCGAGTGGATGATTTGAGGCCAGGAGCTAGAGATCAGCCTGGCCAACATGGCAAACATCATTTGTCCTAAAAATATAAAAATTAATGGGGTGTGGTGGCACGTAACTGTAATCCCAGATACTCAGGAGGAGAATCACTCGAATCTGGAAAGTGGAGGCTGCAGTGAGCTGAGATTACACCACTGCATTCCAGTCTGGGTGACAGAGTGAGACCCTGTCTCAAA